>NC_064616.1:661482473-661797004 GCF_023898315.1 Schistocerca nitens | reverse complement strand
CATAAAATAGCTGTCTTCCAGTATCTTTTTCATTACTGACCGAAGATAATATGGTGAGTCTGTCTTCTAACATGGAGATTCGATGCCTGTTATTGATCAATTCCAGTTCTGATGGTTCAAATGGCTCTGAGCACTATGGGACTTAACTTCTGAGGTCATCAGTCCCCTAGAACTTAGAACTACTTAAACCTAACTAACCTAAGGACAACACACACATCCATGTCCGAGGAAGGATTCGAACCTGCTACCGTAGCGGTAGCTCGGTTCCAGACTGTAGCGCCTAGAACCGCTCGGCCACTCCGGCCGGCTCCAGTTCTGAAAATGATCTTTTCCCAGTACTGATTCTGGTAACATATGACAGGTACATTCTTAGGGTGATCTCGATATTAATAAATCATCTTTGACGTTTCGTTAGTCATGGTTTGGGTGAAATGATTTACGGAAGAAATGGACTTTTCACAAAACGATCTCATTTCAAACCGCCCTTTCCGTTAACCATTTTTTAAAAGTTTTAGTGGTTTTGCCAACGGAATTGTCACGCGCTTGACAGGTGGCGCAGAAACTGACGCGAGTGAGCCCGAGATTTGAAAAGCCAATGATGATTCTATTCATACCAGCTGTCTACTGAAAGCCTGATAAAAACTAATTACGTTTATGTCTTTTACGGTTATAGGAGGGCCAGCATTACAGTATTAAAACGAAGACACTACTTATTTCAAATTTTCGTGGTCAGGGTCTCTAAGCTGCACCCGCAGACCTGTGTATATTGTTACAACGTAACACACGCGGGTATCTGCCGCTCCCTCGGTCGATTGTGCGTAGAAACCGTTGATCATTGCTGACGTCGAGGTAGAAACTGCACTCACCACAGCTTTGAACATGTCCGAAAGAACAGACACACACACACACACACACACACACACACACACACACAAACAACAACAACAACAACAACAGGAGCGCGTGCCAGCGGTCCAGTCATTCACTGCGGATGCACACCAAGTGCAATCTTTTGCGGGAATCTGAAATGGCGTGTGAGGGGTTCAAGGGCAAGTGACGGTACGCTAGTTTTTTGTAACAAGCTGGGAATTTGGGTCGGATGCGAAGCGTGTTCGTCGGTCAGCTTTCGGCGGCGCAACGGTTCGGACGGTGTTCACGTCCCTGGCGCACATGTGTTTACGTTGAATGTGTTGCGGTGTGCCGCGGTCATAAATAGAACGAATCATGGCCTTGTTGTTCCGAAAATCGACACTGAAATTTAGTTTTGTTAACAAATATGCTCGACCGAAGGCTTACGAGATAGAATGTTATTTACGGGACGAGGTAAAAATCGAACCTGACGTTCTTATCTATAGTCAGCAGCCTGGTCTATGTCAAGCTCATCAATGAAGCGGCTTGTGGCGAACTACTACTCCGACACCGACAAGGCCTTCGTTTCTGTCAGTCAGACGTGAATGTTGGAGCGGTTACAGTTGAAGACGCCGGCACGGGACTGCGAACGACCCACGTCTTTGAGCTTCCATTCGAAGTGCCAGAAAAATTGGTGATAGACGCCTTACGTCCTTATAGAACGGTTCTAACTTATGTGGCTGAAAAACGCGTGAGTTCGAAAATGTATCCTGTCCTCAATGGCGTCAGACAAATACGGATAGATCTACGAAAACATTTTCCGTCATGCCTGTACATTGATGGTTGTAGGGCGATTGTCATCTATGACGGACAACCAAGAACGTGCTCTGGGTGTGGCAGGGACGGACACGTACGTTCTGAGTGTATGCAACGAAGGTTGTTACAGCTGCCACGGGATGATCCCCCACTCACACCGCATCCGTCACCCAATGTCGCTGCATTACGCAATGACGTAGGCCGCGCGACAGAAACGTACCGCAAACTACAGACAGAGGCAGATCGTGGCGAACCACGGAAGACAGACGTTGCGTTGGATCGCTTGCAGCAGACACAGGACGTCCTTTCTTCGGTGCCGCGTGCGGCCCCTTCGGATAAGGCACTTGCGGACGTCCGTAATTCGACGGCATACGATTTCGAAGTCCCCCACGAACATCAACAGGCCGTGCTGACCTCTGATTGCGAGGCTCCGCAACGGAAACAGCGATCACCAAAACGGCGGAAGAAGCGCCGCCTCACGTTGGAGAACGACTAACCAGATCCAGGAGGCAATGCTGAGGCATTTTCGGGTACAGAGCAGACGGCCATGGATACAGAAGAACTGCCTAGCGTGGATGCAGGGGTGGCCAGCGGGACGGCAACACGACCTTCCCACGACGATGCTCCAGAAACAGCGGAGAAGTCAGACCGACGGCAACAGGATGCTGGGGAGGTTATGGCGCCTAAAACGCACGACAACGATGGGAGGCTGGGGGACTGGTCACAAGACCCACCCCCGTGGGGAACTGGTGATGCTGGAGGAACAGCACCCACACACTCTCCGGTAGAGTGCACAGAATAACGGCAGGCCACACGAGGGGACGGTGGGGGCGGTAGAAAGAAAGTAGCCTGTGTACGGAAGACTTAGCGACGGTAAGATACCCTGTCTACGTTGACCGCCATGTCTTGCAGTCGCCATGCCATCAGTAATGGATGCCCATCTGATTGTGCGCTCCACGACGACCTGCCTTGGACAACAAGTACCAAGTATTTCTTGAAGTTTTCCCGTTTGACAGAGCATTCCACCATTTTTCAAGGGTACATCCGGAACAGCATACTTTTTCTTCCAAGATTTTGGCTGTGAGCCATACTGCCATCTTCAAGGTGAGTCGGGTACTGAATTAAAACCGCCTGACAAGGACATACACATTCCATCAATTTTAATTATTACTCACATAATTCGTAAGCATTGCGGATTTGCTGAATTGACCCTTGCTACTTTTTCTTCTTAGACAGATGAAGTTTTCTCTGTGATTAACAGTCTTGTGCCGACTGTCTTACGTCTGACGCATGCGCATTTACTCCACAGTATATCATGATGCCAAGTGGTTTTAATACAGTAACTGAACGCAAGAAGAAACACTGATATCCCGGATGAAGCCCAGAAAGGTTGTGGAACAATCATCAACATTGATTGTCGTCCGGTAATCTCACGTTAAAAATGTTGAGTTGTTCTATGGAAGAATCATCAAGCCAATAGTGTGAACCAGCTGAGCTTCAGATGATATCTTGGCCGGCCGCTGGTGGCCGAGCGGTTCTGGCGCTACAGTCTGGAACCGCGCGACCGCTACGGTCGCAGGTTCGAATCCTGCCTCGGGCATGGATGTGTGTGTTGTCCTTAGGTTAGTTAGGTTTAAGTAGTTCTAAGTTCTAGGGGACTTATGACCTCAGCAGTTGAGTCCCATAGTGCTCAGAGCCATTTGAACCCATTTTTTTCAGATGATATCTTCCTGGGTGGCTTCTGTGTTTGATTATTCCTGTACAACGTTCGACACAACAGAGCATTGGTTCAGCTAGACAAACTAGAGTGTGTTTCCTACACCGTCCACAGCTTGTCACTTTGGTCATTTCTTTCACTGTTCTCTACATATTCCCATGAAAATGCGATGCTTTCACCTCACATCTTTTGAGATGTTCGTTACCCACTAGCGTCCACACTTCGCAACATGCTAAGTATTTCAGGCAGATGTAGCTGAAATAGAATACCGTTAGAAAATAAAAGAAACTTAGCATAATACTGTTAAATGTACCCCGACTGCTGAAATAAAGCAGATACGTGATGTAAGCAAAGCATAATGTATTCCTAGTCAATACTATCAGGTGGAAACTGTCTTCACAGGAGATTTTCAATCACCACCGTAGGGACTGTTTCTGATAATTCTAACGTTTCTCTCAAACTATGGAAAACGGATGCTGGAAAAATACTGGATCATTTCTTTTGAAACAATTCCTAAAATGTATTTCCATATCGTCCAATTTGATTTCATTTCCTGTGAACTGAACACACTATAAAAGGTAGTACGCGTTACAGCTATCCGCAAAACTATGCATAATAAATTATTATTTAACCTATTATCCGGTTCTCTTATTAATGTAACCATCTGCGTTCCGTAGAGCATGTGGGAAACTTCACACTCCATCTTTCCATTATAGGCAGACTTACTTGGTCCTCCGTCGTGCACAATAAACCATTTAAACTCTTTTCCTTTATATTATAAACAAATAGGTCATGAACTACGACCTCAATATACCGACAGGGTAAAATGTGAGCTCCCTATGACGTTTAGTCCATTTACTCGGTGGGAAGCGGGGTACTTTGGGAACAAAAGAAAAAGTGTAGCTACCAGCTAATCCTGCGAAAGCCCTGTTGTCATGCGCGCATAAAAGAGGGATTAATTTTTAACGTGCAGGTATTACGCATTTACAACAAATCAACACAATCACACGAACGGGGAGCGAAAATTAAGCTTCAATGCTCTGTGTTCTCTAACGCATTTATCCTCTTTCTTTCATTCTTTTTGGCACATTAACGGACACATCAACTTTAAGCTCTTTCAGTATATAAAGCATATGAGCTCTCATTCGTATGAAAGAAAA
Organism: Schistocerca nitens; assembly: GCF_023898315.1. Taxonomy (NCBI): domain Eukaryota; kingdom Metazoa; phylum Arthropoda; class Insecta; order Orthoptera; family Acrididae; genus Schistocerca; species Schistocerca nitens. The sequence continues at coordinate 661,792,462 of NC_064616.1, read as the reverse complement.
TATACTTTCAAATGGTTCAAATGGCTCTGAGCACTATGGGACTTAACATCTGAGGTCATCAGTCCCCTAGAACTTAGAACTACTTAAACCTAACTAACCTAATGACATCACACACATCCATGCCCGAGGCAGGATTCGAACCTGCGACGGTAGCGGTCACGCGGTTCCAGACTGAAGCGCCTATAACCGCACGGCCACACCGGCCGGCAAAATATACTTTATCCGTAAGCCTAACGAGATAATGGTAAAAGAGACGTAAATGTTTTATTCACACCAGGATAAACGGCGGAAGAAGCTGTGGCCAGTCGGTTTAAGTATGAAATGTCTTTACTTAAACCGTTGCTGGCGTACTGTCATCTAAAGGCAGGGGCATACATTACAGCATATTCATGGGTAGAAGATGCTTACTGCGAAATTTTACTACCTTGGAATGGATTTCCATTTTCACATGGACTTTCCCTGTATTCCTAGCTGATGCAGTTGGGATTGCGTCTGTTGATAGCGATCTGCTATTCGGATGGGGACGTAAAACTCAGCGGCCCACGTCATGCTAATCAACAGAAGTAGGCTATGTTTCGTAATCGAGTTTTATACGTTTGTCTCTCTCCCTCTCTCTTTCCCTCTCTGTCTCTCTACGCAAACACGATACTGTAGTCCACACGAACTGAGTGTTCGTTACACTAAACGGTAACGCTTAGGAAGCAGTGCACACTTCTCGCAGAAAAGATGACCATTGGGTATGGATTAATACAACTTTCAGACAAACATGTCTGTACCACTGAGTAGTTCCTCAGACAGATTGCCCTAAGATGTTTACTGTTTTTAGGTTCTTTTGGACCGATTGTGGAACTCGTTTAGACTACGCTTCCTTCCTCTGTTGGAATGTTGGGTACAACAAGTCTCCATCTAAATAAATTAAAACAATTATGTGTGACAGTCACTTTCTATTTTCTCCCACAACTGTCAAAGATAATTGTTTTAATTTATATTTTATGTCTTAAGCATGCGTGGTTTCCACACCACATGCCAACATGGACGATATAATGCTAAATCATTTGTTAATCCTACTCTTAGTTCTTCCTTACATCCATATTTACGCTTTTTTCGTGTACTGTGAACATACTAACGACGACTTGCTCCTATCCGTCGGCTAAGCACATGAATCACTGTCATTGGTGTACTCCCAGTACGAGCGAAGTGCCATCCTAACCGAAAGAAGCCAGAACGAAAATAAGGAGACCAAGAACTACATTGCACAACGGAGAAAAGATGACTGGATTTGACTGGAAACTTGTACGATCGCACCCCGTCAAGAAAAGTCATCTTACAGAAGCGCTGGACTATAGGCTTACATCGCCAACGCCAATCTGTTGTTGAATTATGGACCATCGTTCATGATCGCATAAATAATCTTGCTGGAGACTGAAAATTTTTCCTGTAGGAATCATTAAAATTATCTCTCTACGAATCAACACATGTATCCCGAAAGTATCGATCTTGAGAAACATACTAAGTCTTTTTGCACATGAGATCCAGAAGGCAGCATATAACCGCACCCAGGCTGACACCATATCATTTGACATCAGGCAGACATCCGATGCATTTCTACTCTGTCCCCTAGCGGGAAAAAGGTAAGCTTACGGAATATTGGACCAACTTTTTGCTTGGACTGAAGACTTCCAAGAAGATATAACTCAATCAACGGCAGAGAGGATCATGGTTTGTAGGTAGATACTTGTGTATTCCGCGGGAGTGTTATACACTGAAGAGCCAAGGAAACTGGTACACCTGCCTAATATCATGTAGGGCCCCCGCGACCATGCACAAGTGCCGCCACACGACGTGCCATGGACTCGACTAATATCTGAAGTAGTGCTGGAAGGAATTGACCCCATGAATCCTGCAGGGCTGTCCATAAATCTGTAAAAGTACGAGGAGGTGGAGATCTCTTCTGAACAGGACGTTCCAAGGCGTCCCAGATATGCTCAATAATGTTCATGTTTGGGGAGTTTGGTGGCCAGCGGAAGTGTTCAAACTCAGAAGAGTGATCCTGGAGCCACTCTATCGCAATTCTGGATGTGTGGGATGTCGCATTCTCCTGCTGGAATTACCCGAGTCCACCGGAATGCACAGGGTACGGGAATGGATGCAGGTGGTCAGACGGGATGCTTACGTACGTGTCACCTGTTAGAGTCGTATCGAGACGCATCAAGGGTCCCATAGCACTCCAACTGCACACGCTCCACACCACCACAGAGCTTCCACCAGCTTGAGCAGTCCCCAGGTGACTTGCAGGGTCCATGGGTTCATGAGGTCGTCTCCATACCCGTACACGTCTATCCGCTCCATACACTTTGAAACGAGACTCGTCCAACCAGGCAACATGTTTCCAGTCACCAACAGTCTAATGACGGGCCCAGGCGAGGATTCATCAAGGGTACACGAAAGGGCCTTCGGCTACGAAAGCCCATATCGATCATGTTTCGTTGCATGGTTCGCACGCTGACACTTGTTGATGGCCCAGCACTGAAACCTGCAACAATTTGCGGAAGGGTTGCACTTCTGTCACGCTGAACGATTCTCTTCAGTCGTCGTTGCTCTCGTTCTTGCAGGATCTTTTTCCGGCAGCAGCGATGTTGGAAATTTGATGTTTTACCGGAGTCTTGATATTCACGGTACATTCGTGAAATGGTCGTACGGTAAAATCCCCACTTCACCGCTACCTCGGAGATGCTGTGTCCCGTCGCTCGTGCGCCGACAGTAGCACCACGTTCAAACTCACTTAAATCTTGATAACCTGCCATTGCAGCAGCAGTAACCGATCTAACAACTGCGCCAGACACTTGTTGTCTTATATAGGCGTTGCCAATTGCAGCGCCGTATTCTGCCTGTTTACATATCGCTGTATTTGAATACGCATGCTTATACCACTTTCTTTGGTGCTTCAGTGTAAGACCGTTACTGTTCACGATATACTTAAATATTGCGGTTGATAACATCGAAAGTTCTGCAAGGCCTTAAGTGGATCATGATGTACGTAGGGAATCCCCAACGCCAGAAGAACATGGCTAAATGGAGGAGGACTTGTTGAGGATTGAAGTTTGGTGCAGAGATTGGCAGTCGACCGTCAACATACAGAAATGTAATATGTTGCATATAAATAGGCGGAAATATGCATTACTGTTCAATCACAATATTGGTGATAAATCACTGGTAGCAATAAAATCCATAAAATACTTGCGAGGAACCATCTGGAGCGACCTAAAGTGGAACAACCACATAAATTTAGTTGTGAAAAAGCAAGTTGTAGACTGAGATTAACTGCAAGAGTCATAAGGAAATTTAAATCAGCTAACAAAACTCTCGTTTAACCAATTCTTGAGTACAGGTCTGGGAACTTCATTATGTAGAATTAGTACAGGAGGTGGAGAAGAGTCGAAGGGCTCGTTTAATACTGAAGAGAGCGATATGGGAAAGCCTCTCCAAGTCCAGTGGCAGGGGTTAGGTAATATTGTGCAGCTTGCTATTAAAACTACGAATGTGCGCGTTCAACAAGAATCTCTCAAAATCACCACGACGGTAAACTCTGAAAAACTGTAGCTCATTCGGAGTCATTCTTCGTGCACAGAATTCGCGTGTACAACAGAAAGAAGGAAACTCGTGGTTTTTATACGGAGTGTTTCATGTGGTAACCCAGCGCGACAGATTCCACTGGACAAATAAATAAGAGAACATGTATCCAACATAGAGTCTAATACGATTTTAGAGAGTTTTAGGAGATCCTTAAAGTTCTGACTCGATATTTATTGTTGTCTACGATAAAACACTGAAACCTGCCATACAGGCTAGAGACTCGTTCCCACATGTGAGGGCGTGCTGTAAAGTAACGCCTAAGAATTTTTGATGTGAAAAGTCTTACAACTTATTAAATAAAACAAACTTTGTTAATATTCTATATCTTTATTCGTCATATCAACATATTTATTTCTCAACATAGTCTCCCTGACGACGTTCTTCCAACGACAGACCAGTTTATTGATACCTTCACTGAAGAATGTTTGAGTTTGTTGACGGAGCCATCACCTCAGCTCTGCTTTCATTACTTCATCACTATTAACGTGCTCTTAAAGTTTTGGAAACAGATAAAAATTGGATGGGGCCGAGTCCTGACTGTATGGAGGATGATGGCTGCAGTGAACCCAGGACGTCGGATCGTAGCAACTGTCGCAGCGCTCGTGTGAGATCTAGCGTTGTCACGCTAAAGAAGAGGGTGCTCCATGTGTGGACTAACTCTCAGAAGTTGAAACTCGATTACAGCAAGGCGGCCCAAGTGGCCGAGCGGTTCTAGGCGCTACAGTCTGGAACCGCGCGACCGCTACAGTCACAGGTTCGAATCCTGCCTTGGGCATGGCTGTGTGTGATGTCCTTAGGATGGTTAGGTTTAAGTAGCTCTAAGTTCTAGGGGACTGATGACCTCAGAAGTTAAGTCCAATAGTGCCCAGAGCCATTTTTTGATTACAGCAAGCTGTTTGTCACGCACCGACATAACTACGTTATCCACCGCCATGTTACACGCTACAATTCGGTGCCGTCAAGCGACAGAGGTTGCAAATATGTAGGCATGAAGAGTAAAGATGTCGACTGTTAATAACGTTTGTTTTATTTCAAACGCTTTAAGATTTTTCACACAAAATATTCGGAGGCATTACTTTTCAGCGCGCCATCGTAATATCCCGTTACGGAGACTACACCTCTTCTTGCACTAAACATGCGTTCACACCCTAGAATTGCCTAGAACGTTGTTATCCCGGACTTTGTACTACATCTACATCTATACTCCGCAAGCCACTTTACAATAGGCGGCGGAGGGTACTTTGTGTACTGTTGTCACTTCCCCCTTTCTTATTCCAGTTCAATGGAAGCGCGGTTGCTGGTAAGCCTCCGTTTGAGGCTCAAAAATGGTTAAAAGGGCTCTGAGCACTATGCGACTTAACGTCTGAGGTCATCAGTCGCCTCGAACTTAGAACTAATTAAACCTAACTAACCTAAGGACATCACACACATCCATGCCCGAGGCAGGATTCGAACCAGCGACCGTAGCGGTCGCTCGGCTCGAGACTGTAGCGCCTAGAACCGCACGGCCACTCCGGCCGGCCTCCGTGTGAGGTCGAATCTAATTTTACCTTCACAGCCTATTCGCGAGACGTATTACGTGTAAGGAAGCAACGTTTAGAACGGCATTCAAAGACAAGATGGCACCACTGTTGGATCGGAGGACAAATTCAGGGAAACGTCGTACTGAGACACGAACATACAGCGCTGAAAAGCAAGAGAAATGATTAAAATTAATAAGAACGAGTCCAACGTCAGCACTTGACGGAAATTTGTGCTGAGTTCGCTCGGAATTAGTTCCCTTTTTTACTTGAATTTATCGAGAACCTGTTGCGCAATGAGCAGTCTTGGAAGGAGCTCCACTCATTCTTCTTTATAAAGTAGGCAAAAGAACACGTCTGCAAAATTAAGGTGACCTGTCTACAGTTCGAAAATTTATTTGAACTTCGCAGTGTTTTATCAGGTATTGGCCTATTGGATGCTACGCTCTGGCCTTCCTCCGATAATAGAACTGACTTATCAGGCAGTTACAGGTGAAACTAGCTGTAGCTGGGGTTCGCAGCCACGTTATTTTTTTTCTAAGGCATCATAGTTACCTATGGCTGGTGACACTACTTATTTATAACGCTCATTATTGCAATTACGTCCGTGCAGCCAAATACCGTACAAATGGATGTGAGAATGACGTATGTACATGTCAGATTTTTTTATAGGTTTTGATATGTGCTGAAGCAAATGTCGCAGTTCTCCACTTGGACATACGGCCGAAACTGCAACAGTGGATTTTATAAGCAAATAATTTTACAATTAAATGTGACCATGATGGTTTTCAAAAATAAACTACAATTCTGAACACAACTGCGTGAAATGCAGGCGCTAAGTGACCGAAAACATTTCGTTTGTATTAGCACAATATAATGTAATGATTCTGTCAGGGTATTTAGGGATAGCTCAAGAGATGATACGTATCTAGGAAGTAAGGTATATCCCACGTTAAATGATACACTACAACATCACTTGTGAATCACTACTTGCGGAAATGTCATGAATGTTACTTGTGCCGCATATAATGGAATTAAAACCATATGTGACCTGTCTTGTAGACTCCAGTACAAAACTATTTATTCGCACGGAACGACACGGAAGCATACATTCAACCTTTTATAGATATCAAAACGTGTATTATTTGTAATATCATGAACGAACTGAAAAGTAAATCCTAGAAGTGGTAATATGTATACTAAAAAGTTTGTCAGTTCGGAGACTCCATAGAAAATGAAAGAGGCTGACACCACTTCCCGAATGTCTGCCATCACGTCTAAGTCACAGAGATTGCACGATTGTGTCTGCATTCATGAGGTATAATATCCAGTAAAACCATATACTAGTATGACCACGGCATGTTATACAAGTGTTTACGTTACGGCAACACTCGCCGGAGCGAACAAAGGTGTGCATGTTCTCCAGGCCAACACAATATTGCAGAGTGCCGCACATCGACCCCTCCGAACTGCGCAGACGACCCTAGTAGTCACATGTCAAACGACAGGCGCTGCCCCGGCTACATCTGGGAGAGTCGCATCAAACAGGTACGTTATTACATATAGTTATTGCATATAACCAAGCTGCAGAGATGTATCGGAGCAAAACGTGCACGAACGTGGCACCGGCATCTCAAGTAAATCTCCACAGTGAAGAAAATGGCCCCGTAGAATCAAGCTGAGAATATACTTACACAAGCAAAATTATTCGATTACGAGCAGCCTTCTCCTCCCCAGTTGTGTACGTACAGTAGGGATTTTCGTGCGTACATGTGGCATACACTCCACCTTACTCCGTTCTGCTCTCGCAGATAGTTGGTCAGCTAGCTCTACTTCATGGGAAGGCAAGGGGGTTCAGTCAATATTACATACAAAGGCATAGCAGGAATGGAAGAATGGAACGCAAACGTACGTACACACACACACACACACACACACACACACACACACACACGCGCGCGCGCGCGCGCGCGCACACATGAAACACTTGAAAACACCACAACAATTCACGTAATTGTGTAAATTAATACTGAAATTCGAATAATGTAGGAAATGCATAACACGAATGCTGCCTTTAATGCAACTTATTTTTCAACTAGTTTCACTCTGGGTCCCATTTACGGTACTATACAAAAACAGAATAAAAATTACAGTACAATGCACTGACGAACACGACCTTCTAGGTTGAAATTTGCTATAGAAACGTTCAAGAAGAGACTTGCGTCAAATATGCAATTAAAATGACCAACATTACATATCATACATATTTCGAAATCAAAGGTACGTCAGTGAAGCCATGCACAACAATTCTGAACACAATAACTGTGTGAAATGCAGGCGCTAATCATTAGAAAGTTGACAATAAACCAGCTTAGGATAATCAACAACAGAATCACATATGACCACATTATCATGGTCGAGCACCATCGAAAGATAAACAAACGTGGAACACATTTGAATACATCTTACGTGAAATATGTAAAAGATTAAAGTAGAAGTCAGAGCTTTTTTTTATTAATAACAAGTAACACGAAAGGAGGGAGATAGGTATGGTGGTGTGGTTTGGGCAATACAATTTATAGTTAAGGAAAAATGTCTTATAAACCTAACGTAAACTCAAAGTGTACAGTTTGTACACCAGTTCATTCTCATATACAGGGTGAGTCACGTAAGAAAAAAATGGTTCAAATGGTTCTGAGCACTATGGGACTTAACATCTGTGGTCATCAGTCCCCTAGAACTTAGAATTACTTAAACCTAACTAACCTAAGGACATCACACACATCCATGCCCGAGGCAGGATTCGAACCTGCGACCGTAGCAGTCGCGCGGTTCCGGACTGAGCGCCTAGAACCGCTAGACCACCGCGGCCGGCGTCACGTAAGAAGTAACACTCCTTTTATTTTGTGAACAGTTAAACATATCGAAACGAGGTTTTCGTCAAATCTTACAGCTCCGAGGGGCACGTATGTTTTTGTTTGGTTAATGTTTTTAGCGCTGGTATCAACTGAGATATTGAAGTAAGTACCTTCTTTTAAATGGAACCGCATACTTTTTATAACTGCATAGCTCTTGAGAAGATAGTTACAGTGATATAGCGTTAGTTAATGTCGAAGTTGAAACCTGCCTTTAAAAAATTCGAGAAGTGTCCTAGAATGTGAGATCACGGTGGCCGGAAACGGCATTTGCGATACAAACACTTCTAAACAGGCGTCTCGGACCAGGCTGCACAGTTGTATACCGTAAGGTAGGCCTGCGCTACGCCTTCTTGAACCAACTAACGACCTAGATGCGGGTTCACCATTGAATGCTGTATATGGAAATACGACTTGGCTAGAATCTAGCGTATCACAAAGGGCTTAGGAAAACTATTTCACATTTGTGTATCCTCCCAGATTTACGTGAGCTGAAACAGAGAAATCAACTGTTCATTGTTCGAAAATAAAGAGGTCTTATACGCTGCAAAAAGCAACTACTGTATTAAATATCTAAATGTTAGAAGGATGATCTGACCTCCCTTTTCCTGTACTGTTGTCGGACAACTGTCTCTACCTACACTGCCCTGAATTATATCGTATGGAATGCATTTATTGAGCGAAACATTTGATTAAAAATGGTTTCACGACCACCTATACACCTCAAAATAAATATTCTTCTTAAGAAAACTTTGTTTCATGCTGAACGTAAGCTCTTAATGACAGTGTTATCAGCTACGTGCAATACGCGCTGTCAGCTTATTCGAAATTGCAGTTTCGCACACACGTAAATGAAATAAACACTTTACTAACAATGACTTGGTAACTATCCAAATCACATAACATAAATTTAATCTTCCAAAAAATAGCTCTATCCTTTATTTAACTATGTGTTCGAACTGCCGGCCGGAGTGGTCAAGCGGTTCTAGGCGCTTCAGTCTGGAACCGCGCGACCGCTACGGTCGCAGGTTCGAATCCTGCCTCGGGCATGGATGTGTGTGATGTCCTTAGGTTAGTTAGGTTTAAGTAGTTCTAAAGTTCTAGGGGACTGATGACCTCAGATGTTACGTCCCATAGTGCTCAGAGCCATTTGAACCATTTTTGTGTTCGAATTGTTCACCATGGACTTAAAGGACATCTGCGATCGCCATTCGAAAGAATGATGCAATGCACGGATGTAATTACAGTGGATGATATGACAGAGTATGCACTGGCGATTCGGCGCGCGTATCCTCTGAGGTGGTTGGCCTTCGTAATGGACAGCGTCTTTCAGTGCTCCCCAAAGAAAGCAATCGAGAGGAGTCTAATAGGGGGACCTCGCAGGCCATTTGACAGAATTTCGTCCTATCCAACGTCCAAGAAAACTCCCATCGGTATTTGCGTTGCAACTCGGGACGAGTGAACTGGACAACCGTCGTGTTGTAGCCAAACACTCTGTTGAGTATCCAGCGGTATCTCTTCTAGAAGAACCGGCAGAATTTTCTTCAGAAATTGTGCGTGCGAATATCCGTTTAGAACGCTTGAGCAATACATCTAGGAAGCAACAAAACCAATAAAGATATAACCACATTTATATTAAAGATATAGCTCTATGTATTATCAGAAGACAAATGACAAGAAGACATAATGAATGCAAAATACAAGATGATGTAGCAGCACGAAAATAACATTTAAATCTGTCATCCTATACCTCCTGTATTTAAATGTTATTTTCATGTCACTACAACATCTTTTATTCTGCCAACCCTATAGTTTTCTTGTCTTTTGTCTTGTGATGACACATAGGGCCGGATCTTAATCATTATTAATAAAAAAAAACCTGACTTCTGTTTTAATCTTTTACGCGCGTCACAGTATTTTGTACAATATTTTATTTACATGTGTTTTACATTTCGACCTTGTAATCTTTGATATCTTCAAGCGTTTCCATGTTTGTGTTATCTTGATACTCCATAGTGCCTGACCATGATATTTTCATCAATTGTGATTCTATTGATGACTATGCGGTCCATTGTCTTCATCTGGAGCGATTAGTGCCTGCATTTCACACAGTTATTGTATTCAGAATCGTTGTGCTTCACTTTAATTATGTATCAAGAATTTCGAAAAATGTATGATGCGTAGTGTTGGTTACTTTAATTGCATATTTGACGTAAGTATCTTCTTATGAATGGTTTTGTCGTAAATTTCACCGTTGCATGTCGTATTCGTCGTTGCATTCTATTGAAATTTTTGTTTTATTTTTGTACAGTACCGTGAACATGGTCCTGAAGTGACACCGGTCGGTAAATAAATTGCATTAAAGTCAGCATTCGCGTTATGTCTTTTCTACGTTGTATGCAGTGAGGTGACAAAAGTCGCATACACAGATGGTGGTAGCATTGAGTACACAAGCTATAAAAGGGCAGTGCATTGGCGGAGCTGTTATTCGTACTCAGTTGATTCGTGCGAAACTGTTACCGACGTGATTATGGCCGCACGACGGGAATTAATAGACTTCGAACACGGAATGGTAATTGGACCTAGACGCATAGGACATTCAGTTTCGGAATTCGTCAAGGAATTCAATATCCCGAGATACATAGTGTCAAGCGGAATGGAGAATACCGCATTTCAGGCATTACCACTCACCACGGACAACGCAGTGTCCGACGGCCTTCACTTAACGATCGGTAGCAGCGGCGTTTTCGCAGAGTTGTCAGTGCTAACAGACACGCAACACTGTGTGAAATAACAGCAGAAATCAATGTGGGATGTACGAGGAAAGTATCCGTTATGATAGTGCGGCAAAATCTGATGTTGCTGGGCTATGGCCGCAGAAGACCGACGCGAGTGCCTTTGCTAACAGCACATCGCCTGCAGCGCCTCTCCTTGGCTAGTGACCATATCGGTTGTACCCTAGAAGACTGGAAAACAGTGGCATTGTCAAATGATTCCCGATTTCAGTTGGTAAGAGCTGATGGTAGGGTTCGTGTGTGGCGTAGAGCCCATGAAGCTACGGACCCAATTTGTCAATAAGGCACTGTGCAAGCTGGTGATAAAAAATGGTTCAAATGGCTCTGAGCGCTATGGGACTTACAACTTCAACTTCTGAGGTCATCAGTCCCCTAGAACTTAGAACTACTTAAACCTAACTAACCTAAGGACATCACACACATCCATGCCCGAGGCAGGATTCGGACCTACGACCGTAGCGGTCGCGCTGTTCCGGACTGTAGCGCCTAGAACCGTTCGGCCACTCCGGCCGGCCAAGCTGGTGATAGCTCCATAATGCTGTGGGCTATGTTTACATGGAATGGACTGGGTCCTGTGGTCCAAGTGAACCGATCATTGACTGGAAATTGTAATGTTCGGCTACCTGAAGACTATTTGCAGCCACTCATGTACTTCATATACCGAAACAACGGTGGAATTTTCATGGATGACAATGCGCCATGTCACCGGCCACAATCGTTCGCAGTTCGTTTGAAGAACATTCCGGACAGCTCGAGCGAATGATCTGGCCAACCAGATCACTCGACTTGGTACATAATCGCGAGGTCGGTCAGTGCACAAAATCCTCTACTGGCAACATTTTCGCAGTTATGGACGGCTAGAGCCAGACACGGCTTATTCTGCAGGGAACGTCTAACGACTTGTGGTGTCCACGACACGTCGATTTGCTGCACTATGCCGGGCAGAAGGAGGTCCGACGCGGTATTAGGACGTATCCCATGACTTTTGTCACCTAAGTGTGAATGCTGATCCGCCTGGACAATGTGGCTATTCGAATAATGACTGGTTGCTATGAGTACATTTTTTCAGTATGGAGTCGAGCATAAATTCTTACTTTAGCTTACTGCCGATTGATCGAAAAGCGTGTGGCGTAGCGCCATATAACGATCTTGCCTTGGAGGCGGTTAAGTGGGAGATGTGTCTCAGAGCTGGATAGTGACAGATAGTGACGCGAGACTGGATGCGCACGTAGTTTATGTATCAGCCGATAAAGGACAGTATTGGAGAGGGGACTGATTTAGTTTCGATTGTGCCCAGTAGAGTGCACTAAAGTAATAGAATGTTTTTCATAAACTGTTCTAGTATTTTCATAAAGTGTTATTGTCTTTTTGTGTATGTAAAATGTTATAAATGTGTTTTAGCAATATGAATGATGCGTGAGTGTGGTTTAAGGTTAATATGAAGATAATTGTTTAACGAGTTATGTAGTAGGATTTAGAGTGGGAACATTTTGAAGAAGTATGGATATGAACAAAGGGGACTTTTGTGGAATAGATTTGTAAAGTAAGTTTATGGTAAAGGGAAAGTTAATTCAGGTATAAATAACAATAGTAAATAACTTTATGTATAAACAAAACTTCAACATATTAGATAATTACGTCGGTAAAAAGTGCAATCGTGAGGTTTACTATTTTGCGATTGGATATGGATGAAAAGCACGGATTGACGCGGGAGAATGTTGTTTTGCTATTGGCTGTTGAATAAACTGACCAATGGTAAAGCAATATTCTTCGCGTGCCTTTCTCTGCTGGTAGAGAAGACTTAGTGTTCTAGAAAAGAGTCGAAGCCTAGCCATGAAACAGATCGGACGTATGTAGTAGTAGTTCCGATGGAAACGATAAGTTGCCGGATCTAGCAGTGTTTCATACATCAAAAGTGTTGGAAAGTGACGGCATAATTATTCCGATGTGAGTGTAGAAATTTCGGAATTTTTAAGTGAATTTCGTGACGAGGAAAGGCATATATTCCGCGTGGCGTATTGAGCAGATCGGTGGCTAAAAACTGTGACTGCATTTGGTACAGACATACTTAATATTTGGCGAGCATTATCGATCTAAAACAATCAGTATTTTTGTAGCTATTACTTTTACGAGAAATGCAACACCATAAACTTGCTAACGTGAGTGAAAGGGATTATGAGTGACTGTGCTAAGACTAGCACGGGTTTGGCAGTGATACTTGTTCACCTAAGTTTCAGAATATATTAATTGAAGACAAAATTTCCAAACTTTCATTTCGTGTTTCTCCCAAAACGTAGATTAGTGACTTTAATTGCAGCCTGGTTCACGTCGAAGTACAGTAGGTTTCACTCGGCGTTCCTACTGATGATCTGCTGAGACAATGTTCACAGGTAGGTGCAGGTCCGTCGTAAAGGGACGGAAAGAACCGCGCCGCCGCAAGTGTTCAGGTTTACGAGAACTGTTTTATCTTTACTTTTATTCTTAACAATATTACTGTTCGTAACCTTGGTTCTGCAACAAATGTTGATAGCGCGAATGTTGATTCAAGTCTATTTAACGTAGGCTCAAACTCTAGTGGACTCCCCTTACGTCACCTCGAACAGCGGATTTCGGTCACGTATACACATTTTATGCTTGGAATGATCCAAGCAATTACAGCGTAAAGTCACAGAAGGTGTACCGCTCACACCATGAAACATTATGTATAGTCTCGTTAGCACAATCATCCCCTTCCACATACCGATGAAAGTGAAAGTAATTTTCATCATAATTTCCATTCTTAGTTAAGGCTGTCCTCAAGGAGACTGTGATGAAATCCGTATAGAAACTTACACTCAGATTAACAAACAATAAGCCAGATGGTGTTGTACCACATTTTTGCAAACCAGTGTGATAAAACTCCGAGCTGGATGCCTGTTTCCTCCATATTCACGTGCCAACAAACGTGTGAAACACTAAGGATGCGAACAAAGAGTACAATATTTAAAACAATAATGTTCACGCGCATCCAGCTTTGTTTCTGCTATAAAGTAGCCAGTTCTCTATATGAGCGAACCTAGTTAGAACTGCGGGTCCGCTGTGATCAAGTAAAGCAGAAATTAGCTGTACCACATGTTGCAGACATCGTATAATCACAGCGCGAATTTCAGGAGAAAGAAAGGCAGACAGTTCTGTCGAAACTGTGCTGACGACTGCACAGCTGAATATGGCAGTATGTGTTTTTGGTAGTTATCTGCAGCTTGCCTGCACTCGGGACCAGAGCCGGTATTCACCAACAGCGGAGCTCACTGTACTCAATCCTGTCCCCCCTCTCCTCCCCCCACCCCCAATTTTGTTCGTTTTTGCTGGTTCCACATTGCTCCCGGTTAGCTCATAAACATGCAACTGTTAGTGACTGTGCAAAGTCCACCGAAGCTAGTAGAAATGATACAAGGACAGACATAATTAAGTGTAATAAAGAAGCACTCATATCATTGCCACCGCTCTTTCCCATTCTTACCATTTAAACGTACTCACTTTCCAGGCGTTTAGAGGAGTGAGAGAAAATCCAGCTATTGCCGAATACGACTAAGCGAGGTCGTTAAAAAACACGGCTGATATTTAAAGGCAGTGGTTATCTCATCCTCGTTCGACCACACTAATTCATTTTTACAGTTGGTTCTGTCGATCACTCAAGACATAATAACGGCCGATTACCTTCTCCCATTCCTGTCAATTGCGACGGAATTATCCACTTCTAATGAATCGATGTCGAAAAAAAAAAAAACTCTAATCTTATTACCTACGTCCTTTCAAAAGGCCAATCCTTTAACTTAGCTGTAATGAACGTTGTCCGAACATTATTTGCCGTGTAAATGCAAAATATACCCTTCTCAGATTTTCTCCTCTTACACAGCAGAGACTGAACAGATCTTAACGGTCGTTTGGGGTATGCATATTTGTGGGACTTGTCAGTGTTCATATAGATACTTCACCTAAGTTAAGAACGATTCAGTAATATATGACTCTTTGTTGGTTTTGCTCCCTTGATTCGCCGTCATCAAATTGTGAGTAGCTCATGTTACTGTTCTGTACGAGGGGCGTCCAGTAAGACATCGTGGAATATTCTTGCTTCAGCCCCCATAGTTTCATGAATTTCCGATAGGTTGCGGCACTATACATAGCCTTCAAAATGGCGTCTGTAACGGAGGTACGTTCCAAGCAGAGAGCAGTCATTGAATTGCTTTTGATGGAAAACAAGATCATCGCATGTATTCATCGGCGTTTGCAGAATGTCTACGGAGATCGGGCAGTGAGCCAAGGCGCGTTGAGTCCTTGGGGGATTCGTCCGTCATCGTAGCAACAAAGACGTGCAAACCACCCCGATTTTCAACGTGCCGACCGGCCGCATAACGCTATAACTCTCGCAATGTTGGACTTCAGCGTGTTCGTCATCACAAAAATGCAAACGAACTTCTCCTTCTCCATGACAAAGCAAGGTCTCACACAAGTCTGCGCACCCGAGAGGAGTTCCCAAAACTTCATGCGACCATTCTTCCTCGTCCCTCCTACAGCCCGGATCTCACACCTTCCAACTTCCATCTCTTTGGGCCAATGACGGATGCACTTCGCGGGGAAAAGTACGTGGATGATGGGAAGGTTATTTATGCAGAAAGACGTTGGCTCCGACGTCGATCAGCAGAGTGGTAGCTTGAGGGCATACAGGGGGCCCTCGCACTTAGGTGGCACAGTCTGCCTTCGGCAGGGCAACAGAGCGGACGCGTACGTGTTGACTTCGTGCGGCGCGCGAGCTCGCCTTGTTTACTTTTTGACGGCCGTTGCTTAAGTGCCGGCTTACCTTGTACGATCCACGGCGAACCGTTACCGTAAATCAAGACTCCGATTTACTTTCTACAACGATTATGCCCGACCCAAAGAACTCGAGGTGGAGCGTTTTCTGCGAGAGGAAGTGAAGATCCCGGCGACCGATATTATCGGCATACATTTGTCCATCGTGAGCAGCACGGTCTATGTGAAAATCATTAACGACGCGGCGTGCGAACGCATACTACGTGAGACCAAACAGGGGCTCCGCTTCTGTCACGCTGATGGCAATGTGGGGGAGGTAACCGTCGACCACGCAGGCTTAGGTATGCGAACGATACGCATTTTCGAATTGCCATTCGAACTTCCTGCTGAGGAAGTCGTCGCGGCACTACGCCCATACAGCACAGTCCACGGCCACACTGCGGAGACGTGGACACAGTTTCGGACGTATCCTGTCCTAAACGGGGTCCGACAGGTCACCATAGATCTCCGAAGCCACGTCCCGTCCTACTTACAGATCAGCGGATGCCGTGCAATAATTATATACGACGGCCAGCCTCGGACCTGTTCCGGGTGCGGCAAAGAAGGCCACCTTAGATCCGAATGCCTACAACGGCGTATTACGCAACTTCCAGCTGCCGAAGAACCACCCACGTCGCAACCTACGGTGCTACCGGTGACCTACGCCGCTGCTCTAGCTTCTCCTACCGCTTTGCAACGTCGTCCGGTCACCACAAACGACGCCACCAACGAGCCCGACCCGACACCGACGGAGAGCGCCTCGGACGACCCGCCGCCTCGGCCGGCCATCGACGCCGCTCCGAAGATGCCGGCGCAACCCGACGCTGACCCTGACCCCGGAAACACGATGGAGATCGACTCGCCCATCGTTCCTACAGCGGCCTTTCTGCCAGAACGACGCGACTCCCTTGCGTCGTCGGACACGGAGGGTCGCACGAGGAAACAACGTTCCCCGAAACGTCGCAAGCGAAGACGTCGCACCGTTTCCGGCCAAGAGGAGACGTTACAAGTCGAGGAGGACGTAACCGTCGACCATCACGAGGCCTCCGAACCCGCTACTGCTGACGAAGACGTAATGAGCGCGGAGACATCTATCGGTGTGCCTGCGCCCCGTGCTGACGCTGAACTACATCACGAACGTAACACAGGCGACACTACACCACGCACAATTACAACATCTTCTGCAGACAAAATGGACGATACACTAGTTTCCGCTTCCACGGCGTGGCACGAGGAGGTGGTCATGGAGCAGGAGCCGTTACGGGACCCTGCGCCTTCACGTCCGCACCACTAATCATACTCTCCCCAGACTCCCCTGCGGGCCAGCGGGATAACGTTCCGCTGCGACGCCCACACCCTTGCGCGGACGGCATAGTGGACCAGCCTCCAGCAATCCGACACCAGGCCTACCGGATAGCAACCATCAACACCAACAACATCCGTTCCAGGGTGAAAATCCGCCTTATGCAGGAGATGTTCTGGGCTTCGGATATTGATTTCGCCCTTCTGCAGGAAGTTCACTTGGCTAGTCTCTCGGATATCAATGGCTATACCGCCCAAGCCTCCGCGAGTGATCCTATGGGCCGCGGGGTGGACATCTACGTCCGCCACGGGATTTCTGTGACCGATGTCGCCTTCCTTCCATCAGCTCGGGGCATGGCACTCACTGCCATGGGGACACCCATCATTAATGTCTACGCTACTTCAGGCACCGACCGACGGCATGAAAGAGCCCAGTTTTATTCCGAGGAAATCGCTCCCCTGTTTTTAGGGCGTTATGACCATTGCCTACGAGGAGGTGATTTTAACTGCGTTCTGCATCCTAAAGATCAGATTCCCCGCTATACTACATGCCAGGAGCTACGTATAGTGGTGCGAGACCTCCTGCTTCACGATACCTGGGAAGTTCAACACGGCGACCTTTCTGGCCATACCTTTCTTACAAGTCATTCCGCAAGCCGACTAGACAGGATATATGTCTCACAAACTCTTAGATCTGCGATACGGGGCGCCGAACGCTGGCCGCTTGCCTTTTCCGACCATTGCGCTTACATCTGTACGGTCCTCCATCCGCCGCAATCAGTATGGCGCAGCCGTGCGCCATGGAAACTCAATACCTCACACTTGCATGACCTGGCGTGTCGCCAACAAGTCACTGAAACGTGGACAGCCTGCGAACGACGCCTTCCCCGCTACCACTCGACATTGACATGGTGGTTGGACTGCGCCAAGCCGGCGATCCGGAGGACACTGATGAGATACGGGAAGGATATGGCCGACTGGCATCGCACCACTGTTGACTTCTATTACGCGATTCTCCGAGACCTGGATGCTCAACCGCCAACCCCGGACAACCAGTTGGAACGGCAAAGAACTAAGGCGAAGATAATTGCGCTGGCACGCCGGAAACTGCAAGGGGTCGTGATACGGACGCGGCGCCACGATCACGCGGATTTAGAAATTCCATCCATGCATGATATAGTGTCCGACAAACGAAGGCGTCGTCGACAGATCATCAGCACTCTGACCACGCCTCATGGAACGCAGGTGACCACTCAGAATGACATCGTCCACGCATTCGTCGAACACTACCGTCGTACTTACAGTGATGAAGACGCTGAAACTGCAGCAGACGACTCCATTTTGCATTACGTCACTCGCACCCTCCCCCACACGGAGGCTAGACGACGTCAACCACGCCATCGCCAAGGGTGCAGTCAACAGATCGCCCGGCTTTGACGGCTTACCGATTGAGTTTTACCGTGCCTTTCGGGACCTCATGGCACCACGGTGGACGACTATGTATCAAGAACTGATGACATCTGACCAAGCAATCCCACCCGCCTTTGCTGAGGGCATCATTATACCGGTCCATAAACCAGCCCGAGGTTCGATGGTCACGAGTTACAGACCGCTCACCCTACTCAATGCCGATTACAAGATTTTCGCGCGCTTACTGGCAATGCGGCTCCGAACTACACTCCCTCATATCCTTTCGCCAGAGCAAACGACGCCTGGCGGACAGGTTAACATGCAGACTGCCACAGGGGAATGCCGCGACTTAATTGCGATAGCGGCGGCCTGCAGACTCCGGGCAGCGGTCGTCGCTATAGACTTCGACAGCGCCTTCGATAACGTGCGTCATCGTTTCCTGTTTTCGGTGGCAGCCCGAATGGGCATCCCCCCTCCGTTTCTCGACGTCATCCGGCGTCTTTACGACAGTGCCAGTTCACGTGTCCAAGTCAATGGACGTTTAGCAGGGCCGGTACCTATCTGCCGTTCGATACGGCAGGGGTGCCCCCTCTCTACCCTCCTGTATGCCATTGCCCTTGAGCCCCATATTGATGGCTTGACGACCAAGCTCTCTGGCCTCACCCTGCGCCAACACACTTTTCGCTGTCGGGCATATGCTGATGACCTCCTCCTCCTCATTCGCTCCGGCTCTGAGATTCGGGAAGTCCTCGAATTGATTACCCGTTATGGGGCTGTCGCTGGCAGTGCCATGAATGTCGCCAAATCTTCTGCAATGCACATTGGACGAGGCCTCCAGGAGGGTGGAGTGGCACCCCTGCCGCTTGTGCGGACTTTCCGGTACCTGGGCATTACCTTTACCCCCACGGTCACACGCACAGCGGCAACGAATTTCCGTCGCCTGTTACACGTCATCCGCAACGACGTCCGCCAGAACCTCTTGCGCCGCCAGGACACACTTCAACGGGTTGAGTTTATTAATCTTTATGTGGCATCAAAATTGGTTCACATCGCGCAAGTTCTCCCTCTGCCAAATGCAATTGGGCGCAACCTTCAGGCGGCTTTTGGCTATTATCTCACGGCTGGTTCAATGTTTAAAGTCCGTTATGAGACACTTATCCTGCCCTCACGGTATGGTGGCGTCGGGCTCGTCAATGTCCGTATGCGAGCTGCAGCCTTGTACATGAGTACCATGAGAAAACAGTGGATGGGCCAGGGTACATCTCTAACACGCAGCTTGCTTGAGGTCCTCCTACCTGCTTCCACCTCACCACCGGTGTCTGTCGGCCATATCGTGCCTTATTTGTCCCATATTTCGACGACCGAGCGAGGTGGCGCAGTGGTTAGACGCTGGACTCGCATTCGGGAGGACGACGGTTCAATCCCGCGTCCGGCCATCCTGATTTAGGTTTTCCGTGATTTCCCTAAATCACTCCAGGCAAATGCCGGGATGGTTCCTCTGAAAGGGCACGGCCGACTTCCTTCCCCGTCCTTCCCTAATCCGATGAGACCGATGACCACGCTGTCTGGTCTCCTTCCCCAAACCAACCAACCAACCATATTTCGACCTTTTTCGTCGACTACAGTTACATACATACCAGTCTCCCAGATACACGCCCACCTAGGACTAAGGATTTTTACAGCCTGTTGCTGCGCTGTGTTCCCCGGAATGTGATGGAGACCAAACATCCCTCCATCCAGTGGCCCATAGTGTGGACTACCGTCCACCAGCCCTTCCTCCCTACGAACGTCCGGGCACTATGGTATCACATAGTCAACAGGAAAATTGCCACGAAGCAGCGCCAGCACAACATTGGCTTGTCAGAATCCCCTCTTTGTCTCCTTTGCCAGCAACTGGACACTGATGAATACCGTCTGACATGCGCCTCATCGCAAGATGTATGGCGCTTCGTGCAGCAAATCATTGCCTGCTATCTCCGGGTGCCACCAGACACAATCGAACCTCGAATGTTTCTATACCCGGAGGACCGACATTTTCCCGCCGCCAAATGTCATGCTATTATGTGGGTCAAAGGATGGGCGGTCGCTTATCTCTTTCATGAGGGACCTAAATCCCGCCTCGACTTTTGGACCTATTTACGAACAGCCCATGCAGCTCTCGAAAACACCCCACGTTACCGAACATTATTTGCTAACTATATTCGAGCGGTCTTTGTTAGACCTCCACTGAGTTGGGGGGTGCCTGGCTCAGAGGGCACCCACCCCTCCTCCCCCGGCGGTGTCTGAGTTTCAACCGCCTACGATCTATTCTACTTCTGACCTCCGCGGATGGGAGTGCGCGTCGCAGATTGCGCGGATTTTATTTCTTTTTGCTTTTCCTTTTTCCTTTCTTTTTCTTTAACCAGAATTTATATTTCTTTTCTTTTTCGCCGATGTGTTCCCATAATTTCATGATATTAGTGAATCTTACTAAAACACATGCAAATAAATAAATAACAACGCCTTCCACTACTGTTGATTCCTGTGTCTCCTATTTCCCTAAGCAAAAAAAAAAAAAAAAAAAAAAAAAAAAAGGTGGCGTAAGGCCGCCGCATTGAACATTGAACAGAGATTATGGTGATAAATAATATGGTGTATTAGAATCCTGAGTAAAACCAATCTGCTTTCGGAAAAAGAATGTTTTGCATTACTTATTGAAAGCCCCTCAGAGCAGCGCTAGGCCAAGTGAAGTTTAACAAAAAAATTTCATGAAACACTATGTTACATAGAATCCAGAATTAAATTATCGGACTTTACGACAACTAATTTGAAGTAAAACGAACAGTATAGATGAATTCGTAAACTTCGAACTTATAAGAACTACAGACAGGAAACTGTGACACCTAGCGAAGCGAAGCGACACAGTGGGAAGACACTGGACACGTATTGGGGAGGACGGCGGTTCAAATCCCATCCAGCACGTTAGGTTTTTTTTCTTCCATGATTTTCTTAAAGTGATTAAGACAAGTGTCGGAACGGTTTCTTCGAAAAAGCTCGGCCGGTTTTCAGTTTTCTTTCTCATACCTCCCCTTCTGATCTTTCGGTGCATCTCTATCAACGGGACTTTAAATCCTCATCTTCCTTTATAATAACCGCGAAAAAAAAACCGTATCACGGATTCAGTAACTAGGGGGCGGAAAATTACAGCAGTGCACGAACTTTTGCAGTAGGGCTTATGAGCTAAGTCACTTAGACTAGTCCCAATCGTCAATACTTCGGTTGTGTAGACCGTTGAGTTTAGTTTAATTACTTTCCTAGGAGATTATGTGTGAAAGCGAACAGTGCTTTGCAATTTCTTCCGTGTGCTGACTTCTTGACCTGTTCTGTGGAATGGAGAATTTAGGGTCCTCTGAGTCCGTCAGGCATGTGCTACACAAGAGAAACAGCTACACGGTTAGTACTGTACACGGGGCATCCACATGAGGGTTGCTTTTAGATCAGACAAACTCATCTGTAGGATCGATAATCACGTACGCCAAGCTTACCACAAAGCCAACAACTAGTCCATTTATGTTTAGTGTGAGTGAGAAAACACGTCCCTGAAGGTCATAAAAAGGGGTTCCTGGTCCAACATTGATCTATAGAAAATGAAAAAAAGTCAAAACAAATGTAAGGACAATTAAATGAGAGGAACTCAATGAATTGGAAAATAAGATCCTGCCTGTCGAATCGGTTAAAAAAAATAAAAAGTAAAGTCAATGAGGCAGCAGGAGAAGGGAATAATGAAGTAAGGAAGGGGCCCCCTTTTTGCACGTACACAAATTATTGTTTTCCTTTAACATCCACACATGTTTCACCACAGTGTGTCCAAGCCACAGCAACACACAAGATGCAGTATTCACAAATAAGCAGGAGAAAACGTGAGTAAACACGGACAAAATACGAAATGTAATCTATGGCTCTGAGCACTATGGGACTTAACTGCTGAGGTCATCAGTCCCCTAGAACTTAGAACTACTTAAACCTAACTAACCTAAGGACATCACACACATCCATGCCCGAGGCAGGATTCGAACCTGCGACCGTAGCAGTCGCGTGGTTCCAGTCTGTAGCGCCTAGAACCGCTCGGCCACTCCGGCCGGCTATATTTTGCAATCAGCCTCGTCCTAGTCACAGTTGCCGGTAACCGGTCAAGAGAGCTGTTGCACGTAATCCCAGATGTATTTCGTTTCCTCCGGCGTTCCGTGTTGCGAGCAAGGCCCAATTTCACTTCTGACTTTTCACCTTACGTCAGGATGAGCCCAGTACAGTCTTACTTTATCTCTCTCGCCTGTGGTTGTTTTGGTCTATTAAATGTCAATTTTCAAACCTTACGTTCACCCGTCATAAACTTCGTATGCCATTTAAGCATCATTTCAAGAAAGTTTCGAGCTTATCGGTATTAAGCAACTGATCCACGCAGCACATCGATTGAAACAGTAACGTACCGTGTTACAAGTGGACCCTTTTTGTATTTTCTGTGTTTTGATTTTTCAGTATTACGGAAACTTCGACATTACAATATAGCCTGCAGCAGTAGCTTGTAGAACTAGAGAACTGTCACGGGAGGTTGTTCCCATGGTCGGAGAGAACTTGAGCAGTTCATATGTTGCTTCAGCAGCTCGGTGGTGCGACCAACAGCTTGCTGCGTGAGACTAAATCTCGTGAGTGACAAACTTATCGGGTATGACGCTGAGAATGGGGGCCAACAGTCATAACTTCAGTTATAATTATTAGTAACATAATTCTCGCAGCTTTGGCCATAATAGTGGCATTATTTCAAATTTCGAGTTCGTTAAGTTTATTAAGATTATAAATGTATTAACATACTGTACAATCCACGGTGTTAAATTTCAATAAACTCCCCGTAACGGCATCCGGTTTTTCCGTTTAATACTGGTACATACTGGCAATCGTACCAAAAGCCACATTTCATCAGTTTGCGGCATGAGAGCGCTACCGACTGCGAGGAACTTCGTTAGATTCCACATTTTCATCTATGTATATAATATGCAGGCCACCGGACGGCGCGTGACAGAGGGTAGACTGCCCCACTAGTCGACATTTCCTTTCCTGTTCCACTCGCAAATAGAGCGACGGAAAAACGATTGTGTGTATTTCTCCGTACGAGCCCTAATTTCTCTTACCTTATCTTCGAGCTCCTTACGAGAAATGTACGCTGGCCGCAGTAGAGTCTGCAGTCGGCATCAAATGTACACCTGTGTAAGAAGGGTTAAAGAACAGATCCGCGAAATTACAGACCAGTATCCCGGCGAGGAGCGAAAAATGTTAAGCACAAAATGTTAACGTCGGTTTGCGGCAGAATTCCTGACCATATTCTAAGTCAGGATATAATAAATTAGAAAAGCTTCTGTCCGCAGGAGGGTACGGATTTACAAAGCCTCGCTCGTGGGAAATTCAGCTAGCCGAATTCTCGCACGATATCCTGCGAACTATGGATGAAGAGCCTACAGACAAATTCCATATTCCTATATTCGTGCACAGTTTTTGACACAATGCACTACTGCAGACTCTTAAGTATGTATGTAATACGTTCTCATATATGTGAGTGGCTCGAAGACTTCTTAAGTAATAGAACCTAGTGCGTTGTCCTAGACGGCGACCGTTAATCAGAGGCAAGGGTATCGTCAGGAGTGCCAAAGGTAATTGCCATAGAACCGCTCTTGTATTCTTTATACGTAAACTATGTGATGGATAACGTGAGTATCAATCTGCCATTGTTTGCTGATGATGCTGTAGTGTACGGTTAAGTGTCGTCGTGGAGTCAATCTAGAAGGATGCGGGATGACTTATACAAAATTTCTGTTTGTTGCGATGAATTTGCTCTAAATGTAGAAAAATGATAGTTAAAATAGATAAGTAGGAACAACACTCATGTAATGATCAAATAAAGTGTTACTGGGGTGCTGCTTAATATGTCAAATCGATTATATATCCAGGTGTAACGTTCCAAAGCAATATGAAATGGTACTAGCACGTAAAGACGGCAGTAGGGACGGCGAGTGGTCGATGTCGGTTACTACGGAAAATTCTAGGAAAGTATAGCTCATCTGTAAAGGAGACTGCGTACGGAACACTAATGCGACACATTCTTGAGTACTGTCCCCGTGTCTGGGATCCCCACCAGGGTGCAATAAAGGCAGACATCGAAGCAATTCAGAGACGTGCTGCTAATTATTTTGCCGATAGGTTCGGTCAACACGCGAGTATTACGGAGATGCTTCGTGGACTCAAATGAGAATCCTTGGAGGGAAACACTATTGAGAAAATTTAGAGAATCGGTATTCGCTTTTAACTGCAGTACCATCATAACTGCCGTCAACTTTAATTTCGCGACGACAATATAAGAGAAATTAGGTCCCGTACGAAGGCGTATAGACAGTCGCTTTCCCCTCGCTCTATTTGTGAGTGGAACAGGAAGGGGAATGGGTTGGAGTGGTACAAGGTACCTTCCACCATGCCCCGTATGGTGGCTTGCGGAGTATGTATGTAGACGTAACACGAAACAGGTACTGGACTGTCTGAATGCCTGCTCGGTTATTAATGGCCCTGTTAACCTTACTTTGCCTCCCCAGTGTATCTGTACGGCATTAAAGCCACTGACCAAATCCGAAGTATCAACTTACTAGAAGCATTGTTACGGGCTAAGCTCGTCTTAGGGATCTAGCAAAATTACTTGTTCAAGTCCCCTGTCGTTGTTATACATCTACATGTACACTTTGTAGCTCACAATGAAATCCCTGTTATAGGGTTTTTTGAACCACCTATAAGTTACATCTCTATCGTTCAACTCTCGAACCGCGCGCGGGAAAAACCAATATTTAAATCATTCCGCGATAGCTCTGATTTCTCTTATTTTATTATGATGAAAATTTCTCCCTATGTAGATAGGTGCCAACAAAATATTTTCACACTCTGAGGAGAAAGTAGGTGATTGAAATGTCATGTGTAATTCCAGGCGTAACAAAAATCGCCTTTGTTTTAATGATTGACACTCCAAATCGTGTATCATATCTGTGGCACTCTCTCCCTTTTCTCGCGATAATACAAAACGAGCTGCCTTTCTTCGAACCTTGTCGATGTCCTCCGTCAATCCTATCTGATACGGATTCCACACCGCACAGCAACACTTCAGAAGAGGGCGGACAAGCGTAGTGTAGGCAGTCTTTTCAGTAAACCTGTTACATTTTGTAAGTGTTCTGCCAGCGCATCATAGTCTTTGGTTTGCTTTTCCCACAACATTATCTATATGATCGTCTCAATTTAAGTTATTCGTAATTGCAATCGCTAAGTATTTAGTTGAGCTTTGTGCCTTTAGATTTGTAACCATGATTTATCGTGTAAAGGAAATTTAGGAGATTCCTTTTAGTACTCATGTGGATGATTTCACACTTTTCATTATTTACAGTCAATTGCCACTTTTTGCATCATATAGATGTCTTGTCTAAATCATTTTGCAATTCATTTTGATCTTCGGATGACTTTACAGACGGTAAATGACAGCATTACCTACAAACTACATTGTCTCCTAAATCATTTATGTAGATTAGAAACAGCAGAGGGACTATAACACTTTCTTGGGAACGCTGGATTTACTTCTGTTTTACTCTACAACTTTCCGTCAGTTATTATGAACTGTGACAATTCTGATAGGAAATGACGAATCCAGTCACACTGCTGAGACGATACTCCAAAGGCACACAATCTGATTAGAAATCGCTTGTGAGGAACGGTGTCAAACACCGCTTGGAAATCGAAAAATATGGAATAAGTTTTACGCGCCTGAGGATAGCACACATTACTTCGTGAGAGTAAACAGCTAGTTGTGTTTCACAAGAACGATATTTTCAGAATCCGTTTGACTATTCGTCAATAAATTCTTTCTTCGAGATAATTCATAATGTTCGAACATAGTATATGTTCCAAAATCCTGTTGCAAATCCGCGTTAGTGATTTGAGGCTGTAATTCAGCGGATTACTCCTGTTTCCTTTCTTGGGTATTGGTGTGACTTGTGAAACATCCCTGTCTTTGGATACAGATCTTTCTACAGGCTAGCGGTTGTATATGGTTGTTAAGTACGTTGCTAGATAGAGTCACATAGACGAACTGGAAAAAAACATACTATATTTCGACTAACCAAGAGCAAAATCTAGTGAAAGATGTTCACATACTCACTCAAATAGTTTCGTGCCAGATACGATCTTTAGTTATTACTACATTAAGGATACGCAAGGTGAACATACGTTTCTCCGTTCGCCGTGAATTTGGTTCCTGTGAGTGTCCACTGCAATGCGTTGGAATTACTCGGAGCACAACATCCGCGGATTGCAAATGGTCTCGCTACAGTGAACTGGCAGCAGGCTGGCGTGCTTCCAGACAGGGGCTGTCAGCGCCACGGCCAATACGTCGGGCCGCAGCTAATTCCCGCTCCTTTAACCTGCGCCTCGGTGCTTTCATCTTGAGCTTGTTACAGCGTCGTCACCAATATCCGCTCCCGCGGCAGGCTGACAAAGAATCGCTGCCATCAACTTGTTTAGGGGCGGGCGGCCGCCCTGGGGGATTCATTATGAACTTGGCGCAGCAGAGGGGCCGTGCCAGCTCCCGCTTCTTCCGCGTAATGGCCTCCGCTACGCACAAGAGGGCGATAGCAGCCCGCACGCACGGCCAGCCGGTAAAAGGCACTGGAAACGTACTAACACTACAACGTACGAGCTACTGACATATAGGGTGATTCAGCTGCGCCTACCTATGTCGTTTTATGCAACCCGCCATGTCATTACGAACTGTGACCTGTCTGACAGGGCCGGTCGGGTGACCGAGCGGTTCTAGGCGCTACAATCTGGAACCGCATGACCGCTACGGTCGCAGGTTCGGATCCTGCCTCGGGCATGGATGTGTGTGATGTCCTTAGGTTAGTTAGGTTTAAGTAGTTCTAAGTTCTAGGGGACTGATGACCTCCGAAGTAAAGTCCCATAGTGCTCAGAGTCATTTTTTTCTGTCTGACGGGAAATCACGAATCCAGTCACACGATATTCCATAGGCACGCAATTTGATCATATTTTCATATTCTCTCGCACGCTCCGATCAAACTATTAGTTCTACAGAAAAAATGAATAGGACCTTTTTCTAGGAAATTTAATTTAGTCATATTTTGTTCTGGGATACGTTTTCGCTGGAGACCACGGTTTTTGAGTTATTCAAGAAAAATGTACACAAGTGATCATCAAACGCACTGCCATCCCCAAACTCATCCCTCACCAGTCAGAATTTCTAGTATGTTGTTCGTGGCACACTCTCCTACAACCGTACAAAAATTTCCGGCTGCATGAACCATTCCCGATATTCGACCTTTTTGGCCTACTGTGCACCCAGCAAAGTTAGCTGTTTCGTTGATATTATTTTAATCTTGCCCATGAGGATAATGAAAGAAAATCGAGCTAAAACCTTCTGGATTGTTAGGCCTCTAAAATAATCGACGTTTTGGCCCCGTTGCTGGGATCTTCTTCAGGATCTTCCGGTGTCCAATACTGCTAGAACACCCTCAGAGAACAGTGTTGCGTTCTCTTATAAAGGTGAATTTTCCCGCTTTTGTGCTGGAGAAGTGGGAGTATTGGTATAGGTGAAGCCTATGACGATGTCCCACCAATGGTAGCCACAAGAATTTTACCAATACTCCCATTTCTCCAGCACAAACGCGGGAAAACTCCCCTTTATAAGAGAACGCGACACTGGTCTCTGACAGTGTTGTAGCAGTATTGGACACCGGAAGATCCCAGCAGAGGAGTCGAAACGTCGATTATTTTAGAGGAATATGACGCGGCCTAACAACCCAGAAGATTTTAACTTTAGTTACAATAGCCACGAAAGCCTGCAGTCTTACATAAAGAGAAACGAGTCTTGTAAAAATTAAGCTAAAACTATTTACGTTGATAATTCAATTCTGCACGGTAGTTTCGCAGTCAGAAGGCCCGACGAATACAACGATGTAATTCTTTATTTCAAGGAGTTAAAATTCACAAGATCTATAGATAAAATTTACAAAAACGTCAATTTTACAATTTGCAAGTGCTTGGCTAAGCCGGTGGCGTAATAAGGCCAGACAATGAAGACCAATATAGGTCGAATGTGGGAAACAATTCGTGCAATCGTAGCACCGTTGCTGTTCACAATATACACAAATGACCTTGTGGATGACATCGGAAGTTCACTGAGGCTTTTTGCGGATGGTGCTGTGGTATATCGAGAAGTTGTAACAACGGAAAATTGTACCGAAATGCAGGAGGATCTGCAGCGAATTGGCGCATGGAGCAGGGAATGGCAATTGAATCTCAATGTAACAAGTGTAATGTGCTGCGAATACATAGAAAGAAAGATCCCATATCATTTACCTACAATATAGCAGGTCAGCAACTGGAAGCAGTTAATTCCATAAATTATCTGGGAGTACGCATTAGGAGTGATTTAAAATGGAATGATCATATAAAGTTGATCGTCGGTAAAGCAGATGCCAGACTGAGATTCATTGGAAGAATCCTAAGGAAATGCAATCCGAAAACAAAGGAAGTAGTTTACAGTACGCTTGTTCGCCCACTGCTTAAATACTGCTCAGCAGTGTGGGATCCGTACCAGATAGGGTTGATAGAAGAGATAGAGAAGATCCAACGGACAGCAGCGCGCTTCGTTACAGGATCATTTAGTAATCGCGAAAGCCTTACGGAGATGATAGATAAACTCCAGTGGAAGACTCTGCAGACGCTCAGTAGCTCGGTACGGGCTTTTGTTGAAGTTTCGAGAACATACCTCCACCAAGGAATCAAGCAGTATATTGCTCCCTCCTACGTATATCTCACGAAGAGACCATGAGGATAAAATCAGAGAGATTAGAGCCCACACAGAGGCATACCGACAATCCTTCTTTCCACGAACAATACTAGACTGGAATAGAAGGGAGAACCGATAGAGGTACTCAAGGTACCCTCCGCAACGCACCGTCAGGTGGCTTGCGGAGTATGGATGTAGATGTAGATTTTGGGACAGTGGTAGGAGGGAGTGCCATGAACGACATACTAGACATTATGACAGGTGATGGTTGTGTGTGGGCCTGTGATTGATTTTGAAGGAAACTTTTGTACGTTTTTTCTTGAATAACTCGGAAACTATAGAGCCTCTAACGAAAACGTGCCCAGACATAACAGTGCGAGTTGCATATAACGGCATAGGTAGGGGCAACTGAATCACTGTGTATATTGTAGAAGTGTGGCAGTAGCTTCAGCGGGTACAGAAGCAATTTCAAATGGCTCTCAGTAAAGTGTTGTGTATCCGGTACCGAACACGAGGCACCCAAGGTCTCAACTTGAAACATTTCTACAACTCCTTACGGTTTCAAAACAAGGCTTATGGAAAATGAGAGTACTCAACGCGGGGAGTATTTTATTGTCAGTTCCTGTCTACAAGGATAGCAAACCACACACATTTCTGCAATCCAGGAGGCGCTAAATATTTGTAACATGTGTAACAAAGTTTGTAAACAGTGAATGTGTTAGGTTTAATAGCGTGGAAAGTACACAGCGAAGATGCACAGGACTGCAGGTTGGTTGGCTGATTTTGGGGAGGGGATCAAACAGCGAGGTCATCGGTCTCATCGGATGAAGAAGGAAGTCGGCCGGGCCCCTTCAAAGGAACCATCCGGGCATTTGCCTGAAGCGATTTAGGAAAATCACGGAAACCCTAAATCAGGATGGCAGGACGCGGGCTTGAACCGTCGTCCTCCCGGCCAGTGTACTAACCACTGCGCCACTTCGCTAGGTACGACTGCAGGTATGCCACATTGGTCCCAAAATATTTCTTCTGACTAGTCCATCAAACGCATTCTACAGTCAAAGTGAAAAACTTGAAACATTTGAGGTATTTTGACGTCGTTGGTTTCCCAAGAGCAATACGACGATCTGAACACCAGAATGACTATTTGAAATTGAAGTAACGTCTCCGAAATGTGTCGTAAAAAAAAAAGAAATTAAAAACTTAGTGACTGATCACTCTGTATTTTTATTTATATTCTGAACGAAATCAGGGGTTTTAATGGAATTATACAATTACCTATGGCATTCGAGAGCTCTTTTAAAGAAGAGAATAGTGATTTTACACGGCCCGCAATCTAATTTATCTCAAAAAGAAGCGGAAACAGTCATGGAGAGCGTTGTACCAGCAGGATGGTGGACCTACGCACCTGATCGGTGTTTCAGTCTAGTGGCCAATTTTAGAATCTCATGAAGGACCATGCACTAGAGCCCACTTTAAACCAGTCCGACCTTTTCAACTGTTTTGTGAGACATATGGTTGAGTTTTATGCAGTGTTTGTAAATATTATGAGTTCTTTAAATTCAAGTGTTGTGTAATATATTAAAGCTATTTTGAACACAATGTTAATTCCAGAATGAGATTTTCACTCTGCAGCGCACTCACATTGTTAATTATGCAGTTACAGAGTATTATAATGAGTAAAATTCTGTATATTTTTACAACGGGTTACGTAATGTGAGGACAGTTAAGCAATACTTAGTCAGTCGTGCAATATCCTGTGCTTTGAAACGGAAGGTCATATTTGGAAATTATCCGAGTTCGTTTAATATCTCAACAATTTTCCCTGTATCGAAAACAGAACTTTGCTTTAGTTGCCAGTACCCTCTACTTCAGAATATCTTTAAACTGTAATTGGTTTCGGATAACACGTCTTCTTAATCTGACTTCACTTTCGGATTGTGGGTGGTAGAATAACAATGTAACACATACACTATTAAATGAGGTATTGACAAATTTTCTCGGTTACAGTACTTTTTAATTTGAGCAGAATATATTTTCCTAGGTACCTGAACATGTTGTACCTTGTAACAGTTTTTCACAGTTGGAGAAATATTGGTTTTCCACAGCAATTTTGTAACTTAAGAAGAAAAGACTGCAGCACACATAAAGTGAATACTATCATTTAAAAATGGATTTAGAATATAAAGTATGCTTCAGAATTACACCGAGATATTTCGAGGGGATGTAGAAGGTGTATTGAGCAACAAAATGAAGATAGGAACCCGTGTCCGGGAACGTCATCCAACGACGCTACGCCGGCGCCTGTACATGTATGCAGATGGAGGGTGATTCCGTGACGAAGTTACGAACTTTCATGGACGACGGTGAAGAATAAATGTATCAATTTTAGTGAAGGGACCCTGGTCCGAAAGCGAACAATTCGCAAGTTATAAGCGAACACCGTTCTGATACCTCTGACAGTGGAAGACATGCATTGGTACTGTTGTTGATAAGATTATAGGATAGGCAACTTTCAGAGGTGGCAGTATGGACCAAAACAACCACTTGTTCAATAGAGGGGATGTGTTTCACAGTAGCGAAGATGAACAAGTGTTCATATAGTTCTTCAGGTAAGCTCTTCAGGTATACATTTTAGAGTCAATATTTTTCAGTGTTTTGATCCATACTGCCATCTCTGAAAGTTGCCTGCCTTACAGTCTTAGCAACATGTATTCCACTGTTAGAGGTATTGCGAACGGTTTTCTACTCGTTCGTTTCCAGTACAGGAACCCTTACCTCAAATTGATACATTTATCCTTGTCCATCATCCTAGAAAGTTTGTAACATCATCAAGGAAACATCCTATATATACATACATTTACAGGCGCCGGCGACCGTAACTTGGACGCTCTGTAGCGTCACTGGAGGTCGTTTCCGGACGTGGGTTCCTACGTAAAACATGATCCACTAAATCCACTCTACAACCTCTACAAGTATGTAACATGAATTATGAAACAACCTGTACACACGTATACAAGCACTGGCGCCTATAACTTCGACGCTCTGTAGCGTCGTTGGATGGCATTGCCGGACACGGTTTCCTACGCCCATTTTGTTCCTCGTCGCACCTTCTACAATCCCTGGAAATTTGTCGGTGTAATTTTGAAACACCCTGAATGTTAAACTTCTATTACAGGACTGGCTAGAGGCGAACGTGTGAAAAGTGTTTCAAGGCACAACAGGCTCCCCTATTATATATGACGCCCCTAACCTTCCGGTACATTGCACGTGATTTCATCCCCATGATGAGATCACTGTCCGCGACTTGTTTCTCGTATTATTTCCTAACAGAATGTAAAACCTCAGCGCATAGAAGGAGCTCCTCGGTGCCTTGCAATTCAATTTAGCAAAATATTTCCAACCTCTAAATTGAGATACCTGTGGGAAATTCTTCTAGTCTTCAAAAGGGCTATACTCATCGGAAACCTAGATAATTGGAGGCATATCACATATTACAGACGTAGAAAGATAAGAATGAAAAATTCTAAGAAAATTTTGGCCCCATCTGTATAGGAGAAAATCTCAGGAACTATAGTATGTTACTGAGAAAACCTGACATTCTCGGCAAGAGACGAGTTACATTGTACGGTCCAAGTTACGGATAATTGGATGCTTCAAACAGAAAAAGATTTTCACTTTCAAAGAACAGTTCGGTGCTTCAAACAAAAAGAGATCTTCACTTTCGGAACACTTGCCGAAAGTCATTAAGCTGCAGGCAAAGCGAGGACTGTAACCAACAGAATCGTAACAGAACAATATTAGTGTGAGCATGACGTGATTTTGGAAAAGAATAAGTTAATCTCATGGGGAAAATAAATTCAAGCATGGTCGTTAGTTGAGCATAACGACATAAAAATTAAGAGCGGAGGAGCTCTTACTTAAAGCATTTACATGCACAATTTTAAATTAAATACATGGTATGTAACAATATGTTGAGAGGAAAGGGTAAAATGTAACTAACACATAAACTCATCTATTCATAAAGTAGGTCGAAAACTTCGGATCGTCGGTGAGATATTAGCGAGTAGAAAATTTTCTACATAAGACGCGATAAATAAAACATCTTTACTATATTATAGTAGATGTTTGACCGTGTAACATCCGTGTCAAAGTGAATCAACAGAGCGTACTGAAAGCGAACAAAAACCATTTTCCGCAACTCAGAGTAGTGTATCATGGGAACTACGTAAAACATGAGTTCTAGGGCACTTACAGAAAGACACCAATTTTCTCGTACAATTATAACATTTCAAAAACTCTTTTGCAACGAAGTATCTAAGAAAATCTGCCAACTTTCTATTCGCCATTCCTACATAGGTATTTAAGATAAAATTATCCACAAATTCAACAGCGGCTTCTAGACATTCTTACTAAGAACCGTAGACAAATGGGAAAGCCACCCAATTCATGAGACAAGTAAAGTACAGAACACTGTTACATCACTACAGAAGAATTCTTCATTTGTGTGGTCATATTGTCAGTAGCTGCTTTATAATTATTAAAGGTATTTTAAATGCGTCTCTGAAACTACAAGAAAATGCACATTTTGTCACCAAAGGCCCTTCGTTTTATCGAAATAAAACATCATCAGTGGTCTTTAATGGGAAATATGCACAATTCAGTGGTCTGTAATGGGAGATATGTGCAATCTGGATCGCTTTCTAGATCAAAAAACAAGTCATTACAAAATATATTGATTTTACCTTTGCGGACCACCTTAAACAGGAATATATGAAAATCAATAAAATCACACACCTCTAGCCTTTTCAAGAAACTTCTACGTACACAAAGCATTAACACATAATAAACAGTTAGTAAATGACGAGTTAAATATTCGAAACCAGACACAAAATAATTGAGAAATCACGTAATTGAAATAGACATTTCCTTTCCCAATCCTCCCTCTCTCACACTCCATCTCCCCCACCCGCCTTTCCATTCCACCTTCTCTTCACACCTTTTCCTCCATCTCATTGCCAACTCACTCTCCATTCTCTCCATTCCGCTACTTCATATTCACAGTTCACTCATCCCTGTGTGAGTCCACAAAGCATTTCCTATCATTACTGGAGGATACATCATTTATGGTTACAATTCCTGTGCTAATGCAGTGTCTGTATTTTCACAATACAATGTCCTACATACATGCATGCGTGCATGAATTAACAAACACTTTCACTGACGATTACGGCTGTGTTAAACATTACGAAATTGATTCGCATTCTGACACATCTGTAATCACCAGTGACAATGTCTCATCATTCAGACAAGCAAACATGTCTGACTGACGTTGTATTGTGAGGATACAAACACACTATAAACACAGACATTGTAGCAATCAATGATGTATCTGTTGTGTCGATTCCCTAAGGTCTCGACACAATGAGTGGCTAGGTGCACGCGAGACTAACGCAGACGGGCGTAAATTCTGAAACAGGAGACTGGATGAAAACTATAAAGAAAAGAAGAGAGATTTTAATATACTTAACTTTAATGTAGTCTTGTTCTTGTTGAAATACATCTCTTGCATAGTAGTAAGCAATTAGCAATGATACACATGGCGCCTTGCTAGGTAGTAGCGATGGACTAGCTGAAGGCTATTTAATCTGTCTCTCGGCAAATGAGAGGAATACTTGGTAGGTCTAGTCGCAAGCTATGTCGTCCGTACAACTGGGGCGAGGTCAAGTCCGTGTCTTGTGACCTGCCCTGTGGTGGCGCTACGTTTGCGAATACACAGTGGCGACACGCGGGTCCGACATGTACTACAGGACCGCGGCCGATTTAAGTTACCACCTAGCAAGTGTGGTGTCTAGCGGTGACACCACAGTATCCATGCCTCGACGGGCTAAAATGACGATATAATATTTGTCTCCCTGTGCGGGACTCACGAACTGTGCGAACTTGAGTGTTGGGTCGGCCGTGGGGGCGTGCTAGGATAGGCGAAGTGGTTAAGGTGACCAGTAGCAATAAGCGGGAAATCCGGTTTCGAGTTCCGATCCGGCACAAATTTTCATGTGTTGCAAACAGCTGACGCCAATGTAAAGTCGGAGAATGCGAATCTACACTCCTGGAAATTGAAATAAGAACACCGTGTATTCATTGTCCCAGGAAGGGGAAACTTTATTGACACATTCCTGGGGTCAGATACATCACATGATCACACTGACAGAACCACAGGCACATAGACACAGGCAACAGAGCATGCACAATGTCGGCACTAGTACAGTGTATTTCCACCTTTCGCAGCAATGCAGGCTGCTATTCTCCCATGGAGACGATCGTAGAGATGCTGGATGTAGTCCTGTGGAACGGCTTGCCATGCCATTTCCACCTGGCGCCTCAGTTGGACCAGCGTTCGTGCTGGACGTGCAGACCGCGTGAAACGACGCTTCATCCAGTCCCAAACATGCTCAATGGGGGACAGATCCGGAGATCTTGCTGGCCAGGGTAGTTGACTTACACCTTCTAGAGCACGTTGGGTGGCACGGGATACATGCGGACGTGCATTGTCCTGTTGGAACAGCAAGTTCCCTTGCCGGTCTAGGAATGGTAGAACGATGGGTTCGATGACGGTTTGGATGTACCGTGCACTATTCAGTGTCCCCTCGACGATCACCAGTGGTGTACGGCCAGTGTAGGAGATCGCTCCCCACACCATGATGCCGGGTGTTGGCCCTGTGTGCCTCGGTCGTATGCAGTCCTGATTGTGGCGCTCACCTGCACGGCGCCAAACACGCATACGACCATCATTGGCACCAAGGCAGAAGCGACTCTCATCGCTGAAGACGACACGTCTCCATTCGTCCCTCCATTCACGCCTGTCGCGACACCACTGGAGGCGGGCTGCACGATGTTGGGGCGTGAGCGGAAGACGGCCTAACGGTGTGCGGGACCGTAGCCCAGCTTCATGGAGACGGTTGCGAATGGTCCTCGCCGATACCCCAGGAGCAACAGTGTCCCTAATTTGCTGGGAAGTGGCGGTGCGGTCCCCTACGGCACTGCGTAGGATCCTACGGTCTTGGCGTGCATCCGTGCGTCGCTGCGGTCCGGTCCCAGGTCGACGGGCACGTGCACCTTCCGCCGACCACTGGCGACAACATCGATGTACTGTGGAGACCTCACGCCCCACGTGTTGAGCAATTCGGCGGTACGTCCACCCGGCCTCCCGCATGCCCACTATACGCCCTCGCTCAAAGTCCGTCAACTGCACATACGGTTCACGTCCACGCTGTCGCGGCATGCTACCAGTGTTAAAGACTGCGATGGAGCTCCGTATGCCACGGCAAACTGGCTGACACTGACGGCGGCGGTGCACAAATGCTGCGCAGCTAGCGCCATTCGACGGCCAACACCGCGGTTCCTGGTGTGTCCGCTGTGCCGTGCGTGTGATCATTGCTTGTACAGCCCTCTCGCAGTGTCCGGAGCAAGTATGGTGGGTCTGACACACCGGTGTCAATGTGTTCTTATTTCAATTTCCAGGACTGTATTTCGTAATTAATAACTTCTGTTTACATTGTCTGAATGCGAAAGATGACATCGCCCATTGTATGTAATGGCGAACCAAATCTCATCATTTCGCGTTCGTCGTTCATGTCGTCCAACAACAGAAATTGAAAAGCTGTGATAAACCGGTAGCATCTAATATGTATGCAGAATCGCCCCAAGACAGGATAAGGCGAGACTCATTCAAAAAGACTACATTTTGTCATTCAGTCCATCAGTGATGGCGTTCACGAATCCATTGTGTCTCAGGCGTTTCTGGTCTCTGGACACAAGAAAGCCATAGAGTAGCACGTGCGTAGGTAGGCAGACATGTGTGTCTGGCTATAATCGTCAGTGACAGTGTTTGTTAATTCAGGCACGCATGCATGTCTGTAGGACATCGTATCGTGAAAAGGCTCCACACTTAATATCACTTCCTGATTCCTTTTCTGTGTCTTCACTGAGCTTGGCGTAAGATCTACCTTTCCTATCACACAAGAAGCAAAACTGTTGTTGATGCGCGTATCTCTGCAGTTTTAATCACCACTGGAAGTACATCGAAGTGGTCGAGCGGTTCTAGGCGCTCAGTCCGGAACCGCGCGACAGCTACGGTCGCAGGTTCGAATCCTGCCTCGGGCATGGATGTGTGATGTCCTTAGGTTAGTTAGGTTTAAGTAGTACTATGTTCTAGGGGACTGATGACCTCAGATGTTAAGTCCCATAGTGCTAGTGCAATTTCAACCATTTTTTGAAGTATATCATTCTCTACGTCCTTCGAAATACTATTTATTGGGACCATTCTTTCTGACTGCTGTAATTTTTAAAAAAAATGTTAGTTTAAGACTTTTTCACTACAAACGTATAAAAAACAGTGTATTACGCACCTTATGGAACGTCTGAAGAGCGTACGTGAAGACTTCGAACTATACCTGCAAAAATAAAATTAAATAAATTAAAAAGCATATAGCATATGAATAAATTAGAAATATTTTACAGATTGGGGAAACTCAGTAAGGACAGATATATAGATTTACATTGGTATGGGATCATAGGGAGGCTCTTCAAGCTACAAAAAGTGCCAATAGCGGTTTTATATGCAGTCCCACTAACAGATTCGCACACCGGACAACTTTTGTGGAAACACTGGGCAACGGTCAGCCAACGATAATTAGGCTAACCCCCAAACTCTTCTATTAGAGGGCAGCTCAAACGTTGATGAATTACAGTAATCTAAGAAATTTTAATTTACAAAATTACGCTAAAATTTCACAACGGGTGACTTATTAGTGAATGATACTTCGATAGTCAGTATTTAGAGCTCTTTTCGTGGTGCAACATTGAGTACTATGTAGGACCTATACCGCTAGCAACGACAGTCACGGTGGCCTAATTTGAATCACTAGGGTCACGTCCCAGGCAGATGGCATACTTAATAAGAATTACGTGTTTGCGGTGTTCTTGCTGTGTAGTAGAATCTTTGTCGAGATTCTGGAGTTGAAAACTCGTTGGGGGGCTACTTCTTCAATGTCCAAATGAAATGAAACATATGTTTACACTAAAACCCACTTAATGAAACAGAAGATAATGGAACAGGAATGGTTTCATTTACAGTGTTACTTCTAAAATACATATCAGTTAAACATGTTCTACTGGGATCCACTGAAAGCAATAATACACAAAGCTAGTCATAAATGCAAGTTAGCTCACTCTAGGCTGTCGATACAAGTATCACGTCCTTTTCTCCGACGAAGCAGCTCCCAGTTCTTCATTATCCTCTACATTCGGTCAACCGTTGTCTCCATTTATACTGAGCCAAGGCTGTCTATTCACGTCATCCCGGCTACTGAACGATTCATTCCCTCAACAACTGTGTGTAAGAAATTACTGGACATTCTCATTCACAGTATGTTCTATGTGCCTGTGAATTCTTTTCCCAATGAAATGTAAATGAAACCTATCGATAGAAGTAATGCAATTTCTTTAAGTTTTTAATATACGAAACGAAATCAGTAAATATGTATACCCTAGAAAAGAAAATTCAGTTTTAGTATTCGTAACGATAAGTTTAGGGCGCTTAATTTTGTCACTCACAGAAAACTTCCGGATAAACATCTGCCACTGAGGTAAAAAAAAAAAAAAAAAAGAAACTAACACAGCCGTGTGTTAGTTCTTTGGTATACCATGAAACTACCATCGCAATCTATCGGTTCTTTTGTGTACTACGCCGTGGTGATGGTGTCATAAAAGTAAACATCCGAACTTCCGAACTACTAAGCTGAGCAGACTCCTAAAACTCTAAATTATGATTTTTTTCAGTGATCCGATTTTGATGAAATAAAGCCTGTATGTATCTCCAGGCTACGCTCATGTTACCTGTGATAACTGTATGAAAATTCGTTTAGTACTTTTGGACATTAGAGTTCAGACAGACATAAAGGATGACTTCAGATAAAATTTTAAGTTACAACATTTTGTTCCTGCTGATCCGATTTTGATGAACTAAAGCCCATACGCTGAGCTCCAGTTACGTGTGAAAACCCCATGAAAATTTCTCTAGTAGTTTTGGAGATTAGAGCGTTCAAAAAAACAGACAGATACGAAGGTTTTACGGTATTATTATTAATATAGATATTGATAGATATCTTTTATAAAGGACGTTTTATGAAATCTTTGACGGTGTACTGCGTTTTTTTTTATCAAATCTTTTATAAAATTTAGCGTGGCCCTAGCTTTTATAGAAGATTTGTCAAAGAACTTCGATAGTGTAATACGAGCGTAAGACAAACACTGCCAGTGGCTGCATATTGCCCGTGGATAAGGTAAATGGTACGCTTATAGACTTCTTCAGGTGCCGCGAGTTGAAGACTAGGATTGAATCGTCAACCCTTCAAGGCTTTCTTATCAGACCAAAGGCGTGATGATCACATGGGGAGAGATCAGGACTGTTGTCTTCCACTTGATTTGGCTTAACTTTGCGTCGCGACATTTGAAATCTGGGGACGTGCGTTATCATTAAGCAGCAGTACCCCTGGTCGCAGTTTGCACAACGGCGGTTTCCGACAGACATGTTGCCCCATACACATTCTTCGTTCTGCGATGCGTGTCTACCGGTGGTTGTTCTTCGGCAGCCAAGAAAAGAATAATAGCACACTGGTCCTGTAGCACACTGGTCCTGTATAGACGCATTTGGTTATAACGTCGCCATACTTCACGTTTCCTCAGTATTTTGAAGCTTAGTGTTTTATGAAGTCCTTTGTTCAATAAATTTATCATAAAAGCTATTACGTAGTTATTGGTCCAATGTAAAAGACGCAGGATAGCGTGGTTTTATACGGGCATCGAATTGGTTATAATGTATCTCAGTCAATCACTAGACACTACGTTTGTGAGTGTTTGATTGACCAGAAGGATCGCTTTGTGGGGTCGTAAGTTCAGTTCGGAACTTATCTACCATGACGATAGGACATGTTCACTAGGGTCTCTGAATAGCTGTAATAATTTTGAGCTGAACTTGACCGTGGAGTACCTCAAAGTAATTGCGAACGAGTAAGGAAGAAGAACGCACGATATTTCGATATTTCTATGTAAACTGTGACTTTTGAATTAATCAAAGTCCGCGTAGTATGTTACAGAATTTATGATTGAGAACTGAAATTTCAAAAAGATCAATTTGTGCAATTTCAGAGCGAACATTCTGTCACAGACAATCCGTTCGGTAAGCTTTCGGGTAACAAATTCGGTTAAATACCAGAAGTTGACTTTTATGAGGGACTGTGACTGCGAGTGTCGAAAGCGCAAATAGCCGGACTCGGCGGTCATTTTGTAACCAATAAGTGAGAATAATCTAATTTTCATACTAAAACATTCGTTTCTCTCATTAGTTCTGTTAACCTGATACTAGAAAACTTGATGCACCTTTTAGAATCGCTTAATGCTACTGGTTCTACTGCAGCTGCTTTGGTGGAGAAACGTTATCAGCTTTCCGACAGGGAAGGCACGTTGCGACCTGCAGAAGACGAGAAGTGTGGAAGGACATTTCCTGCTGGAGGCGCCGTCACAAGATCAAGGAGAGATGATGACGACATTGGACAAATAATACAAAAACAGGATAATTGGTATGTACTAAAATATATATTCGATGACGTATCACAAAACTTATACAAAGCAGACGGACAAAAACGACCATACGCAGTAATAAGAATGGACACACAAGAAACACGATAACAAAGTACATGAGCAACCAGATATACGGACACATATTCAGTAGCTGAAGCACACACAGTGATATACATAAACAGATCTAGACACATAATAACATTAAGAATTACAGATTTGTATCAGTCATTATTGTATCTGAATAGCGACCACTCGTACAATACTTGTATAACATACAAGAAAAAGGTACAATCAGTTTTGTTAAATATACAACACACACACACACACACACACACACACACACACACAGAGAGAGAGAGAGAGAGAGAGAGATCTAAGTCTAGTTAGATCAACAAGAACAGTACAATGGCTGCGTCCTACATAAAGCGTTCAGACTTGTTATAAGCAGTAATGCACTACTGGCCATTAAAATTGCTACACCAAGAAGAAATGCAGATGATAAACGAGTATTCATTGGACAAATATATTATGCTAGAACTGATATGTGATTACATTTTCACGCAATTTGGGTGCATAGATCGTGAGAAATCAGTACCCAGAACAACCACCTCTGGCCGTAATAACGGCCTTGATACGCCTGGGCATTCAGTCAAACAGAGCTTGGATGGCGTGTACAGGTACAGCTGCCCATCCAGCTTCAACACGATACCACCGTTCATCAACAGTAGTGACTGGCGTCTTGTGACAAGCCAGTTGCTCGGCCAGGGCAGCAGTCGAACATTTTCTGTATCCAAAAAGGCCCGTACAGGACCTGCAACGTGCGGTCGTGCATTATCCTGCTGAAATGTAGGGTTTCGCAGGGATCGAATGGAGGGTAGAGCCACGGGTCGTAACACATCTGAAATGTAACGTCCACTGTTCAAAGTGCCGTCAATGCGAACAAGAGGTGACCGAGACGTGTAACCAATGCCACCCCATACCATCACGCCGGGTGATACGCCAGTATGGCGATGACGAATACACGCTTCCAATATGCGTTCACCGCGATGTCGCCAAACACGGATGCGACCATCATGATGCTGTAAACATAAACTGGATTCATCCGAAAAAATGGCGTTGTACCATTGGTGCACCCAGGTTCGTTGTTGAGTACACCATCGCAGGCGCTCCTATCTGTGATGCAGCGTCAAGGGTAACCGCAGCCATGGTCTCCGAGCTGATAGTCCATGCTGCTGCAAACGTCGCCGAACTGTTCGTACAGATGGTTGTTGTCTTGCAAACGTCCCCATCTGTTGACTCAGGGATCGAGACGTGGCTGCACGATCCGTTACAGCCATGTGGATAAGATGCCTGTCACCTCGACTGCTAGTGATACGAGGCCGTTGGGATCCAGCACGGCGTTCCGTATTACCCTCCTCATCCTACCGATTCCATATTCTGCTAACAGTCATTGGATATCGAGACCAATGCGAGCAACAATGTCGCGATAGAAAACGCAATCGCGATAGGCTACAATCCGACCTTGATTAAAGTCGGAAATGTGATGGTACGCATTTTTTCTCCTTACACGAGGCATCACAACAACGTTTCACGAGGCAACGCCGGTCAACTGCTGTTTGTGTATGAGAAATCGGTTGGAAACTTTCCTCATGTCAGCACGTTGTAGGTGTCGCCACCGGCGCGAACCTTGTGTGAATGTTCTGAAAAGCTAATCATTTGCATATCACAGCATCTTCTTCCTGTCGGTTAAATTTCGCGTCTGTAGCACGTCATTTTCATGGTGTAGCAATTTTAATGGTCAGTAGTGTAATTAGCGGATAATGCAAACACATAAATTCGTCAGCACGTATAATGTTACGCTAGTAAACATAAAAGGTTCGTAACCCAGATGTAGCATCACACCATCTGAGAATCAGAGGCAAAAATACTCGTATTGGTGAGGGCCTCGACCTCGGATGGTGAGTTGTAGCAGATCGGGCACTCACTGCCCAGGAGCGCCTCCTGAACAGCATCGGTGGTGGAATTCTATAAACCTGTACTCTTTCCTGTCTTGCTGCCTTCTTAGTACAAAAACTGTCGGCTTTTAGCATTTCCATTTACAAACTGGTTTTACGCTTACGAGTATTTAAAGCTGCAACATTGTTAAAACTTTGTTAGAATAGTGCGAACTTCATATAATATATGCGCACAATTTGTTAATGTCAAAGCGTGACTTGTCTTAGTCATTAGGTGGAAGGTTATTTGTAAATGACAGCGGAAAAGTGGGCTGAAAAAAAGAAAAAAAACGGCTCTTGTCCCAGCCATCCGTACCGACTTGACCTGAGGGCAACCTCATACTAGAAGCGCGAGAGAAGAACACTATCAACCATCCAATTTTCTCGAACACCCTTCTCCGTACTCAACAAGATGATCACGCACCCATGTCCCTCTTTCTGGATCCAACAGTTTTCTTTTAGGCTCGGAAAAAATGTATGTTTACAACATAACAACTAAGTACTTAAGCAATAACAACATATATTTGTCATACAATAATCAACGCACCTAAGGTCTACGTGCCTGGTTCTTTTGTACTCTGTCGGTGTTGCATGCAAAGAGTATTTTGTTACGCATACGGAATAACTCGGTACGCTAATTACGTTTTCTATGTTCTTTTTTTTGGTTAATATTTAATATATTTTTCATATAAAAAGTTTTTGGTTCTGATGATTATATAACTGGTTATGATAATTATGTCTACATGCCATTCGTGTGTTTAACACTTTTGAATTGAATCATAATTTATCTGAATCACGTGCTATATATTCCTTATGGTATCTGATATTTCGAAAAACTGAAGTTACGGAAGACTGACCACTAATTGTAAAAGATGAACAGGTCTACATGGATAACATTTGTATGAGGAGACAGCTGTAAAATATGATCATGTGTATATGGAGAGGGCTGCATGGTTCACAGACTGAAGGGAAAAATGTTGTCGCCGACCAGTATGCCTTAAAACTGAGAGGCTGGGAACAAGCTGCTAATACCTCAACACATCAGTGTGGCTGGGCTGCTGGTGTACTGGGATGCGAACTAGCTGCGTACTTCGCAAGCGTTTTCTCGACAAAGGTAAGGAGCGGCCAAACAGTGCGTCGGTGTTAGGAAACCTCCTCATCTGACACACTGACAAGTCCTCACAGGTTAGGGACATGCGAAAGAAGATGAGAGATTAGGTGTAAAAAGCATTCCTGCGCTTTGATGACTCATATAAACTGTTCCAGACATAGTTCGGTAATGAGTGAGCATTACTCGGAATTACCTTTGAAAAATGCCCTTTGTGTTTATACTTTGCGTACCGCCTGCTTTTGTGTGTTTAATACGATTTCCATTAACTAACGTGGCGATAAACAGTGGAATTACTACTTTTAATTAATATACGTTGTTAATAAACGTCAGCCGTGGTGGCCAAGCGGTTGAAGGCGCTACAGTCTGGAACCGCGCGACCGCTACGGTCGCAGGTTCGAATCCTGCCTCGGGCATGGATGTGTGTGATGTCCTTAGGTTGGTTAGGTTTAGGTAGTTCTAAGTTCTAGGGGATTGATGACCTCAGAAGTTAAGTCTCATAGTTCTCAGAGCCATTTTTGTTAATAAACGTTTCCATTCTACGCATGTAGTACGAATTAAGTCGAGTTTGGCGAGCGCGCTATTTAGCGACGGTCTCTAGCGCCATTTAAAGCATCAACTCTCGACTTTAGTTTGAATAAGCTTCTACGTTAATCTCCCTTTTAGCTTTCGCATTTTCTACTGCTTGGGCAATAGTGGTATTCCAACTAGAACAGAGAGAGAGAGAAAGAGAGAGAGAGAGAGAGAGAGAGAGAGAGAGAGAGAGAGAGAGGGGGGGGGGGGAAGGTAATGTACAAACAACGAATACTGCAGCTGTAAAACTTGTCACAGGTAAGAGATTGTGAACCACATCAAAGATGAAACGAAACGTTTCTCACCAAAAAAATAACAGAAGAAAT
Source organism: Schistocerca nitens (assembly GCF_023898315.1). NCBI lineage: Eukaryota > Metazoa > Arthropoda > Insecta > Orthoptera > Acrididae > Schistocerca > Schistocerca nitens. The sequence goes on along the minus strand of NC_064616.1, from coordinate 661,747,561 downwards.
ATCAATGCGCAGATGGAATCTCATTCATTAGACATACACGTAAAAATGAAAGAAAAGAAAGTCGACATGGCTGTTTTGCAGTGAGGCTCCGGCGCTTAATTCAGTCTAGTAAATGGACAGGTGCGTTCTAGCAACTCCTTCAGGAACTAGAAATAATGTTTCTTAAGTGTAACGATTTAGTGTTTGTGATACTCATTTGTAGAACTTGATATGTTATTGGTGTTGTTGACGACAAGCAGAAACCATCAAGATGAGGCCCTGATCCTCTCGAAAAGACACAAGGAGGCCGTCAAGGTTAGCGTCATCAGTGTCACTTAAATAGCTTCAGGAGACACTCTAGATAGGTTTGAATCCTAATGCAGGTCAACCGAGAGTTTTCTGGTGATCTGGATCTTTTCCTCCTCATATCCTGTCCCCTTCACGGCTAAATATTGATGATTAAAATTACTTCAGTCAGCAAGATTCGACCCAGGTACCACCTGATCAAGGTTCAGGTCCGTTTGTGATGCTTGCAACAGACCATCAGATCAACGTTCGTGCGTGATACCTGCAACAGAGGCGGAGCGTTGGACAGCTGTAAAAAGAGGAAATTAATTGCGGAAAGTGTCCATTAAAAACGTGAAATATTTGCGATATGTGCTAATCCAACTAAAAATGATTAAATAAACGAGAATATTTTACGCTCCTCACAGCGGTGGTTAAACAACAATATGTAATCTAACGAATCAGATGTGTGTGTGTGTGTGTGTGTGTGTGTGTGTGTGTGAGAGAGAGAGAGAGAGAGAGAGAGAGAGAGAGAGAGAGTGAGAGAGTGAGGAAAGGGGGGGGGGGGGAGATGAAATATGAAATAACTGTCCGCTTGACTGTCCATGAGTAACTGCAGAAACTTAAATTTCGTTGTATTTCATCTTAGAGTGTTGCAGAGTTAGGACTCTACAAGAGAGTACAAATACTTAGATTGAACAGGTGCTGACAAAGCACACGTACAAAAATCATTTCTGACTATCAAACCCTGCCGGCGGCTCACCGCATTTTTGCACTCTTCCATTTACAGTGCTAAAATTTTCGCAGAATGAAGCTGCAAAATGTTGTGTCTCCAGAGTCGTAGTACAAGTAATTTAAATTTGAACTGCACGCCCGTAATCACTGTCAGGCAGCAACAGAAAATAAAATGTCTACGAACTGATAGCCGCAACAGAAACGAAACTGTAACAGACGACCATCGAACGCCCTGCTATTGTGGAGCAATTTCACGCCGGTAATGCAGTCGACGGCAAATAGTCAATTGACCAGTAAATGCGGCCGCCAGACCGCGGGAATCCGCTCGCCCACACACAGCGGAAGCTCTGCAATGCTGATCGCGCCCATAGCATAAGAACTAATTCACATACATGATCAGCTTCGAGGAAGACGTAGGTGATAATCCTAAATCAAAGAAGCATTCTGGTAAGTCGTACTAAAACTGGACTACAAAGTTTGTGCCCATCAACTGAGATCTTACTGGGTACTCTTTCCAGTCGTGTAAATGGCTGTAACCGCTGGGAATTGGAAGTATGTTAATATGGAGTGACTATATTTCTCCTTAAGATACTAACGTTGTGCATTCAAAACGCCTCCTGCTACTCGAAAAGTGACAAAAATAGTCACGGAAAGATTTAAAGAGAAATTTTCTGCAATGACTGGAGAGGAACACGGTTAGTTACAAGCTCGACAACCAGCTACGAAACTACTACAACAATACCAGTTTACTGTTTGCTTTTACGGTAAGTACATACTTGTAAAAAAGTCGAGCGTTTGTCTATAGACATTGTAGAGGAACTGTGTATAGACATGCAGCTAGACAATACATAGTGGCTGACCTTGTTGGGACCGCGGCTTGTGCAGTGAATGTACACTACTGGCCATTAAAATTGCTACGCCAAAAAAAAAAAAAAAATGCAGATGATAAACGGGTATTCATTGGACAAATATATTATGCTAGAACTGATATGCGATTACATTTTCAAGCAATTTGGATGCATAGATCCTGAGAAATCAGTACCCATAACAACCACCTCTGGCCGTAATAACGGCCTTGATACGCCTGGGCATTGAGTCAAACAGAGCTTGGATGGCGTGTACAGGTACAGCTGCCCATCCAGCTTCAACACGATACCACCGTTCATCAACAGTAGTGACTGGCGTATTGTGACGAGCCAGTTGCTCGGCCACCATTGACCAGACGTTTTCAATTGGTGAGAGATCTGGAGAATGTGCTGGCCAGGGCAGCAGTCGAACATTTTCTGTATCCAGAAAGGCCCGTACAGGACGTGCAAAGTGCGGTCGTGCATTATCCTGCTGAAATGTAGGGTTTCGCAGGGATCGAATGGAGGGTAGAGCCACGGGTCGTAACACATCTGAAATGTAACGTCCACTGTTCAAAGTGCCGTCAATGCGAACAAGAGGTGACCGAGACGTGTAACCAATGCCACCCCATACCATCACGCCGGGTGATACGCCGGTATGGCGATGACGAATACACGCTTCCAATATGCGTTCACCACGATGTCGCCAAACACGGATGCGACCATCATGGTGCTATAAACAGAACCTGGATTCATCCGAAAATATGACGTTGTACCATTGGTGCACCCAGGTTCGTCGTTGAGTACACCATCGCAGGCGCTCCTGTCTGTGATGCAGTGTCAAGGGTAACCGCAGCCATGGTCTCCGAGCTGATAGTCCATGCTGCTGCAAACGTCGCCGAACTGTTCGTGCAGATGGTTGTCGTCTTGCAAACGTCCCCATCTGTTGACTCAGGAATCGAGACGCGGCTGCACAATCCGTTACAGCCATGCGGATAAGATGCCTGTCATCTCGACTGCTAGTGTTACGAGCCCGTTAGGATCCTGCACGGCGTTCCGTATTACCATCCTGAACCCACCGATTCCATATTCTGCTAACAGTCATTGGATCTCGACCAACGCGAGCAGCAATGTCGCGATACGATAAACCGCAATCTCGATAGGCTACAATCCGACCTTTATCAAAGTCGGAAACGTGATGGTACGCATTTGTTCTCCTTACACGAGGCATCACAACAACGTTTCACGAGGCAACGCCGGTCAACTGCTGTTTGTGTATGAGAAATCGGTTGGAAACTTCCCTCATGTCAGCACGTTGTAGGTGTCGCCACCGGCGCGAACCTTGTGTGAATGCTCTGAAAAGCTAATCATTTGCATATCACAGCATCTTCTTCTTGTCGGTTAAATTTCACGTCTGCAGCACGTCATCTTCGTGGTGTAGCAATTTTAATGGCCAGTAATGTAGAAGACAGCATGTTTTTTGTTTTTTTTTTCAACATCGCTCACTGATACTTCAATTTTTTTTGACTATCTCTTCGATAAACAACTTTTTGTTGTTGCGAATTTTTTATATTTGGAATTACTAACTTCCCAGAGACATGATGCTGCAACACTTCCTCCGTTTTCCACATCTTGATAAGTGATGTTCAACAACAAGGAAAACGAAAATGATACAAAACTGACGAAACGTTTTCTACGTCGCAAAGAGAATAACTGGAGCCCATGTCTAGTAACACGTCCACACTACGAAATGTCGTGCAGTATTGTCTAAGAATTGTCTCAAGTTACCATTACAAATGGAAGTCAAAAGTTCTGTGATTTTCTAGCAAAAGCGTGGCTATAGACAAGAAATATCTCTCAGTTGTCTATATACAGAACTGCTCGATTCTCTATAGACAGTCTCCAGATACAAGAATCGCTCGTCTTTGTATACTCACATGACAGTGAGCTATGAAGGCTGTGAGAATAAACCTTGTATCCAGACGAAACTAAAAAAAGAAAAATTTCCGGGAAACGATAAAAATATTTTATTCGATTTAAAAGGACCTGGAATAACCTTTTTTCTCTTAATGTTTATTTCTCAGCACAACGTACTCTGCAAGAGCCTTACAAGCTTTTCAGACTGTTGCTGTATATTTGTAAATAAATCAGAATATTGCGGAAGGAGACGGAAGGAAGCAATTCGCTTAACTCTTATTTGAGCAGTAGGGAGCAGCAGATAACTTTGGTCTCTCACATGATACGAAAATACAGTAGCGTTCAATTCGTGTATTCTAATGTGAGGTGGTTTTCAAGGTTTCTTCCTTTCTACTATAAGTTAACGACATGTCTATAGCTGTAGTACACAAAATCATTGTCTCCCTTTGGTGATGACGCAAACATAATTGTTACACATTCAGGTCAGGAACTGAACAACGTAGAGAATCGCGTTCTGGAGTATTAGAGAGCAACAGCTCTTAGTCCACAGTCCACATTGGACGATTATTAATTGTAATGAAACACAGTAATCCCGTTTATTACTATTCTATTCTAGCTGACATTCAACTCCCCTGCAATGGTAGCTAGGTTATGAAGCACATGAAGATTAAAAATTTTTACGCAGTTAGTGGAAGTAACAAACTGAAAAGTGTTTACTTCTCATACTGTTATTTCTTGACGTCGTATAGAATAATATTTTGAGGGCATGTAAAACAGACAGAACGAATACTCTTAGCTTAAAAGCATTCCTTTAGGTCTATACGCGGAAAGGTTTATTATTAAAATTTCAATAGAGCACTTACCGGGATGAGTCGGACAAATATTATTACTTCCTCCCATATACATCCTGCTCAATGACCACGACGAGGATATTCGAGAAATTAAAGCTAATACAGTGGCTTGCTGACGATTGTGCTCCCCACGCGCCATTCGTGAGAGGAGCAGAGAAGAGGAAATCAGTTAGTAGCACCAGAAGTACCCTCCACCACACACCCTTAGGTGTTAGATATAGATGTAGATTAATATCTACATATACCTAACCTCATATAGGCATTTATTTCATAGGTTGTAGACTTTTACGATGACATCGTTGTTCATCAACTCCCTTACGAGACGCGCAGCTAACAATTTTTTTCAAAAAGCGTCACCATCGTCGGTTCACTGAACACTAGGTAGAGCAGTAGTCTTACGATGCGAGCATGCAAGCACATCTTTAACGGCTTTTAGGAAAGTTTCTGCACTCTGAAACATAAATTTGCAACGGATTCCACAAGAACTGAATGCTGGTAGTAGCAAATTGCAGATTATCATACCGAATTTGAAGACCTTTTATCTTGAAAACTCATATTCCTTGCAGGAATATTTCAGGTACACTGAACTGTTAGTTCGGAATGTAATTCACCGAAATGAATGCAATCGTAAACAGTACTGTTACATGGCACAAGTCGTTTAAATCGAGACACTAGGATACTTCCACAAATATGTAAGTCACAAGAAAACAGTAAAGGCCAAGTTGGGACTGTTCATTTTTTTCCAAGAAAGCACTGTTGTCGACGAAACAACAGATACGCCACTTCCTTAAAATGGGAAGCCCTATTTTTAACTGGATGTTGGTGTTCTACGACAATATACACTCCTGGAAATTGAAATAAGAACACCGTGAATTCATTGTCCCAGGAAGGGGAAACTTTATTGACACATTCCTGGGGTCACATACATCACATGATCACACTGACAGAACCACAGGCACATAGACACAGGCAACAGAGCATGCACAATGTCGGCACTAGTACAGTGTATATCCACCTTTCGCAGCAATGCAGGCTGCTATTCTCCCATGGAGACGATCGTAGAGATGCTGGATGTAGTCCTGTGGAACGGCTTGCCATGCCATTTCCACCTGGCGCCTCAGTTGGACCAGCGTTCGTGCTGGACGTGCAGACCGCGTGAGACGACGCTTCATCCAGTCCCAAACATGCTCAATGGGGGACAGATCCGGAGATCTTGCTGGCCAGGGTAGTTGACTTACACCTTCTAGAGCACGTTGGGTGGCACGGGATACATGCGGACGTGCATTGTCCTGTTGGAACAGCAAGTTCCCTTGCCGGTCTAGGAATGGTAGAACGATGGGTTCGATGACGGTTTGGATGTACCGTGCACTATTCAGTGTCCCCTCGACGATCACCAGTGGTGTACGGCCAGTGTAGGAGATCGCTCCCCACACCATGATGCCGGGTGTTGGCCCTGTGTGCCTCGGTCGTATGCAGTCCTGATTGTGGCGCTCACCTGCACGGCGCCAAACACGCATACGACCATCATTGGCACTAAGGCAGAAGCGACTCTCATCGCTGAAGACGACACGTCTCCATTCGTCCCTCCATTCACGCCTGTCGCGACACCACTGGAGGCGGGCTGCACGATGTTGGGGCGTGAGCGGAAGACGGCCTAACGGTGTGCGGGACCGTAGCCCAGCTTCATGGAGACGGTTGCGAATGGTCCTCGCCGATACCCCAGGAGCAACAGTGTCCCTAATTTGCTGGGAAGTGGCGGTGCGGTCCCCTACGGCACTGCGTAGGATCCTACGGTCTTGGCGTGCATTCGTGCGTCGCTGCGGTCCGATCCCAGGTCGACGGGCACGTGCACCTTCCGCCGACCACTGGCGACAACATCGATGTACTGTCGAGACCTCACGCCCCACGTGTTGAGCAATTCGGCGGTACGTCCACCCGGCCTCCCGCATGCCCACTATACGCCCTCGCTCAAAGTCCGTCAACTGCACATACGGTTCACGTCCACGCTGTCGCGGCATGCTACCAGTGTTAAAGACTGCGATGGAGCTCCGTATGCCACGGCAAACTGGCTGACACTGACGGCGGCGGTGCACAAATGCTGCGCAGCTAGCGCCATTCGACGGCCAACACCGCGGTTCCTGGTGTGTCCGCTGTGCCGTGCGTGTGATCATTGCTTGTACAGCCCTCTCGCAGTGTCCGGAGCAAGTATGGTGGGTCTGACACACCGGTGTCAATGTGTTCTTTTTTCCATTTCCAGGAGTGTATATACACATCAAAAAAAGTTTTGCATCACCCCGGTTCCCAGAACTCCTGAAGACAGACGTTGACTGTGGATATTGTATCACAGACACAGTCCCTCTGACGGTTCAGAGGTGTCACTAAACCCACCCAAAGATGTAAACAACCATGCATGAGCAGCGCCTATTAGACGGAGGGGGTCCGGCAGCCGATCAGTTTTACGCATTCCACCAGGAAGGAGGTACATGGCTCGTGTTGTCTGTAGTTCAGCCATGCCTAGACGGCCAATACCGCGGTTCGATCGCATCCGCATTGTTAGTTTGTGCCAGGAAGGGCTCTCAACAAGGGAAGTGTCCAGGCATCTCGGAGTGAACCAAAGCGATGCTGTTCGGACATGGAGGAGATCCAGAGAGACAGGGACTGTCGACGACATGCCTCGCTCAGGCCGCCCAAGGGCTACTACTACAGTGGATGACCGCTACCTACGGACTATGGCTCGGAGGAACCCTGACAGCCTCGCCACCATGTTGAATAATGCTTTTCGTGCAGCTACAGGATGTTGTGTTCAGACTCAAACTGTGCACAATACGCTGCATGATGGACAAATTCACTCCCGACGTCCATGGCGAGGTCTATCTTTGTAACCACATCTTGCAGCGCGGTACAGATGGGCCCAACAACATGCCGAATGGACCGCTCAGGATTGGCATCACGTTCTCTTCAAGGATGAGTGTCGCATATGCCTTCAACCAGACAATCGTCGGAGACGTGTTTAAGGCAACCCAGTCAGGCTGAACGCCTTAGACACACTGTCCAGCGAGTGCAGCAAGGTGGAGATTCCCTGCTGTTTTGGGGTGGCATTATGTGGGGCCGACGTACGCCGCCGGTTGTCATGGAAGGCGCCGTAACGGCTGTACGATACGTGAATGCCATCCTCCGACCGGTAGTGCTACCATATCGGCAGCATATTGCCGAGGCATTCGTCTTCATGGACGACAATTCGCGCCCCCATCGAGCACATCTTGTGAATGACTTCCTTCAGGATAACGACATCGCTCGACTAGAGTGGCCAGCAAGTTCTCCAGACACGAACCCTATCGAACAGGCCTGGAATATATTGAAAAGGGCTGTTTATGGACGACGTGGCCCACCAAACACTCTGAGGGATCTACGCCGAATCGCCGTTGAGGAGTGGGACAATCTGGACCAACAGTGCCTTGATGAACTTGTGGATAGTATCCCACGACGAATACAGGCATGCGTCAATGCAAGAGGACGTGCTACTGGGTATTAGAGGTACCGGTGTGTACAGCAGTCTGGATCATCACCTCTGAAGGTCTCGCTGTATGGTGGTACAACATGCATTGTGTGGTCTTCATGAGCAATAAAAAGGGCGGAAATGATGTTTATGTTGATTTCTATTCCAATTTTCTGTACAGGTTCCAGAACTCTCAGAACCTAGGTGATGCAAAACTTTTTTTATGTGTGTAGGTAACTTTGTAACGAAAAATTTATAATTTATTTCAATTTATTTTACAGATCTCATTCTGTACTAGAGCTGGAATAATAATTATAAACGTAATTACTCCAGTACATATTCGAAATGATGATGCCCGACCTCCTTACATTTATTGATCCTTTTTGTAAAGAAATCCTTTTTTCATCAATGTCTCTGCAAGCGCTGTTAGTATTTTGATGATACATTTTCCCATTTGAGAAATCCCAGAAAAATAAATTGGGAAATGTAAGATACGACTATTTAGCAAGCCAATTTATTGTAGGACCTCTTCCGAGCTAGTGGCCACTGTAAGTGCCATCTAATATTCTAATAGTATCATGCTATTCGTGAATAGTGCTTTGGGCACCCAGCATGCTAAAACATACAATTCGACGTGCCTGAAACTTAAGATCTTCAACAAATAATGATAATTCGTCCTATAGAAGCCATATGTGTGTTCATCTGAAAAGTGATTTTTCTGGCCAAGAAGACGCCGATGTTAAGCTTTACGGAATCAATGTGGGTTTACCTGACTCCAGTAACTTTGTGTTCTATTCAGCTCACCTTGTTTCTTGAGGGCTGATCCAAATAAGAAGGCCACATGGAGAAAAAAAATTGGTCAAAATCCCATTAACAACAAATGAGGCGATTATGAAAATCATCACCATGAAAATCCTGATGCATCGAGATAAGAAATGGGTGAAACTGTTTGATGTCGTAACATTCCGAGAACACTCGTCTATAATGTTTCAGAATCACAAGCGATACATCGAACACTTGGGTGAAAGCTTACAGCCACAGCAGCTAACATTGCAATTTTAATTATTTTCCCTAATTAAAGTATCCTTTTCTCCGGTTTTACGAATCCACTGGTGGTAGACATTCACAATGTGTTGGAAAGAAGCACGAGATGGAACTGCCACTGAAAAACGTTGAACATAAACGATCATAGCATTTGTGACATTTCTTCCGCATCTGCATGAATTAAAGTCATTTCAGTTTGTTCTACAACAAAATAATCTATTCGATTTGTTATTTAAAACTACAGATGGTTCATAACTAACTGGCATACCAAAACAGCAGAAAGTACTGATGAAAGTTTATCATGTGATAATGTTCTGCATCACAGGTTGAAGATAAAACACACAACAACTCTCATTACTTGTAGGCAGTTACAACAGGAGTGTCTCTAATGAAAGCCGACCTACAGCACAATATTGTTCCACAGGTCTAAATGAATTAAACTCGCCTTTACTAAAGCTCGGTAACGGCCTTGCCGCAATGGATATAGCGATTCCATTCCGATCACCGAAGTTAAGCGCTGCCGGGCGTGACCGGCACTTGGATTGGTGACCATCCAGGCTGCCATGCGCTGTTGCCATTTTTGGGGGTGCACTCAGCCTCGTGATACCACTTGAAGAGCTACTCGAACAAATAATAGTGGCTCCGGTCAAAGAAAACCATCATAACGACCGGGAGATCGGTGTGCTGACCACACGCCCCTCCTATCTGCCTCCTCAACTGAGGATGAAACGACGGTCGGATGATCCCGACAAGCCACTTGAGGCCTGAAGACGGCGTGCTTTTAACTGAAGCTCAATAATGCCCTGTACAGTACCAATAGTTGCATTAACACAACACCTGTCAACTAGGAGGTATGACGTCTCACTTGCATTCTGTGTGTGCATTTATGCTTACAACTCCGGTTTCGTGCCTCACCCGAAAAACAGTTTCATTTAAAAGTTATTTATTAATTTCTCGCAGATTGAAACGAGTTGCTTCCCCTGTTTTCGACAACAATGTCATCTATTAGAAAGTAGATAGTTGTAGAACTCTATCATTTATGCAGATTTAGCTTTTACTGTTGTCTTTATGAGCTGCATAGTTCTCGAGATATTTTGATGTCTCAACTTATACAACTAAATCTATATATGAATGCCCCACTATGCTTTAATTTACTCATAGTTGTGTCAGTTTACTAAAATGACAAGCAATGCAGGAAAAATTGTTCACGTACAGATGATTAAAGCTTGTTATTCTGGTCCTGCTATTCTTACTTACCTTTAACATGGCTTTCCCGAAATGATTCCAGATGAATGCTGAACCGTTTCCTACTGAGAGACCATGGCTTCTCCTATCTTTGGCCATCAGTCTGCTTTGTTCTTCTTTTCCTTTTCGTTTTGTTCTATAACGATTTCGGTAGTGCTAGTGGAATTTGATGGCCAGATGTCCATCCTGACGTCACCACTCCCCTCCCCATCCCCAGCCCCAGAATAGAATCAGTGTACCTCGTCGATCTGCGTCTAGTGCAGACTTCATGTTCAAATGTAACACCGTTTTCCAAGTGTTAGAATGGGTTCACATATTGTGAATACATTTTAGCGCCAGCTACTTGCAAAAAATAAAAATTTGTGCCGGACTGGGACTCGAACCCTGATTTCCCGCTTGTCATCCAGTTATTTCATCACCACAAACACTGTCACGATTAGTAAGCTTATAAGTGTTTGAGTAGTGTGTATGAGAGGCGGGACGTGAGTAACATCCCCGTACTAAAAAAAAAAAAAAAAAAAAAAAAAAAAAAAAAAAAAAAAAAAAAATTGGCTCTGAGCACTATGGGACTTAACTTGTATGGTCATCAGTCCCCTAGAACTTAGAACTACTTAAACCTAACTAACCTAAGGACATCACACACATCCATGCCCGAGGCAGGATTCGAACCTGCGACCGTACCGGTCGCGCGGCTTCAGACTGTAGCGCCTAGAACCGCTTGGCCACCACGGCCGGCTCCCGTACTCATGTATTAGGATGTGGGAAATAGCCCACAAACTAAATCCAGGCTGGTCGGCTCACCAGATCTCTACCTTTGTTAAAAATAATTCCGCGTGAGTGGAATGCCAATTATGACGATAGGGATGTAAGGACAACACAACACCCAGTCCCCGTGCGGAGAAAATCTCCGACACGAGCGGGAATCGAAGCCGGGCCCCTTTCGGCTAGTAATCCGCCGCTATGTCCGCGCAGGTACCGATGCGGACCACTACCTTTCTACGTTAAGCCGTGAGATGCATTCGATCTGGGGCTAGATCGTCTCCTCCCCACGCCTTTCCGGGCGGATCGTCCTTCGCCCTTAGTATCTTTCGTAAAATGAAGTAAATTCATGTATTGTGCATTTATATTGTATTCAGTGTTACTTTCGTTCTAACTTTTCTTATTTCCATTATTCTGTAGATATTTTACGACATGCTCTTCACCCAAGCAGTATGGCCTTTAGACACTGAGGGAAACGGAATGTGTTACCCCACGGACACCGTGATCCTATGCTACCGAAATTATGCTTGTGTATTTCCGTGCCTGTGGGATTCGCCGATTGAAAAATTCATCCGTATGCGTGCTGAGCTTCAGTACGTGATGGCTACTGGGTGTGTCTACCGTTAACGGAACTTCTTTGGGGGATCTCGCAACACAGAAGACGTGCACATACAACTAATCGTCATCCTTCGGAATTTGAGAGGGGTCGAATCATTGGAATGAGGGACATGGGAATTTAATACAGACAGACAGCACAGATAATTGGCTTTAGTACAAGGACTGAAGGATCAGCGATGACGAGATATATTGTGACAGCAGTATGGTAAGGCGACTAGGCACAGGTAGAAAAAATAATCTATGTAGTGGGGATTATTTTTTCTACGATTACATAATTAAGTAGTGAGATATTCAGATATGATATGTTGGAATATGTATTATCCTGCGCTTTGCTAATCTGGGCTTAATGTGGATTCGCATTTGACTTACATTTTGTGGATGTGTTTGAGATCACCTCTTGTTTCGCGATCCCCTATGACCTATACGGTCCAGTCAGCGTACTGGTTTGCTGAGCACTATTGGATTCTTAATATCCATAGTGATATAGTCTAATGTGGGCATTTTCACGACTTCCTGTAATGAGACTAATGTTGATTTCTTCATTCCATAGATACTCCCCAGTAATATAGTGGTACCAATGTGTTGGTAAAGGTGTTTTAAAAAAGTTATAAAAATGTTAAATACGTTTAACGTATGTAATATCTAATTTAGGTTGTGTTATCTAAGGTCTATCTCTTGCATAGACGCAAGGATACTTCTTACCTTGCATATGTTTATTTTTACCTCTTACTGTCGTCATCGTAGTGTATTCCTGTGGTTCCTCCACGTAGAATATTATCTACAATCATTGAGCACAACTGGAGCGGTTCAATAGTTGCAATGCCTTTTATTGGTTCGTTCCCTTGTATATAATTATTTTGTATAGTCCCAGTCCTTAAGGTGAAACCCCCTCCCCCTTTTTACTTCACCTGACATATGATCATGGTACTGTTTTACATATGATTTGTAGATTACTCTTACCCGTCTTTTACCTTTTGACTAAACAAGGCGTCTGCCACATATAGTCATACGTTTTGAAGACAATAAATATGCTGGACTGATGGTTAGATTACTATAACACTTATGTTTTCTTCATACGTCTGTGACGACACTGAAGATTTTACAATATTTATGAAAACTAATTAATTCTGATAGTGTATATTACGATGTATTATGGAGTTTTATTAAGGCTAAGTTCTCGTAATTAAGGAAATTTACATGTAACACTTGCAGCTTTTAAGCAATACCCTTCGTATTTCAATATGATTTATTGCTCTGATATAACATTCACTGTATAATTCTCATTACGTAAAGTAATATGCAACACTTGATTCTTTTAGTCAGTATGCTGTGATTTCAATATGTAATTATTGTTCTCTTATATCCTACACAGTTTAGGCATGAAGATGACGTAGTGTAACGTCGAAACTGGTTGCCTAGAAATGAACCTATACAACGGCGATTGGTATTGTTTTTATGTAACCTACGGTGGTCTTAAAACTCTAGTCACACCTCATACTAACATGGATGACGGACGTCAGCTCGGAATGGAATTTAAGTCTAGTCATTCCATACCCATGATGTGATGAACGTCTCCACACGTTGAACACTAATGTAATTTAAAAAGGTACGCCAATGTTTTATGTGCATGCATGATTCTTTTAAAATAGGATGGGCCTTTTGAAGCTAAAACAAACCATGTAGTCCTATGCATAAGTAAGTTTTTATCCTGACTCGTACAAGAGATGTAATGTCGTGAAACGAGATAAATATTTTTGAAACGCCCTGTGTAACGATGACAAACAGTCCAGTCCGCAGGTAAGATACAGAGTCAAACGAACAAGCTCTGTTCGTGTCCGAAATCACGGAGGAAGACATTGCAGAGCCACTGGGGACGACGCGTCGACCTCCTTCACAGGCTTTCGCCGCCGTCGTGCCATCCACTTACGCCGCTAAAAAATGGAGAACCTATTTGGCGCTCGGGAATGCCCTCATCTGACATACAAACGACGGCTTCCGAGCGCTAAACGTTGAATTCTGTTTCTCGATCACGATCCCGCGCTGAGTGATGGCCAATTTGCCCCCTTTCTGGCGGACGCGCCAGATATTTCTCCGCCGCCAATCGATGTCGCGGCCGTCGCCGGCTGCTCCTTATTATCTCGCGGGCGCAGATGGATGCGCCCTGCCATCTGCCGCGACAGATGGCCACATCGCCGTCACCTTCGCCTCTGGTCGCAAATGAGACGTGCGAAAATATCGTCCGTTAGCTTCACTAGCTCTGCGATTTTTCGCCTTAATACAATGTCTCCTTAACATTACGGCATCGTCGGTGTTACCACTTGAATTCTTCGACTGAGATGTCGTCCTTTGTCGATAAAGACCAAAAAAGCTCACCACAGTCAGTAGACGTATTGTGCGACGGACGAATCATAAGTAATGCCGGTTTCATCGCAGCCTGGGTTTAGATGGTAATGTTTTCACAAATCAAGCGCAGAAATAATCCTTTATTGACGATGTTTACTACACCACATAACCAGACAACTGGATACACTTCTACCAAAGATGAATAAGTTTTCTAAAACCGTCACGGAAGAGGACGACACACTGTTTTAACAACTAGCCTCTCACAGTTCTCTCAACTCCTCCATCAGCTGCATTGTGACGTTTCTGGTACAGTGGCATGTGAAGAATGTAGTCTGACATTGCCACGCTGGATGAAAACTTTCCCCTTTTCCATCTGGATCCTTCTTAGTCGTCGTACAAAAGTTCGAAGCATTGTGTTGCAACGCTTTGAAGTGTTGTTCCACGTTCATGAAATCAACATGGATAACACCGTCAGTGTCCCAAAGCACTAATGCCATGAATTTTTCAGCTGCGGACTTACTGAATTTATTTTTCTTCGACGAGCCTTTTATGTGGATACTCCACAGATTGCCGAATCTTCTCCAGTTCGCGCGGGTTGTACCTAGACTTAGAACTACTCAAACCTAACTAACGGAAGGACATCACACACATCCATGCCCGAGGCAGGATTCGATCCAGCGACCGTAGCAGCAGTGCGGTTCCGGACTGAAGCGCCTAGAACCGCTCGGCCACAGTTGCCGGCTACATCGGAACACCTGCGAGCGACTGTTTACGGATGCAGCATCTCGTTGACGTCTTCGGTGCTCATGTTGAACAAACTGTGTAAGCGGTAGTTAATACTAAAATCAAAATTACGCCTTTCTCGCTTGTTAGACCTTCTCTGCCCACGTCCCGTTCCTAATCCATGACATGCGGAAACATCTCTCTGTCATTCACAGCGCCAGATTTGCACCTGGTGGCCACAACTGAAATTAATTTTTTTCCCGTGTAAATCGGCTCCTCAAAAATGCATTAAAATATTTACCAAGTTTCGGTTCCATACGATAATTACGGACCACACTAGACCTCTGTGAGTGGGTGCGCTTTAATTATGACGATCCGGCACCACGATGGGACAAGGGTGAAATATGAGCCCAATTAGATGAAGAGTTAATCAAAAAAAAATACGATTAAAATGCATGTGTGCTAAGACAATATTTCATACTGAAGTCAGTGTCACTCGCAAATATAAGATAAAACGCCTCGGTTGCGGACCAATGTTTACTGGATGGTTTTTGCTTCTCTTATCGTATATTTTCAGCCGTTCATGTTGCAGCTATTAATTGTGATACGCCCTGTATAAAAGGGATTAGTAAACATTAGGCGATTTCGAAATGCTGTTTTCACGAAAGCCGAACGTAAGTACATGGCTTTACCGTTAGTTTTGAATAGGGATCTCTCAGGTTTCAACTTTGGTGTTTGATTTCATATACTACGCCCGGAACGTAACGTGGCACTTCGCGTGAGAATGCTGTGAGCGGATGTAAGCGATTCCTGCCTCTCATAAACATTTCGCTCGCTGGAAGGCAGCGTACCTTACAAACATGCATCCGTGTTTCTGAGAAAGCAGATGTGATACACGGAGGTAGCGGTATTTTAAATTATTTTGTATGATCTAAAGCTAAATCCCGTTACTATAATTTACAATATATTACTATTACAACACTAATGCGAACAGTATATTTTGTTTACTAAGGTTGTCACTCAGTCGGAACGGCTCAATCAGTTTTTAAATGCCCCCTAGAAATGTGACAAAGTGTACTGCTGGTATGGTACTGCCAGTGGGGAACGAGTGCATCGTCGTCGCCGTCGTTGTTGTAGTGGCTATATAGATCTTCCGTAAATCTAGATTATGTTTGGTTTGTGGGGCGCTCAACTGCGCCGTCACCAGCGCCCGTACAAAGTCCCAATTTTTACACAGTCGAATTTTTACACAATCTAAACTAGCCACTGTCACGAATGATGGTGATGAAATGATAACGACACACAAACACCCAGTCCTCGGGCGGAGAAAATCCCTAACCCGGTCGGGAATCGAACCCGGGACCCCGTGATCCAGAAGCAGCAGTGCTAGCCACTAGACCACGCGCTGCGGACCCGTAAATAGAGACTGAACACGCACGGAAACAGTGTTTTTGCAGTTGGACAGTTATTTAGAATTGTGCCTCTCGTGCGATGACAGTTCGAAGATGGTAGGTACAATTTTGCGACAGAGGATGAATTATTCATCAAAGACAAAGACGTGCTGGGGCAGGTAGGCAGAGGAGGAACTAATGTTAACCTTCTAACAATGTGAGGAACAGCACAGTTTGGGATTATCGAAGTCGATGCCTGGTAGATGAATGGAGATCTCTCGTCCTGAGCGTCCTTCACACAGTGTTTAGTCTAGCACTAATATTGCTCTCTCATTTCAAGTAACGTTATCAGAATCGACAAGTATGTGAAAAAGTGCCGAATGGTATCATTTAACAACTATGTCAATGTTTTAGGTTTCTGATGAACAATATACACTATAGGGTCAAAAGTATACGGATACCCCTATGTATTGCACAACTGACCACCAGATGTCACGATAGGTGGATAGGAGAACCCGCCAGTACAAAAGGAGGCGGGTAGTATTTGATGCCAGCAGAGACGCAATAACATTAGAATGGGTCAGTCAGGAGGATTCACTGACTCCGAATGTGGATTTGTCATAGCTTTCCTAGACGACTGTTGAAGTGATTGTGAAGTAGAAACACGAAGGAGCAACCAAAGCTAAACCAAGACAAGGCAAACTGTATCTACTGACAGACAGGGACCGTGGAGCATCATGGAGAATCCAGCTAGCTCAATGACTGTGCATAGAGTGTTGAGAAGAATAAGGACAACAGTCACGCAGCTCTTCATAAGCCACAAATTTCTGCAGTCAATGCCGAGCAACGCTTGAGATGGTGCAAAGTGTGACGTCTTGGACAGCTGATGAGTGGAAATCAGTAACCTGGAGTGATGAATCACGCCATACCCCGTGACAGTCCGATAGAAGGGTCTGGATTTGGAGAATGCATGGAGAACGTTACTGCCATCAGGTGTAGTGCCGAGAGTGAAGAACGGAGGAGCTGATGTTACTGTATGGGGGTGTTAGGGTGCTGTTCCCTTATTGTGCTTAATAAAACGCTAAATGCGAAAGAATATGAGCAACTTTTAAAGCATTGTGTACTGTGTACAGTAGAGGAACAGTTCGGAGACGATGATTGCTTGTATCAGCATGACAATGCATCCTGTCATAAAGTAGCATTTGTGAGGCAATGGCCGGCCGCGGTGGCCGAGCGGTTCTAGGCGGTTCAGTCCGGAGCCGCGCTGCTGCTACGGTCGCAGGTTCGAATCCTGCCTCGGGCATGGATGTGTGTGATGTCCTTAGGTTAGTTAGGTTTAAGTAGTTCTAAGTCTATGGGACTGATGACCTAAGATGTTAAGTCCCATAGTGTTCAGAGCCATTTTTTGTGAGGCAATGGCTTGTAAACAATAACATTCCTAAAAGGGACTGGCCTGCCGAGAGTCCCGAGCTGAATCCAGCTGAACAGCTATTGGATGAGTTAGAAAGTCGACCACAGTCCGGACCCAGCGTCCAACACCACTAACTTCTCTCGTTTCGACTCGTGTGAAAGAATGGGCTGCCATTCTCACCACAGACATTTAGACACATTGAAAGCGTCTCCAACAGAGTTCAAGCCACTTTAAAGGTGAAGGGTGGACGTGCTCCATTTCAACATCTGTTAACACGTGTCCAGATACTTTCGATCAGCTAATGTGTTTATGCTCCGTACTGGTGAAAATATCGCCTTAAAGATTGAATAATATAGTGTAATCAGTCCATACAATCCCTAGTCTTAATACGGAGGAAAAAAAATACATATATACAGAGTGAATCACAATGGAAGTGCTATTGCCATGCGGTTTTCACACAATAGATTGGTAGTCAGGAGGTCATATTGTTAGCCAATACACAGATTTTAATAGTAATTAGAAAGTTAATTTTTTTGCAAACATACACTTTTAAAATAGAACAATGCCTACTGACATTAACAAACTAAAATGTAAATGAGAATGTCAGTGGTGTTTGTTGCAGGGGTTTAGCGCGATCGTTTACAAGAGCTATCGCTCTGTGCAAAGGTTCCACATCGATACTTATTTGCGTCATTCAGCCTGCGTAGTTGCTCGGTACGATGTTGTTATGTTTGCTTCAGTATACTCGTGTGTTCCTTGAGTGCACTGCGACCTGCTAGTCAGTTAGCGAGTGACAGTCCAAGCAGTAGGTCGTGAGTGGACGATGGAATTTACCAGTGCAGAAAAAACCAACGTGCTCATGGTGTACGGAGAGTAGGAAGAATGCAGTTCGTTCTTCTATGGTGTATGCTGCAACATATCCCAATAGACGTCACTACCTCGGCCATTAATTATCAACCCCTTCAACCAGTTGCATGAAAGTGGTAGTGTAACACCTAGACAACGAGAAAACGACACAGAAGGAAACAAGTGACGACAGAAAAGGGGGAAATTAATGTGCTTGCTACTGGTACAGTTGATCCGAGCGCCATCTCCCGTGCAATCGCGCGAGGAAGTGGCATGAGTTAGGCAAGTGTCCTAATCATTCTCCACCGTCACAGTTTCCATCCCTATCACATCTGTCTCGATCCGGAACTGCGTGGAAACGATTATGAGAATAGTGGTAACTTCTGTACATGGCCATTAAAACACGATACTCCGTATGTATCACGTATCTTGTTTAGTGATTAAACCACATTTAGCAATCACGGCCAGAGGAACCGCCGAAACATGCATTAATGGTCTGTTGACAATCCCCTTTGACTTCGTCAGGTGGAACGTCAGCGTCACTGGAGAGTAAACGTGTGGTGTGCGATAGTGAACCATCACCTCACCGCCAGCCTGTGTAGCCGAGCGGTTCTAGGCGCTTCAGTCTGGAACCGCGCGACCGCTACTGTCGCAGGTTCGAATCCTGCCTCGGACATGGATGTGTGTGATGTCCTTAGGTTAGTTAGGTTTAAGTAGTTCTAAGTTCAAGGGGACTGATGACATCTGATGTTAAGTCCCATAGTGCTCAAAGCCATTTGAACCATTATTACAGTCTGTTTATAGGCTAACAACACGAAAATCGAACACGAACACACACACACACACACACACACACACACACACACACACACACACAACAAACACAGATGTATACAGGGTGGTCCATTGATCGTGACCGTGCCAAATATCTCACGAAATAAGTGTCAACCGAAAAAACTACAAAGAACGAAACTTGTCTAGCTTAAAGGGGAAAACCAGATGGTGCTGTGGTTGGCCCGCTAGATGGCGCTGCCATATGTCAAACGGATATCAACTGGGTTTTTTAAATAGGAACCCCCATTTTTTATTACATATTCGTGTAGTGCGTAAAGAAATATGAATGATTTAGTTGGGCCGCTTTTTTCGCTTTGTGATAGATGGCGCTGTAATAGTCACAAACATATGACTTACAATTTTAGACGAACATTTGGTAACAGCTAGGTTTTTTAAATTAAAATACAGAACGTAGGTGCGTTTGAACATTTTATTTCGGTTGTTCCAACGTGATACATGTACCTTTGTGAACGTATCATTTCTGATAATGCATGCTGTTACAGCGTTCAAAAATGGTTCAAATGGCTCTGAGCACTATGGGACTTAACATCTCAGTCCCCTAGAACTCAGAACTACTTAAACCTAACTAACCTAAGGACATCACACACATCAATGCCCGAGGCAGGATTCGAACCTGGGACCGTAGCGGTCGCGCGGCTCCAGACTGACGCGCCTAGAACCGCTCGGCCACCAGCGGCCGGCTGTGACAGAGTGATTACCTGTAAATGCCACATTAATGCAATAAATGCTCAAAATGATGTCCGTCAACCTCAATGCATTTGGCAATACGTGTAACGACATTCCTCTCAACAGCGAGTAGATCGCCTTCCGTAATGTTCGCAGATGCATTGACAATGCGCTGACGCATGTTGTCAGGCGTTATCGGTGGATCACGATAGCAAATATCCTTCAACTTTCCCCACAGAAAGAAATCCGGGGACGTCAGGTCCAATGAAAGTGCGGGCCATGGTATGGCGCTTCGACGACCAATCCACCTGTCATGAAATATGCTATTCAATACCGTTTCAAGCGCACGCGAGCTATGTGCCGGACATCCATCACGTTGGAAGTACATCGCCATTCTCTCATGCAGTGAAACATCTTGTAGTAACATCGGTAGAACATTACGTAGGAAATCAGCATACATTGCACCATCTAGATTGCCATCGATGAAATGGGGGCCAATTATCCTTCCTCCCATAATGCCGCACCATACATTAACCCGCCAAGGTCTCTGATGTTCCACTTGTCGCAGCCATCGTGGATTTTCCGTTGCCAAATAGTGCATATTATGCCGGTTTACGTCACCGCTGTTGGTGAATGACGCATCGTCGCTAAATAGAACGCGTGCAAAAAATCGGCCATCGTCCCGTAATTTCTCTTGTGCTCATTGGCAGAACTGAACACGACGTTCGAAGTCGTCACCATGCAATTCCTGGTGCATAGATATATGGTACGAGTGCAATCGATGTTGATGTAGCATTCCCAACACCGACGTTTTTGAGATTCCCGATCTTCGCAGAATTTGTCTGCTACTGATGTGCGGATTAGCCGCGACAACAGCTAAAACACCTACTTGGGCATCATCATTTGTTGCAGGTCGTGGTTGACGTTTCACATGTGGCTGAACACTTCCTGTTTCCTTAAATAACGTAACTATCCGGCGAACGGTCCAGACATTTGGATGATGTCGTCCAGGATACCGAGCAGCATACACAGCACACGCCCTTTGGGCATTTTGATCACAATAGCCATACATCAACAGGATATCGACCTTTTCCGCAATTGGTAAACGGTCCATTTTAACACGGATAATGTATCACGAAGCAAATACCGTCCACACTGGCGGAATGTTACGAGATAGCTCGTACTTATACGTGTGTAAGTATTACAGTGTCATCTATCACGAAGCGAAAAAAGTCGTCCAACTAAAACATTCATATTTCTTTACGTACTACACGAATATGTAATAAAAAATGGGGTTCCTATTTAAAAAAAAAAACGCAGTTGATATCCGTTTGACCTGTGGCAGCGCCATCTAGCGGGCCAACCATAGCGCCATCTGGGTTCCCCCTTCAAGCTAGACGAGTTTCGTTCTTTGTAGTTTTTTCGTTTGATTCTTATTTCGTGAGATATTTGGCCCGGTCACTATCAATGGACCACCCTGTATATATTTACTGGAAGAAAAGAAAGAGGAAGAATCCATGAAGGAGTTCCGCAAATTGGTCACAAATTTATATTCATACATTTATCGATGGACAATGGAAAATTGTAAACTTTGGTGGTCTATGGATGAATCTGTGACGCTGTAGCGCAATTTCGCCGCTCGACTGAATGTATAATAAACAGGGGACATGTAGATAAAAGGGCATAAAGTCTTCGCGAATTTCATTTCATGTTATGAGTTGGACAATAACTGCGCCTTTCATACAGGCGCGTGAACAATATACGCAGATGTCAACATTTGAGAGAGGACGTGTAGTTGGGCACAAAGAAGCCACTTGGAGTAACCGACGAATCGCTCGACATCTGAATCGTAACAGAGCCACTATTCGACGATGTTAGAAGGAATAGGTGAACCGTGGCCGAACACAACGTCAAGAGTGAAGCCATCGACCTAGAGAGACAACAGAACGTGAGGACCGAGCAATCGTCAGAGGGGCACCCAGAGCCTCGGATTCAACATCATCATGGGTCCGACTTATAATTGGTGTTTCAGTGGCCACAAAGACCATTAATATGCGGCTCACAGAAAGGGAGCTGAGCTCACGGCGCCCCTTGCGCCGACTACTATTGACCTCTGTACATCATCATGCTCATATGCAGTGGCTTCGGGCATTTTCGGCCTGGAATCTCATTGACTGGATTAGAATTATCTTCAGAGATGCGCCCGCTTCGAACTGAGCTCCGACGACCAGCGAAGACTAGTCTGGAGGGTCCTCCAACCACCTGGGGATACCAACCTGACTGTCGCCCGCCATACGGCCCGACAGTCAGGAGTGATGTTCTAGGGTGCCATTTAATTTGATAGTACGACGCATCTTGCTGTCATCCGCGGCACCCTTACATCACAGCGGTACATCGACGATATTGTATGCTCTGTTTTACTACCTACCATATCAAGCCATCCTGGGCTGACATTTCAGCAAGATTATGCCCATCTGCACAAGGCGACAATTTCTATTGCTTGTCTTTGTGATTGCCAAACCGTCTTGGCTAGCAATGTCGCCGGGTCTCTCCATAACTGAGAACGTTTGGAGCATTATGGGCAGGGCCCTCCAACCACTTCGTGATTTTGACGATTTAAAGCGCCATTTGGGCACAATTTGGCACTATCCCTCAGGAGGATATCCAACATCTCTATCAATCAACGTCAAGCTGAATAACTGCTTGCATAAGCGCCAGAGGTGGTCAAACACGTTACTGACTTGCTCAATTCGTGAAGCTCTTTCTCCTGAATAAAACATCCAATTTTTCTAAAATTGTTATCATTTGTTTCATTGTACATGTGCATCACATCTACCGATTTCCACCATATCCTTCGTGGTTCGTTTTGTTTTTCTTAGAATGTATTATTAGGACCCAAAGACGACGAAAATCATTTGAGGTAATTAAGTCCTCTGTACCATAAAGATCGTGTTTTTACTGAGATTATCTATAATGATTTTCAATGGGACGCGGCTGGTCTCGGCGGAGATTAGAGTCCTCCCTCGGGCATGGATATGTATGTTTGTCCTTAGGACAATTTAGGTTAAGTAGTGTGTAAGCTTAGCGACTGATGACCTTTGCAGTTAAGTCCCATAAGATTTCACATACATTTGAAAATTTTTTTTCAGTGGGACGCGCTCACCTTAAACCATCAACCGACCAGTCTCTGCGAAATATAAGTGGCGTATGGCGATATTGAACCAGCATGGCTCTCTTAAAGCGTTAGGTAATTCGTGGATTCCATGGTGGTTGTTTTGACCAAACGGGAAGTTACATTCATGAGGGATGTGTGTCCACTTCAAACGCTCATTAGTGTTTGAGAAACGGCGAAGTTTACATCACTTTCAGTAAACAGCAAACATTTATACTTTCTGTTGACACTGATGTGTAATTAATCAGTAGTCTAACAATAAGCCCGTTAATTTCCATCCACGCTCCTGGGGGAAAATCATGACGCCGTGAATAAATATGACTGTTCACAAGGGACATGACAGGCTGCCAAAAATATAAGAAATATTTAGGAGGAGGAAAATCAACATTTAAATTTCCAGTAACATAACTCTGCCAACGGAATACGAGGTATGGACGTTATGAACAAATATTTAATCACATCATCTTTGAGAGGGTAAAGGAAAATCATGAAATGTATAAAAGTTGCGAAATTAAACACACAGATGCATCAAAGAAAATCCATTAAAATATCGCACGGTATTCTGTTTGCTTTCTTTGGGTATTTCGATATACGATTCAGATTGTGTATTTGTATGTAAAAATAAAATGAACTTTAAGCAGAGTGTAATTCAACATTTACTACAGCATTTCCTTACGTCTACCGTGAACGATTTTTATCGACTAAAATATTTAAATGTCTTGAGAATGGTTGTTCACGTCACTTTTGAGGGCTAATAAACGGAGGCTTGAATACATGAAAAAGTCTATAATACAAAGTTCAAGGAACTACTGTGAACTAAATTACATTGCCTTCTAAAAAGGCCCGTTTTCTCAAAGTCGTCAAGCATACGGTGAACATAAACATAAAACATTAACATAAAAAGTAAACGCAAATTCAATATTTTCGCGACCTTTTATGAATGTCATTCTTTTCAGTCTCTATACAAGACTTGCTTATCGCTCTAAAACCTACTTAAATAGAGATTTGCAGTAACAAATGGTTCAAATGGCTCTGAGCACTATGGGACTCAACATCTGTGGTCATAAGTCCCCTAGAACTTAGAACTACTTAAACCTAACTAACCTAAGGACATCACACACATCCATGCCCGAGGCAGGATTCGAACCTGCGACCGTAACAGTCGCGCGGTTCCTGACTGAGCGCCTAGAGCCGCTAGACCACCGCGGCCGGCTTTTGTAGTAACACTCGTGCTGTAGGCCAGTTGCATGAATTCTTGTACACGACGGGTAAAATAAAATTGGTTCGTATAATATTTACTACAAGACTGACACAGGATTGACTCGTTTTACTGAACATTACAGAAGATACCAGAAATGGCTACAATTGATGCCGATGCAGCGTTGTGCTCGATTAAAGCGATCTATGACACGCGCGTAGCAGTTCTGCATGACGGACAGTAGGTATAGCGTTTTCGGGTTTTGCCGAAGCACTTCCATTGTGTGAGGATTATTTGAGTGCACGTAACCTTTCAATTTGCCCCACATGTAAAATTCACAAGAAGAAAGATAAGGCTACTGAGGAGGCTAGAAGATTGCACTGCCTCTGCTGACTGTCCTCTCTTCACTGGACACCTCGTGCACTCGTGAGAAGGTTGTTAAGGCATTTTAAGCTGTTGATCCGTATTGCTGAAAACATCAATACAGTCGTTGATATTCTGTGCGTTTATCCACATATGGATTAAACAGTTAGTTGACGTACCGGTCAGCATGCACAGTTTGGTGAAAGAATCGTGTTATGATGAAGACAATAGACATTGTGCAACAAATATCAATCTCGAGATTACTGAAGAGGAGTACTGAAGGGGATTTTTTGAGGCATAAGGACGTATATATTGTAAGCTCACAGTCCCTGACAGGCTGTACTAGGCCTCGTTTGGAGAAACGATAACTGTGGGCCAAAAAGTTATGATTACACTACACTCAGAAACCACCAGCAGAGTTCAACACGCGATAGTTTGTGTGTAAGCTTAAACTCATGCACAACAGTAAACTTGTAAAGAGACACATGCTGGTCATCTTTTATTGTTTAGACACGACGTTGTCATAATTCCCACTTGCATAAATAAAATAATGGCGTTAAGATTTCATCGGAGGCTTTTCCAGGCTTTTCTTCATTCGAGCAATATTATCTGGAGTTCGAATTCTTTTCAGATAGTTGCCATTTTTGTTCACTACAGAGGCCGTTTCACACCAGTTTGCCACTACTTTTCGCACTGCAGACTTTACTGGATGATTTGACAAAACACTTCCAGGGTTGCGCAAACAGTTTTTCGCACGTTTTCCCCAAATTGTGCCTCGCATAACACTCGACAGTGAATACGCGCTGTTTTATCGTGAGCATCTTATTGTTTTCCATTCAATTACTCACTAAAAATGTCTGCTTCATTGGCCTCTAGGCGCTGCAGTCTGGAAACACGCGACCGCTACGGTCGCAGGTTCGAATCCTACTTCGGGCATGGTTGTGTATGATGTCCTTACGTTAGTTAGGTTTAAGTAGTTCTAAGTTCTAGGGGACTGATGAGATTAGTGGGGGAGATTAGTGTTTTAACGTCCCGGCGACAACGAGGTCATTAGAGACGGAGTGCAAGCTCCGGTTAGAGAAGGATGGGGAAGGAAATCGGCCGTGCCCTTTTGAAAGGAACCATCCTGGCATTTGCCTGAAAGGATTTAGGGAAATCACGGAAAACCTAAATCAGGATGGCCGGAGACGGGATTGAACCGTCGTCCTCCCGAATGCGAGTCCAGTGTGCTAACCACTGCGCCACCTCGCTCGGTGGGGACTGATGACCTCAGATGTTAAGTGCCATAGTGCTCAGCACCATTTGACCCATTAACTGGCCTCAAACTGACCCAATAGTTCGGATAATATGACTTTCTCTCAAACTTGTGGCTTGCTATGAGCAATTGTGGAATCCATCTTGAATACACTTTTGAATATGCAGAAGTCTGAATCACTGCACAAACACTTCCAGTGCATACCGGCACCTATAGAGCTAATTGTCGAGTTGTGACGTGCCAGTCTGCACGAATAATGGCATCCGTGCGATTCACCATATCTGGAGCAATGGATGTGACAGGACCAATCATGGAGGTTAGCTTCTCCACTTCCTGACGCTTTAACTCTCCTTACCCGTCGTTCACCAGCCCTCCTATCAACTGCATCATTACTATACACAACACATAAACGTTTATGGTTGTTCACCACTGCTACTCTTTCCGCATCAAAAAATTCAATTACAGCATGTTGCTTGTAACGAGTGTCTTGCGTAGACGCCTTTTTGATGGTTTACTACGGCTCAGTCACCAGTTAGAAGTATTCGCAACTGCGCAGACGTGCACAGGAAACATTAAATTTGAAGCGCCTGAAAGGACGTTTCTCTATAGGGTTTCACGGCTGTAAAAATATTTGGAGCATTATTTTTGAACGACACTTGCGCATTTCATCGAGGTCGTGGTTATTTGAGACTTAACACTTTGCCACGTTCTGTACAGACACGAACGAAGCGACTTGGATCTGTTTAAGGATTCATCTCACATGCGCCTCAACTAGGTCAGAGATGCCAATGGTACTCTAAATATGGAGGGTCTGATCGGGCTTCGAACCACGCTCCACACCAATATGATTCCAGTTTCACAACTCACCCTTATCACAACCAGAGGGAAAATCGAGACTGTTTACGTCAGAAAAACCATATGAAATGGTTATTTGTCGCATCTTCTGAGTATAATGAGGCAAAAAATAAGTATTTTATACCAAAATGAAAATTAAAGCTAATGGCTGGCTGCATCAAGCAAAAATACACATGTTAAAATCAATCCTAATTACCAGAAGATGAGTGTGCTAACCATAGAAAAGCGTCCTAGATTTTATTAAAAAATTTGACTGACACAGAAAACAGGTTTATGCTGTTTTTGTATCAAAAAATTGTGTCGTAAAAGGTCTCGTAGTTTGCCGGACAATAAATGATGATGAAGATGTAAACAACAGTACGAGGCATTGTACTACGTAGATGATATAGACTACCCCGTACTACAAATGCATCGCTGGCCGATTGAAACCTGGCTGGCGAGCTGTTAATTACGCTGTAAAGTGCAAAGCATGCTTGCGGCCACGAGAGGCACTCGTCCATGCAAGTGTGTTTCCTCCCCTGGTCTGTGCGGATTCATCCTTATCCCTAGTCAAATACTCTCTTTTCCGTGGAGGGTGACGGGGTGTGTTTCCTAAATACATGAAACATTCGAACTATCGAACACTTTAACGTCGTTCTTAACTATTTCAAAGTGTGTATTGTTTCGTTGACACACCAAGGTATTGTATGCTAATATAAATCTTAAGTAGAGATTAAATCCATGTTTCAGACGTGGATTCAAGTTCAGTTCCCTTGCTTTCTTGGGTAGTGACTTTCCAGCTGTGCCATATAAACATGACCCTTGGACTCAGATTTAGGCTTCCACACCTCATCGCTTGAAACTTAATAGCGACTGTCGTTTTTAGCTTGGCATCACGTTTCAGAAAGTGGGGTAACTCATTAGCTGAAACACTGGCCTCCTATCTCAGACATTAAGGCTTAATTCCTCACCTACCATCCAAACACAATGGATTTATTTTTAAGTAAATTCTGGAATGGTTACTTCTTTCAGTAAGGTCATGGTCCCTCCCTCACACACACATACACACACACACATACATACACACACAGGCGCACACACGCACGCACACACGCATACACATGCATGCTAAG
This sequence comes from Schistocerca nitens, assembly GCF_023898315.1. Taxonomy (NCBI): domain Eukaryota; kingdom Metazoa; phylum Arthropoda; class Insecta; order Orthoptera; family Acrididae; genus Schistocerca; species Schistocerca nitens. The sequence goes on along the minus strand of NC_064616.1, from coordinate 661,719,597 downwards.
CGTGTTGTGCCGAGTCAGAACATGAAATCTCAAGATAAAGCAGAATTTCTCAGCGTGTGTGCGCGCGGAGAAGTCAGAAATTTGATGAGCGAAACGTAGCGTAGGCGGGATCGAACCTTTATAGAAATTTGTTCCGTTTAAATTTTGTTCCTGAGTATTTCAAGCCTCACGAAATAGATGATACTCATCAGTTTTCTAGACGATTTATTACAGAATTAGTAGAAATTTATAGGAGCTTGTGGGAGGTTGGTTGGTTGGTTTGTGGGATTAAAGGGAGCAGACTGCAATGGTCATCAGTCCCTTGTTTCAAAACTTAAAAACACCCACACCGAGTAAAATATGGAAAATAGAGACAACAGACGAGACAGGACAAGAAAACTCAGACAAAGAACAGACAAAACAAATTAAAAGCACACAGAGTGTGACGGTGGTTGGCCGACCATAGAGAGAAAAAAAGAGGAAAAGCCAACCACCAAGAACACATTAAAAACTCAGTTTAAAATCGGAGGCCAAAAGCCAGAATCAATACTAAAACACAGAAACACTCAGATTAAACGATAAAAACCCCCTGCCCGAATAAAACGCAAAACTAAGTCCACCATGGCAGAGTCATCTATTAAAAGGGCAGAGAGCGTGTCAGGCCGCGCAAACGTCTGCCTGAGCACAGATGAAAGTGGACAGTCCAACAAAATGTGGACCACTGTCAATGCCGAGCCGCAGCGACAGAGAGGGGGGTCCTCACGGCGCAATAAGTGACCGTGGGTCATCCGGGTGCGCCCAATGCGCAGTCGACAGAGGACGACAGACTCCTTGCGAGAGACTCGCAAGGAGGAGTGCCACACAGTCGTCGTCTCCTTGACAGCACGGAGTTTATTATGGGCGATCAGACCGCGCCATTCAGCGTCCCAAAGCGAGATAACTTTGCGGCGTAAGACTGCCCTCAAATCAGTCTCCGGAAGGCCAATGTCTAGAGTGGGTTCACTGGTGGCCTGTTTGGCCAGGCGGTCAACACGTTCATTGCCCGGGATACCGACATGACCGGGGGTCCACACAAAGACCACAGAGCGGCCGCAACGGGCAAGAGTATGCAGGGACTCATGGATAGCCATCACCAGACGAGAACGAGGGAAACACTGGTCGAGAGCTCGTAAACCGCTCAGGGAATCGCTACAGATAACGAAGGACTCACCTGAGCAGGAGCGGATATACTCTAGGGCACGAAAGATGGCGACCAGCTCAGCAGTGTAAACGCTGCAGCCATCCGGCAAGGAACGTTGTTCGGAATGGTCCCCTAGAGTTAGCGCATAACCGACACGACCAGCAACCATCGAACCGTCAGTGTATACAACGCCACAGCCCTGATACGTGGCCAGTATGGAATAAAAGCGGCGGCGGAAGGCCTCTGGAGGGACTGAGTCCTTCGGGCCCTGTGCCAAGTCGAGCCGAAGGCAAGGGCGAGGAACAAACAATGGGGGTGTACGCAAAGTGGCCCGGAAAGGAGGTGGAACAGTGAAAACCCTAAGCCCGGAGAGAAGCTCTTTGACGCGGACCGCGATCGTACAACCTGACCGGGGCCGACGTTCTGGCAGATGGACGACTGATTGCGGGAACAGGAGACGATAGTTTGGATGCCGAGGCAAGCTAAAAACATGGGCAGCGTAAGCGCCCAGTAAATGTTGGCGCCTCAGTCGCAGTGGAGGGACACCAGCCTCCACAAGTACGCTGTCCACAGGGCTGGTCCGGAAGGCACCAGTGGCAAGGCGTATCCCACTATGGAGGATTGGGTCCAGCACCCGCAACGCAGATGGGGATGCTGAGCCATAAGCCAGGCTCCCATAATCCAGACGAGACTGGATTAACGCCTGGTAGAGCCGTAACAGGGTAGATCGGTCGGCGCCCCAGCGGGTGTGGCTCAAGCATCGCAGAGCATTTAGATGCCGCCAACACACCTGTTTAAGCTGCCGAATATGAGGCAGCCAAGTCAACTGGGCATCAAAAAATACACCCAAAAACCTGTGGGTCTACACCACAGCAAGAAGTTCGTTGTCAAGAGAAAGCCGCAGCTCAGGATGGACCGTTCGGCGCCGGCAGAAATGCATAACGCGGGTCTTGGCAGCCGAAAACTGAAAACCGTGCGCTACAGCCCAAGACTGCGCCTTGCGGATTGCGCCCTGTAGCTGACGTTCAGCAGCTGCAATGCCAATAGAGCTGTAGTAAAGGCAGAAGTCGTCAGCATACAGGGAAGCGGAGACAGAATTTCCCACAGCCGCAGCGAGCCCGTTAATGGCTATTAAAAACAGGCAGACACTTAAAACAGAACCCTGTGGCACACCGTTCTCCTGGACGTGGGAGGAACTATATGAGGCCGCGACTTGCACGCGGAAGGTACGATACGACAGAAAATTGCGGATAAAAATCGGCAGAGGGCCCCGAAGACCCCATCCATGATGCGTAGAAAGGATGTGATGACGCCATGTCATATCGTACGCCTTCCGCATGTCGAAAAAGACAGCGACCAGGTGCTGACGGCGGGCAAAGGCAGTACGGATGGCCGACTCCAGGCACAGCAGATTGTCGGTGGCGGAGCGGCCTTTACGGAACCCACCCTGAGACGGAGCCAGAAGGCCCCGAGACTCCAGTACCCAATTCAAGCGCCGGCTCACCATCCGTTCGAGAAGCTTGCAAAGAACGTTGGTGAGGCTAATGGGGCGGTAGCTGTCCACCTCCAAAGGGCTCTTGCCAGGTTTCAAAACGGGGATGACAATGCTTTCCCGCCATTGCGACGGAAACTCACCCTCGACCCAGAGACAGTTGTAAAGGTCGAGGAGGTGTCGCTCGCAGTCCACTGAAAGGTGTTTCAGCATCTGACAGTGAATGCGATCTGGCCCAGGAGCGGTATCAGGACAAGCGGCAAGGGCGCTGTGAAATTCCCACTCACTGAATGGAGCATTGTAGGATTCAGAATGGCGGGTGCGAAAAGAAAGGCTCCGACGTTCCATCCGCTTTTTAAGGGAGCGGAAGGCCAGTGGGTAATTGGAAGAAGCGGAACTAAGAGAAAAATGCTCTGCCAAGCTGTTGGCAATTTCGTCGGAGTCTGTACAAACTCCTCCATTCAGTGAGAGCGCAGGGACGCTGACAGGGGTCCGATAGCCATAGAGGCGTCGGATCTTGGCCCAGACCTGCGATGGAGAGACATGGAGGCCAATGGTGGACACATACCGCTCCCAGCACTCCTGCTTGCTTTGGCGGATAAGGCGGCGGGCTCGCGCACGCAGCTGTTTGAAGGCAATAAAGTTTTCGGTGGAGGGATGTCGCTTGTGACGCTGGAGCGCCCGCCGGCGATCTTTAATCGCTTCAGCGATCTCAGGCGACCACCAAGGCACAGTCCGCTGCCGAGGGTACCCAGAACAACGGGGAATGGCAGATTCGGCGGCAGTAACGATGCCGGTGGTGACCGATTGAACCACCGCATCAATGTCATCACTAGAGAGAGGCTCAATAGCAGCAGTGGAGGAAAACAAGTCCCAGTCAGCCTTATTCATGGCCCACCTGCAAGGCCGCCCAGAAGACTGACGCTGTGGCAGTGACAGAAAGATCGGAAAGTGGTCACTACCACACAGGTCGTCATGCACACTCCAGTGAACAGATGGCAAGAGGCTAGGGCTGCAGATCGAAAGGTCGATGGCGGAGTACGTGCCATGCGCCACGCTGAAGTGTGTGGAGGAACCATCATTTAAAAGCGAAAGATCGAGGTGTGCTAATAGATGCTCAATGGCGGCGCCTCGACCTGTTGCCACTGACCCACCCCACAGAGGATTATGGGCGTTGAAGTCGCCCAGTAACAAGAAAGGTGGCGGCAATTGGGCTATCAGAGCCGCCAGGACATGCTGCGCGACAGCACCATCCGGTGGAAGGTAAAGACTGCAAACGGTAACAGCCTGTGGCGTCCACACCCGAACAGCGACAGCCTCTAAAGCTGTTTGTAGAGGTACAGACTCGCTGTGAAGAGAGTTAAGCATATATATGCAGACGCCACCAGACACCCTTTCATAAGCTGCCCGGTTCTTATAATAACCCCGATAGCCACGGAGGGCGGGGGTTCGCATTGCTGGAAACCAAGTTTCCTGAATAGCAATGCAGAAGAAAGGGTGAAGGCTGATAAGTTGTCGGAGCTCAGCTAGATGGTGGAAGAAACCGCCGCAGTTCCACTGGAGGATGGTATTGGCCATGTCTGAGAAAGGCGTGACGGGACTGGGAAGGCAGATTACGCCGCTGGGTCACCTGCTGCCTCCAATTGAGCACCGGTGCTAGCGCTATCCATGGCGTCTGAGGGACCGGCGAGATCGAGGTCCTCAGCGGACGCCAGAATCTCCACCTCGTCCTCAAACGCAGAGCTTGTAGGAAGCGGTGGGACGGGTGCCACCGCAATGTCGGTATTCTTGGGGACTTTCTTCTGTTTCTGTTTCTGTTTCTGTCGTGCCTTCGGTGGTTCGGGCTTGGAGGGCTTCACAGGGTCAGTCTCAGGGACGGACGACGACCGTGAGGCCCTAGGACCAGGGACTGGTGGTTGTTTGAGCCACTTGCGGGTGTCTGCTGTGCCGCTGGTCGGAACTTGCGAAGGAAGGTCCCCAAGGGACCCCTTCCTTGCGAGAGTAGCCGAAGAAGTCTTACTCTTCTCCGGGTGTGAAGGGGGAACTGATGTCCCCGATTGTTGGGGGGGGGGGGAGTGTTGCTCCTGAAGTAGATGGAGCAGGAGCAACAGGTTGTGAAGTGCCCCATACAAGCAAGGGGGCTGGTGGATTCTGACCGATCTTAGAGCCGATTCGTGACGATGGGAGAACCGTCGTTGCAGCAGCGGCGTAGGTTGACGTCATTGCCACAGGATGGAGACACTCATATTTCCGCCTAGCCTCGGGGTAAGTCAGGCGGTCCAGGGTCTTATATTCCATTATCTTCCTTTCTTTCTGGAATATCCTTCAGTCCGGCGAGCAGGGGGAATGGTGTTCTCCGCAGTTAACACAGATAGGAGGCGGGGCACATGGAGTATTGGGATGCGAAGGACGTCCACAATCCTGACACGTGATGCTGGAAGTACAGCGAGATGACATGTGCCCGAACTTCCAGCATTTAAAACACCGCATCGGAGGAGGGATATATGGCTTCACATCACAACGGTAAATCATCATCTTAACCTTTTCGGGTAAGACATCACCCTCAAAGGCCAAGATTAAGGCACCGGTGGCTACCTGATTATCCCTCGGACCCCGCTGGACGCGCCGGACGAAGTGAACACCTCGTCGTTCTAGGTTGGCGCGTAGTTCAAGGTCGGACTGCAGAAGAAGATCCCTGTGGAATATAATACCCTGGACCATGTTGAGACTCTTATGGGGCGTGATGCTAACTGAAACATCCCCCAACTTGTCACAAGCGAGCAACCTCCGTGACTGGGCAGAGGAAGCTGTTTTGATGAGAACTGACCCAGAGCGCATTTTGGACAATCCCTCCACCTCCCCGAACTTGTCCTCTAAATGCTCCACAAAAAACTGAGGCTTGGTTGGCATAAAAGATTCACCATCAACCCGCGTACAGACAAGGTATTGGGGTGAATAATCTCCACTGCTGTCTTTAGCCATGCGTTCCTCCCATGGAGTGGCTAGGGAGGGAAATGATCTTTGATTGTATTGCTTGCCGTTGAGGTTAGACCTCGATCGCTTAGAGATTGCTGGTGGAGGCCCACCAGCGAGAGATGATGTACCACGCTTCATTGCGGGTCATCCGCCCTGCTGCCACCCACTCCGACCAGGGGCTCTCCCCACGGGCGCCACCCAGCCGCAGCAAAGACCACCTGGCAGGATGGCCTTTGCCGGGAGTCCCGATGCCCCAGAGGGATAGGCATCTAACCCTCGGCATACGTGGGGAGGTAGCAGCTCAGGCATCAGCAGTGCGATCGCTGTGTAGTCAGGGGGCTACCACCAAGAGGGTACATGACGACCCCACCACAACGGACTGGCTACCGTGCTGGATGTCGGGTGTCAAATATCCATATGTGTGATGAGTGCGAAGATGGAAGTGCATAATGGAGGGCATGTATGCCACCCGGAACACACTGCAGCTGACGTGGCCGGATGCTCGGTGTAAGGCCAACTCCATGACAATATCGGTTGTGTCAGATCTTAGGGCAAGATGGATATAGAATGCACCACGTAAGGCGTCCTTCCCCAAATGGTACGCACTAACAGAAAATTTTGAAATCTAGTGGTCAAACCCCTTAGGGGACCATCACATTAAGGCTGAAAAGTTTGAGACTCCTTTCAGTCGCCTCTTACGGCAGGCAGGAATACCGCGGGCCTATTCTAACCCCCAAACCCGCAGGGGGGGCTGTGGGAGGTGAAAAGCAAGGAATGCAGCTATCGAGGAAGTATTTTTAAAAGGCTGTGGCATACATTTCACCCATCAAAGAAAGTTAAAATTGGCGAGGAAGTATTCCGCAAGGAGTTGTCGAAAGTAAATAAATCTCTTACATCTGTCGCTGGGAAGGAAACTACCTAACATTACATATAGTTACGTTACAATTCTCATTGAGTGATGATTGCCCGTCTCTAAGTTTAACATGCAATTTACGAAGTAATTTTACTTGCGAAAATGTCTGTCGCTTTAACAACCATTGTCTAGACTGCGTTGTGTCTCAGAAGCATGGTTCGTACCTTTTCAGAAAAATAACAAATATTGAATATGGGGCCACTCCCCCATTGTAAACTAGTGGAAGTGAGTGGACATTCCTTTGCTGTAAACATGGGCCGACAGCAGACTAAATACAGGCTGTTCCAACCGAGCTCCAGGGAGCCCGAGCGCTCCGGGGAGCTCAGTGCGACAGCTTGGAGCCCTCGTGAAGGGGGAAAGCGAACTCACTGCCCCCTGGCCGCATGCAGCCGCAACTGACCCAATAATCCGTGTTCAATGACAGCTATGACTAGCCGCGGGAGCCCTGTACCTCTATTGGAGGATACTTTTCTATTCATTGAGAGGGATGGTCGTCCTGTATGTAGTCTTGTATGTCATAAAGTATTTAATTCTGCGAAGAGGTACAATATACAGCGACATTATACACGTCTTCACGCAGCGCACTACCATCAGGTAGGTGTTGCACGAAGAGAACTGGTAGCCAGGCTTAAGAACGACATACCAGGAGACGTAAGATTAAAAACGGTTTCGTAATATGGAGGGTATCAATACATGTAACATACACTCCTGGAAATGGAAAAAAAACACATTGACGCCGGTGTGTCAGACCCACCATACTTGCTCCGGACACTGCGAGAGGGCTGTACAAGCAATGATCACACGCACGGCACAGCGGACACACCAGGAACCGCGGTTGGCCGTCGAATGGCGCTAGCTGCGCAGCATTTGTGCACCGCCGCCGTCAGTGTCAGCCAGTTTGCCGTGGCATACGGAGCTCCATCGCAGTCTTTAACACTGGTAGCATGCCGCGACAGCGTGGACGTGAACCGTATGTGCAGTTGACGGACTTTGAGCGAGGGCGTATAGTGGGCATGCGGGAGGCCGGGTGGACGTACCGCCGAATTGCTCAACACGTGGGGCGTGAGGTCTCCACAGTACATCGATGTTGTCGCCAGTGGTCGGCGGAAGGTGCACGTGCCCGTCGACCTGGGACCGGACCGCAACGACGCACGGATGCACGCCAAGACCGTAGGATCCTACGCAGTGCCGTAGGGGACCGCACCGCCACTTCCCAGCAAATTAGGGACACTGTTGCTCCTGGGGAATCGGCGAGGACCATTCGCAACCGTCTCCATGAAGCTGGGCTACGGTCCCGCACACCGTTAGGCCGTCTTCCACTCACGCCCCAACACCGTGCAGCCCGCCTCCAGTGGTGTCGCGACAGGCGTGAATGGAGGGACGAATGGAGACGTGTCGTCTTCAGCGATGAGAGTCGCTTCTGCCTTGGTGCCAATTATGGTCGTATGCGTGTTTGGCGCCGTGCAGGTGAGCGCCACAATCAGGACTGCATACGACCGAGGTACACAGGGCCAACACCCGGCATCATGGTGTGGGGAGCGATCTCCTACACTGGCCGTACACCACTGGTGATCGTCGAGGGGACACTGAATAGTGCACGGTACATCCAAACCGTCATCGAACCCATCGTTCTACCATTCCTAGACCGGCAAGGGAACTTGCTGTTCCAACAGGACAATGCACGTCCGCATGTATCCCGTGCCACCCAACGTGCTCTAGAAGGTGTAAGTCAACTACCCTGGCCAGCAAGATCTCCGGATCTGTCCCCCATTGAGCATGTTTGGGACTGGATGAAGCGTCGTCTCACGCGGTCTGCACGTCCAGCACGAACGCTGGTCCAACTGAGGCACCAGGTGGAAATGGCATGGCAAGCCGTTCCACAGGACGACATCCAGCATCTCTACGATCGTCTCCATGGGAGAATAGCAGCCTGCATTGCTGCGAAAGGTGGATATACACTGTACTAGTGCCGACATTGTGCATGCTCTGTTGCCTGTGTCTATGTGCCTGTGGTTCTGTCAGTGTGATCATGTGATGTATCTGACCCCAGGAATGTGTCAATAAAGTTTCCCCTTCCTGGGACAATGAATTCACGGTGTTCTTATTTCAATTTCCAGGAGTGTAGTTCGTGTTCTGTAATGCGTTTACAATTTTCGGGTGAATGAGAGCGGAGAAAACACTACTGAATCTCCAATTCGAGCAAGCTACAGGGTCGCTCACATAACTGCGACGAGCGGCAAGTCGTTTTCGGTGGGACCACTCGTAAAATCGTGCTTGGTAGCAGTTGCAGAATGTTTGTTTCCCAGGGAGGTGCAGGCAGTTGAAGGGGTTTGCCTGTCGAAGCAAACAATGTCTCGTCGAATCCTGAACATGGCAGCGGATTTAGAGACACAGCTCAGGAAAAAGGCGGAGAGCTGTGTTGCATTTTCGCTAGCGCTTGACGAAAGCACCGACACATCGGACTGTGCTCAGCTTACAGTCTTTGTGCGTGGTTTTGACATGGAGCTGCAAGTAACTGAAGAACTCTTGGAAGTGGTACCACTCGATTACACCGCAACAGGAAGTGACATTTTTGAAGCTGTTTGTGAATCAGTGAACAATATGAATTTGCCGTGGGATAAGCTCCATTCTGTAGCGACAGACGGTGCACCATAAATGATCGGGCGTAATCAAGGTTTTGCTTTTCGTTTGAAAAATAAACTGAGGGAGGAATTCGGGAAAGACATTTTGACTCCTAATTGTTTTATTCACCAACAGGCACTGTGTGCTGAAACAGCAGAGCTAGGTGGCATAATGAAAGATGTCGTGAGGTGTGTGAATTTTAGCGGCGTCACGGTATGGATCGTCGCCAATTCGAAGGATTCCTGAAAGATATGGAACTGGAGTGTGGGGATATACCTTACCACAGTACAGTTCGTTGGCTGAGTCGGGGAAAAGCTCTCGATGCTTTCTTTGCCATTCGTGAGGAAATATCCCTTTTTCTCGAAATAAAAGTGGAAGAAATGCGTTGTCTGAGGGACTGATGACCATAGATGTTAAGTCCCATAGTGCTCAGAGCCATTTGAACCATTTTTGCGTTGTCTGAAAGATATAAAATGGGTATTAGACCTGGCGTTCCTAGCTGACATAACTATGCATCTGAATAATTTAAATCTGTTATTGCAGGGCATTGACATGCACGACCAGATCAAAGCGTTCATGGAAAAGTTACGTTTATTTAACAGGCAGATGAGCAATGGACATTTAACGTTCTTCAATGGTCTTGCTTCTTCAAAATTACCTGAAGGTACTGCTTTCTGCGATTACCAAGCAAAGTTAAAGCAGCTCATCACGTCGTTTGAAACACGATTCCGAGACCTCACTAGTTTCGAAATGGAACTTACGGTGTTCAGCACTCCGTTTTCAGTTTCCTCCAATGACTTGTCATCGTCACTTCAACTGGAGATTATTGATTTGCAAAATTCAACTTTGTTGAAAGAGAGGTACTACAACGCGTTGGATTTGTCACGATGGTATCGTTCATTACAGCAAAAAACAATTCCCAAGCTTCACAACAATGCCGCTCAGATCATGTGCGGATTTGGATCTACGTATTGTTGTGAGCAGCTTTCCTCAGCAATGAAAAGAGTAAAAAGTAAGGAACGATCGTTTCTTCAGGATGCAACAATGACGGCCATCCTCCGCATTAACGCTGAGAACACTTTGACGCCTGATATTTCCGATCTTGTAATGAAAAGGAAATGTCAAGCTACAAAGGCCCAATAAATTTAGTATGCAACTTCTTGTAAAACAGTTGTTTCTTATTTATTTCCTGAACATCGTATTTCCTGGCGTAGCATGTCACCACGTCTTAGCAGCTAAGAGTACGAGGTTGTCGATCTTGTAAGACGCAGCTGGCACATCAGAACGCTCGCCTTGCCGCCTGCCTCAGCCAGTGCCACGTGCCGGCGTGCGGGCGCACCTGAATGGTCACAGCGAGCAACACGGCTCCCTGGAGCAGGGAGCGCTCCGCGGCTCACGACGGAGCCGACGAGCTGGAACAGCCTGGACTAAAAGATTAAATCGTGTGGATGCACGAGAACTGCAGCAATCTGTGTCTGGGCAGGTACGTTGGCGAAGACAAATCTAGCGTGTGGACCAGCCTTAACGACTGCGCCGTCGGCAAGGGGTTTAAATGCAACAGTTCTGTCTTCCTTACTGGTGGTGATGCTGTGCTAATAAATGAAACTTCCTGTCGATAAATCAGCCTTACGCTTTGTTAAGACCACCTTCTACTCTCGAGTTGCTTTACTCGCTGCATTCTGCGCTAGCCACGAGAAGTCGGAGGGCGTAGAAGAGGTTGGCATCTCAAGACGCAAGGAGTAGCGGTTTTCAGCCTTGACTCTCTCCGACTGGGGAGCTGGAATGTATCAACTTAATGTAGGAACCACCAACAGGCACACAGGTTTTTCTGTCGCCTGCTAAATCAAGTGCACCATGGCTCGCTGAAACAGCTGCTCGTTACAAACGAGTATGGACATTTTCTCTAGGTGTTCTCACTTTGTAAGGAATTCTTTGCTGCTGCTCAACCAGTAACTGTACGACTTGTAGCTGTAACTAATACAAGAAATCTGTATCGACTAGCAGGTCTTGCACAAGTCCGACAACGCAGGACATTGTTGCCATCGCCATACGTGTCTTCCCTCCATACTTCGGCTAATATTAAGCCAGCTCTCAGACCACACTTCGTCAGCCATATACTGGCTGACTAGTTCATGTTCAAGGAGCGTGTGCCATAGAATGGATATCAGCTTTCTGTCTAATTAATGCTATTAAGTTGTAAAGAAGCGATTCCGCAGATATGGCAGATATTTTCGGTGGGGCTTCGTTTAGAAATTTCGACGACTGGATGCCTAGTCGAAACATTCACCTCGAGACCTGTCCGACAGTGCCGGCCGGAGTGTACGAGCGGTTAAAGGCGCTACAGTCTGGAACCGCACGACCGCTACGGTCGCAGGTTCGAATCCTGCCTCGGGCATGGATGTGTGTGATGTCCTTAGGTTAGTTAGAAGTAGCTCTAAGTTCTAGGGGACTTATCACCACAGCAGTTGCGTCCCATAGTGCTCAGATCCATTTGAACCATTTGTCCGACAGTAGTTTCATGTTGACCGTTATCCCAGCCACGAGGACGAATGCTTTTGCAATGACGGTGAAGCGTGGCTGGCAATGAACAATAATGGCCAAAAATTGTAGCAGTGTGAATCAAAGGGCTCACACTAGCAGCGTATTTTCTCAGAATCAGTTCGGAATTATTAATAATTAAAAACTGTTCACCAGTAAGTTTTTTCAAATTGTATATTGTTTGCATGAATCTCGTTCGTACGATCCTGTACAGTAGCGCCGTAGTTGTTTCTATACTTATATTCTCACAATAGTATTTCCGTGCCCACAAAGCTACTACCCTTTCAGCAAGCTTATTAACTATCGATTATTGTAAACTCTGTTATGCTTGTGACAATGTACTGGGACTTCGCGCCATGCACAGATGGTGAAGTATCGTACCATGTAATGTTCGACAATTCATTAAATAGACAAGTTTACGTCGTAAGGAGTTACGACTCTATGAGACCTACTTAAATGACCTGGTCATTGTTATTTCATGCAACCCAGTACAAGCATTCTGATTGTCTTTATTAGTCACTAAGCACTTTTATATGGAAAGTTTATTATTCTCTGTGTTCCTAGATATGAGTTAACATTTCCACTACACCTTTGTCCTGTAGCGGACGATACTGAAATAAATGAACTGTTAAAAAGCATTATTATATGTTATTGATAGTTTCAGCCGGTTACGAGATGCGTTTAGACAATTTCCATATATATTAGATTATTTTCTCTTTCCTCAGTGTTCCTTCATTCACTGCCTCACAGCTGCTCGCTCTTTCTTTGAGTATACTATTTCTATTTCCTGCGTTATACCCGACTGGATAACTGATGCAGTAGCCTATCTCCCGAATGCCAGAAGTACGTCTCTCACGCTTGGTGGCATCAGGATCATCAACGTTTATGCGCCATTTGGGTCGAGTACGTTCCACTTTCTTTACCGAAGCGGCCACACCTCCCTTCCTGGGTCGGTAGAATGCCTGAATTATGAGATGGGAGGCGACTTCAACTCCACCCAGGCGCCCCAAGATCAGCACAACAGATTGAACCACCAGACTGACGTACAAATTTGCTGTCAGAATGCGTGGGATAAGCACGAGAGTGGTCCTGCTGTAATACTCCAGGTGTAGGTCCAGTGTGTCTAGAACAGAGACAGGTTGGTTGCAGGCCCTCAACTAGCCTCCTCCTAACCAAACACTGACATCACAGGCACCGAGGCAGAACCAGCTTTCATTAGAAAACACAACAGACCTCCATCCTACTCTCCAATGAGCTCTCGTTTGACACCGCTGAAATCGCAAATGGTGGTCGTTTGGGGTCACTGGAATAGACGCTACAGGACGCCTGGCTCGGATCTGCCCTCGAAGTAACTGATTTGTGACAGTTCCTTGTGTCTCTGTGGTGTGAACTGCTGCTCAAATTGCTGTTGCAGATGCAGTACCATGGGCCAGAGCCATACGCTGAACACGATGGTCTTCCCTGTCGGTAGTGCCACGTGGCCGTCCGGAGCCCGGCCTTCTTGCGACCGTACATTCTCGTGACCACAGCTGGCAGTAATCATGTACAGTGGCTACATACCTCCCTAGTCTTTCTGCATTATCTCAGACGGAACATTGAACTTGTCGTAGCCCTATTACACGACCTCGCTCAAACTCAATGCGTTACTGATAATGGCGTCGTTTCAGCGTCTATTTAAGGCAAATCTGATATGCGTCCTCACAGCGGCTCTCCTAGCATCGGCCGGCCAGAGTGGCCGAGCGGTTCTAGGCGCTACAGTCTGGAACCGCGCGACCGCGACGGTCGCAGGTTCGAATCCTGCCTCGGGCATGGATATGTGTGATGTCCTTAGGTTAGTTAGGTTTAAGTAGTTCTAAGTTCTAGGGGACTGATGACCACAGCAGTTAAGTCCCATAGTGCTCAGAGCCATTTGAACCATTTTTTCTCCTAGCACCAGTCTTGTGCGACTTGCGCGAAACGTGAATAGATATCAGATGTAGAAACACGCCTACCAATTTTCGTTTATGTCGTACAACTCCTCCTCTAGTGTGATTTTTTTCGTGCACGTTGGAGCACTTCACGCATATTTATCGGTGACATAAACTGAAGATGCCGTTTTTCGACTTACGTCAGTTTTCTTGTCGGGGTACGATATGACTGCTGTAGCCTCACTGTTTTGTGTCGTACGCAGATTTGCATCATTTACAACAGGACTTACCAACTCGCTGATTCTGAGAGTGAGCACTCGCACCTTTCCACGCTCTTGTTCTTGCGGCGTGGTGAGCAGTCAGGGAAATGTGCGCGCATCATGTGCTCGCAAGAACACGGCAGGACTGCCAACTGTGAAATAGGGGAGGGCCAGTTCTGACAACGGTGCCATCTAATAGGAGCAGCGGCGAGTAGGGACTGTATAAAACTGAGAATAAAACTGTTATCTTCACTTCACACCGCATTGCGACGAATCTTGTCATTTAATATAAAAAGATGTGTTGGCAAAATGGTTAGTGTATCGTAAGACGATGAATACCTTCAGGAAGTTAGTTTTATAAAGCCAATACATGTCTTTCCACGTCAGGCCGGCCGCTATGGCCGATCGGTTCTAGGCGCTTCAGTTCGGAACCGCGCTGCTGCTACGGTCGCAGGTTCGAATCCTGCCTCGGGCATGGATGTGTATGATGTACTTAGGTTAGTTAGGTTTAAGTAGTTCTAAGTATGGGACTGACGACCTCCGGTGTTAAATTCCACAGTGCTTAGAGCCATTTGAGCCAATGTTCCCACGTCAAGGAATACAGAAACGGAAAATGTGAAGGATCAAAGCGTGTACAAGAGATGTTAAAATTTAAAAGGCTGCTCAGTCTGAAGAGGAAGAAGGAGAGGGAGATGAACCAAGTGAATGAGCCGTTTGGATGAGCTACAAAACTGCACTACTTTTAGCAAACTTCTTACACTTTTTCGCGGCTGGTGATGTAATAGAAGAGTAGTTGGTAATTGCAACTGACCATTTACGTCGATTTCAGGTAGAACAGTTTCGCATGTACCGTTATCAAACATGACAAAGACGCGATCGACACCGGTTATGGCAGGCGACGTTCAAAGCCAGGTTGCATAATTTTCGTGAAGAGTTTGTTCATATTCCTTTGCGCTCTATGAAAGCGTAACTCTCTCACGTACACAGCTAGTTGTGATATTGTTAGTAGCGTTGAAGAAGGTGTACAAAGTGTAGGTTCTTCGTGAAGTCTAATAGTTTATGTGTATACAGACGGAGCTCCCGTCATGTTGAGAAAAAAAAATCAGGATTCATAGCACAACTGAACGTGAAACTGGAAACGCTTCCAGTACACAGTTCGCGCTGATCTGCAACGTGAAGTAGCTGATGTGTAATGCGACAGGAAATATAAAGGCAGTCTGGATTTCATCAAGCATTTCCCTCAGGATCGACTAACTCGTTCACACAAGCCTCCACACGATTCCCGACCCCTTTCCCTATGGCGATGGAGGGAGGAGAGTACTCGCTGTACCCAAGCCGGCGCTCCGCGTCCGCTCGCGATGCATTTTTGTGTGAAGCCCTGGTTTACAAGGAAGGAACATTAATCCAGAATGAGATTTTCACTCTGCAGCGGAGTGTGCGCTGATATGAAACTTCCTGGCAGATTAAAACTGTGTGCCCGACCGAGACTCGAACTCGGGACCTTTGCCTTTCGCGGGCAAGTGCTCTACCAACTGAACTTCGGTAGCTCAGTTGGTAGAGCACTTGCCCGCGAAAGGCAAAGGTCCCGAGTTCGAGTCTCGGTCGGGCACACAGTTTTAATCTGCCAGGAAGTTTCAGGAACATTAATGTTTAAAGCCCTGTCAGCAATGAGGTCATTAGAGACCGAACACAAGATCGACTTGGGGAAGGATGGGAAAGGAAATCGGCCGTGGTAATTCCAAGGAACCATCCCGGAATTTGCCTTAAGTGATTTAGGGAATTCACGGAAAAAGGTCTATGTAGATGGCCGAACGGGGATCTGAACCGCCGTCCTTTCGAATGTGAGTTCACTGTTTCTTAATCGTTTCACTCTTTCCAAAGATGTCTAAAGTAAGTAATTCTTCTCCATATTAACCTAATAATCATTTTTAGTACAAATGTAATGTCAAACATGCTTCACAGCGACTGTATCACTTTGTAAGCCAAATGAAATTAGTGGGACATATGTGATGAAAAGACTGAGAAACCATCAAGGACTCCACAGTTGTGGAACCAAGAGAAAACATGAGAACGTTGCCAGAAGTATTGGCAAATACAAAAACTAACATCAAACGTGGAGATTTTCAAGTTGCGGTAAGGCCTGGTTGTCTGCATTCTACTTAGAACAACTCAAAGGACGTATTTATTGGGAGAAAAATGAAATATGGTTCTGACATAACTGTGTCCTTTCTTGAAGCAGTATGCCATTAAGACGACACAATGGGTGGAGCTGACTGGTTGGATCACCTACGCGAAGGACATATGATCAGAAGACATGTAAATGGGTGGTCAGACAGAACGGCAAAAGACAGATCAGTTGTCCGTTTCGTCTCAGATTAGCAACACGACAGGTTTATGAGTTTTTATCGAGAAAGGAGAGGAGTTCAAAGCCCACCTTCTCTCCAGCAAAGAGCAGCACAAAACCTAAAGATAAGAGCGCAAAAGTTGTTTGATCCTGTTATGATTTACTACACTGTGCCACACCATATTTCTCTAACTTTTCTTGAAAATGGAATTGTCATAAACATTTTTGTACATTGACAGTATTCTAATAAACTTTTACGTGTATACACAATTGTTATCTACGTCTTTTCCTACGAAATTCTGTTTATGTCTGAAATATATGAAGGGCGATCAAAAAGTTCCCGTCTGATGGCCTTGCTGCATAGTATATGCAACGTACCGAGACTCCGATGCTGGTATATAAACACCGACATATAGGCAAGGGATCAGTGTAGCATTCGTGTGTTTCTGACTTGCGCTGGTAAATGGGGAAACGTGAACTACGGCGGCGTTATTACCAAATACGTTCAAACAGGACCAACGCGCTGTTATTCTTTTTTGCCTGCCGAAGGACAAATACCGATAGACATATATAGGAGAATGAAGAATGTGTATGGAGCACCAAATCTGTCGAAAATCACAGCTGTGGACTAGCGCCCCAAGTTCCGTGCTGCTGCTTCATGATAACGCACCTCCTTATATCGCAAATTTCGTAACGCAGGAGACACTCGAGCACCCGTCGTATAGCCCTGATCTCTCGGCATTGGACTATCACGCCTTCGGTCCCTTAGAAAAGGCCTTGCAGGATCGACGATTCCTGTCGGACGAGGATATCCAGCAGGCAGTTACGGACTTCTTCACGCAACAGGACATGGTGTTTTACCAAAAAAAATGGTTCAGATGGCTCTGAGGACTATGGGACTTAACATCTATGGTCATCAGTCCCCTAGAACTTAGAACTACTTAAACCTAACTAACCTAAGGACATCACACAACACCCAGTCATCACGAGGCAGAGAAAATCCCTGACCCCGCCGGGAATCGAACCCGGGAACCCGGGCGTGGGAAGCGAGAACGCTACCGCACGAGAACGAGCTGCGGACGGTGTTTTACCAAAATGGTATCTTCAGCCTGGTGCGTCGGTGGGATGAAACGCATATGGCGAGTTTGCCTGATTGGCGTATCGATTCTGGGCTGTACGACCTCAGAACTGAAATTTTTTTTCGCCCCTTATAAAATTACAAAATTTCTCGTTCAACAGAAAATGGGAGCCCTCATTGGTTTGTCGGACGTATGTATCGCACTTCCTATAGTGAAAAAATGGAGAACTTGGTAAGATATTTTGGTAGAAAAATCTAATAACTGTGTTAAAAGCCAACTATTGTCATCATCTGAGTAGTTAAAAAATCTGTACGAACTCGGTATTAACCTCGAAAGAGTGAAATATGACTGACTATTCGCACAGCCTCCCTTTGTTTACAGTCCATGACCCAGTATCCTAACAATGAACTGTGTTATCAACTTCTAAGCCCATGTAACTGCCCCTCTTCGTCTGTCTGCACATGGTTATTGCCAAATGTTTGTATGACATCCCTGACTCAAGTTTTGCTTCGTCCATTCTGTGGTCGCTGAATATCATGTTTGAGGAAGTGTACAGCTTTTAATATAATAAATGAATCCCTCTATATTATATCTGTTGAACGTCAGATCAGTTTATCATTGTACAACAAATGGTTCGAATGGCTCTGAGCACTATGGGACTTAACATCTGAGGTCATCAGTCCCCTAGAACTTAGAACTACTTATACCTAACTAACCTAAGGACATCACACACATCCATGCCCGAGACAGGATTCGAACCTGCGTCAGTAGCCGTCACGCGGTTCCAGACTGAAGCGCCTAGAACCGCTCGGCCACACCGGCCGGCCATTGTACAACAGATTGATTCGTTAGACATGTGGATGTCTGGTCTTATGAATCTTCTCGCGTTCTCTACATTCCAGTTTCGTCAAATAAAGTATAGGACGCAGACACATATTCGACTGCTATTCCACTTAAAATATTGTATCGACGCATTCAGAAGCGCCGTGTTTCAACTGGTAAGCAACTGAAAATTTGTGTCCTCTAAGTGACAGAAGATCAGCTTCGGTTGTGAAGGTATGCTCGACCTGGGATCAACCGGTTGGAATCCTAGCGGCGGGTAAAAATGTTGGTGTGGGCTGGATAGTGCGCGCAAGCAGGCTGCGACTCGGGGCCTGCAAAACTGGCCGCGGCCCTTTGTATTCCGAGCGTGTGAGCTCTCGTAGCGCCGTTCGCTGCAGGCCCCCGCGAGCTGGCTTTGCGCACTTGGACAATTAAAAGAGTTGCGAACGGCGCGCTCGCTGGTCCGGTGCGAAACCCCCGCGACTCTTGTAAAATGAAACTGCGCTCTCCGACCTGGAAGAGAGGACCCGCAAACTTTGATCAGTGAGGCGGCTCCGCTCGCGAACAAATGTATTTTTGTTCTTAGTGCAGCTTTGGCGATACGGCCGAGGGCTCTCGTGGAAACGAATTTTCCCGTTTCCTGTAACAGCCTCACGTATTTCTGTCATCCCAATACGAATGCCCCAGTCAGTTTTTATTTTTTGTTTACTGAAGTGAGTATTCTGTTGAAGAATAAAAGGACAGTGCATATCTCTAAGCTTCGACTCAAACACGTGCCCATCCACATAAAAGTCATTGTTCTACAAGCATCATAACTATAATCGTTTAATTGTGTTACAGGTGGATTTCTTTCGGTTGGTGATTTATACGTTTCCGAACAAACATATATGAAATCGCATAAATTAAGTATTTTCTTCCAGTTTTGAAAGATATTACCGTGATGCCGATACCACACACACACACACACACACACACACACAATTTCTGCTAATTCTGTAGACATGCGCTATATCTTACGGTACTGAATGCTGTGCGGACGCACAAGCTTTAAACAGAGTCATTTATCGTCATAGTAACGGAAACAGACCCATAACGATTACGTTAAATACACTGTTTTATGATTTCTCACGAGTGTGACATTAACTACTAGACGACACAATGCAACAAATACACTCCTGGAAATTGAAATAAGAACACCGTGAATTCATTGTCCAGGAAGGGGAAACTTTATTGACACATTCCCGGGGTCAGATACATCACATGATCACACTGACAGAACCACAGGCACATAGACACAGGCAACAGAGCACGCACAATGTCGGCACTAGTACAGTGTATATCCACCTTTCGCAGCAATGCAGGCTGCTATTCTCCCATGGAGACGATCGTAGAGATGCTGGATGTAGTCCTGTGGAACGGCTTGCCATGCCATTTCCACCTGGCGCCTCAGTTGGACCAGCGTTCGTCCTGGACGTGCAGACCGCGTGAGACGACGCTTCATCCAGTCCCAAACATGCTCAATGGGGGACACATCCGGAGATCTTGCTGGCCAGGGTAGTTGACTTACACCTTCTAGAGTACGTTGGGTGGCACGGGATACATGCGGACGTGCATTGTCCTGTTGGAACAGCAAGTTCCCTTGCCGGTCTAGGAATGGTAGAACGATGGGTTCGATGACGGTTTGGATGTACCGTGCACTATTCACTGTCCCCTCGACGATCACCAGTGGTGTACGGCCAGTGTAGGAGATCGCTCCCCACACCATGATGCCGGGTGTTGGCCCTGTGTGCCTCGGTCGTATGCAGTCCTGATTGTGGCGCTCACCTGCACGGCGCCAAACACGCATACGACCATCATTGGCACCAAGGCAGAAGCGACTCTCATCGCTGAAGACGACACGTCTCCATTCGTCCCTCCATTCACGCCTGTCGCGACACCACTGGAGGCGGGCTGCACGATGTTGGGGCGTGAGCGGAAGACGGCCTAACGGTGTGCGGGACCGTAGCCCAGCTTCATGGAGACGGTTGCGAATGGTCCTCGCCGATACCCCAGGAGCAACAGTGTCCCTAATTTGCTGGGAAGTGGCGGTGCGGTCCCCTACGGCACTGCGTAGGATCCTACGGTCTTGGCGTGCATCCGTGCGTCGCTGCGGTCCGGTCCCAGGTCGACGGGCACGTGCACCTTCCGCCGACCACTGGCGACAACATCGATGTACTGTGGAGACCTCACGCCCCACGTGTTGAGCAATTCGGCGGTACGTCCACCCGGCCTCCCGCATGCCCACTATACGCCCTCGCTCAAAGTCCGTCAACTGCACATACGGTTCACGTCCACGCTGTCGCGGCATGCTACCAGTGTTAAAGACTGCGATGGAGCTCCGTATGCCACGGCAAACTGGCTGACACTGACGGCGGCGGTGCACAAATGCTGCGCAGCTAGCGCCATTCGACGGCCAACACCGCGGTTCCTGGTGTGTCCGCTGTGCCGTGCGTGTGATCATTGCTTGTACAGCCCTCTCGCAGTGTCCGGAGCAAGTATGGTGGGTCTGACACACCGGTGTCAATGTGTTCTTTTTTCCATTTCCAGGAGTGTATTTTAATTTAACTCGCGCAAACTTTAAAGGCAAGTGAGCCAAGAATAAAACGTTGTGGCTACATGCGAAAGTGTCAGGTTACAGTTTCTGAAGCTTGTGATTCGATTCTCATTCCTACCAAAACCCTTTCCGTTAATTATCATTTCTTTCACCTCTGGTAGTGACCATAACATGTGTAGACTGCCAAGAAGCACTTTGGTTCGGACTGTGCTACATAAGTGACTTCCGTGGACGGAGGAAGGCAGGAGCATACACTATTCAATAGGGACATGTGTAGTAGAGACTGATTACACAGATACCATTCAGGAAACTGTTCCACTGCCGCTGAAAAGTAAAGTAAAGGCTGCATTTACACAATGTATATTTCCAGTTGCATAACTGATAATTTTACTTAATTGTCCCGGTTGTTAATAATTTGGTGTCATAATTTTCAACGACGTATTAACTTTCGACTGTAGAAAGACATAGAGAGAGAGAATAGCAAGGACAGCCAACATTTCCCATTGGTGTTGAATTATCTTGCACTGGACGAACCATTTGTTATGTAGTGAACGCCCTCAATCCACAATCGACGAGCAAGATTCTTTTATCTACACGTAAAACCGCCGATAGACGACTGTGGAATTATTTTCGGCATCCCATGTCTCCCTTTTCCTCACCCATTACCAAAGAGTGAGCCACACAATACAACTTTTCCACAAAACAGTCCTGAAGTGGTCTCTTTTTCGGTGTCGTAGTGGCGAGCTAATTTTCGAACTATACAAACGCACTGAGAAGTGGAGCCACAAACTCGTAAAATGAGAAAAAGAAGGCTGACACTAGACGATGATACCCAAGGAAGTAAACGCACGGTCTGTGCGACCGGTTACCTGCATACCTGAAGGTTTTTAGGCGTCGCCACAATCTTCTCTGCTTAGTTAAATATACCTAGCGAGTTTTACAACATTTCTACATCAGAGAAATATGGAGAACAAAAAATGCAGGCATTTGCAACGGTAATCACATACTGGAAGAACCTAT
Organism: Schistocerca nitens; assembly: GCF_023898315.1. Taxonomy (NCBI): domain Eukaryota; kingdom Metazoa; phylum Arthropoda; class Insecta; order Orthoptera; family Acrididae; genus Schistocerca; species Schistocerca nitens. The sequence goes on along the minus strand of NC_064616.1, from coordinate 661,697,872 downwards.
ACTCCTATCCAGTCCTTAGAAAATGCCGACTGTGTGTTCCAGAGAAGTGGATGATATGACGGGACCGATTTTTTTACAAACAGTTGCAATGAGAGGTCGAGATGAATTGTAATATCATGGGTCTTCTTGTCTTCTGGTCTCATAGAGATAAACATACGAATTATGTTGCTGTAAAAATATTCGAATAATTCACACGTTAATTGCCCGATTGTACAGACACCAAACTTAACCGCATTTCCATGACTCGTCAAGAGGTTCATAATGTATCACAACACCAAAGCCAGACGGGAGCCGTATGCCATTCAACACAAGGCACCCTATAGCGGTCAGGTATGATCATCTCATTAGCAGAAGGTGCCTACACGACACACTAACGAGTAACCGCCGATTTTAAGTCTGGACGACAGTGCCTAACAAGAAAGAAAATGCAGCAGAACAGTTACGGTCACATCAAGTTATTATCAAGGTTTTTAGCATCCCGACAAGCAGCGGTCGGACGGCGTTATACAAAGAGGTGGTAAGTGATCATCGCTGTTGAAACCAATCCACTTCACAGCACGAAATTTTGCAACATAATGCACAACAGTCATACCTTTTAACCGAAGTGTGCATAGGACTGAGTCTCGATGCAGCAGCCTACTTCTAATATTGATGTGTTGTATTAACATCTCAAAATCTTGTGTGTGTTTTTTGAAATTGGCAAATGCAAAAGTGACCCTCGTATTCATCTTAAACATTAAATGGTAACAGAAATATGTATCTCGTACTTCAAAATTAACAAATTTCGGATACTGGGCAGAAACTCTCAGTACTTGGCACCCAAATAATTAAATATTCATCGCAGCTAATTAGTTATTGACTAATCAATTAACCAGTTAACGAAGAGGCTCTAGCAGGAGGCAATTTGCATCCTCAATTTCCAATATTTTAACAATGGCGTTGCTTATAATACATTTAACTGTCATAAAACTTATTTGGAATCTATAAAATGGGTAGATTCCAAGAAAATAACATTACTCCCTCTGTGGGTTCAGAGTTTATTTATTTCTTGTCTTTTTTTAATGCTATACCTACGTTACGTCAAAAAAATTGTTGACACAGTGCTTCAGTCACTTTTATTTTTAACATCACTACGAGTTTCGATGGTCGTGTCATAATCGTCATCGCGAACAACATATTTGTAAATTATGCCACATGAAGTGTATAACATTTCGCTTTATCTTTCAAATAATTCGAAAAAATTGTGCAACCGTTGCTGAAAATATGAGCAGCAGCGTTGCACTACGAGAAGTTCATGTTCATTAACCTGGAATTAATTCGTAGAGTAGTGTCAGGGGACAGACGTCGCTCGCATGTCATTGCTTACCAACGGTAGTGTATATTTCTTACGAAGTGTTGTGAAATCCATTTCTGAACTGCAATGAAAAGTCTAATTTCGATTGTAACAGATGATATAGTAACAATAAAATTGGACCCATAGGTAAATCAATATCTGATTCAGTGAATGACCACTGGGCCTAAATATGCGCTTAGGTGTGTGTTGTCTGTTCTTTGGGACATTTCCGAAAAAATAGACACCACACATATAAACATATTCGGATGCACTCTCGTTTGACTTTCTGCGGGACGCAAGTGAGGCTGCGAGCAGTGAGGACAATGGACAGGGGCACTGCATATGTAGTGTACGAAATATGGTAATTTGGGTTGTACGGGAAGCGTGTTCGGATAGCCGTAGTGTTCATTTTGTCTCCAGGAGCCGTGCGGCGCGGAAGTGCTGTTTACGTCCTTGCCGCAGAGCGTGCCCTCTGTGTTCGTATACTTGCTTCGGCCGTTCCGAGCCACTAGTGTTTTCATCAATTATAATGGCCAACTGTTACAGAAAATTGACGCTGAAATTCGATTTCGGGAGTGAATTTGCTCCACCAAAAGCTGTAGAAGTAGAACGTTTTCTCCGAGGTGAAGTAAACATCCTGAGTGACGAACTGGTTGGTATACACCTTTCCATAGTCAGAAATGTGGTATATGCCAAACTTCTATCTGCGACAGGATCCTTCGAGAGACTAAAAGCTGGCTTACATTCTGCCACTCAGATGGTAATGTGGATGATGTAGAGATCGACCATGCTGTGCTGGGATTGCGGACGATTCGAGTTTTCGAACTGCCCGCGGACGAGGTGGTGTCGGCGCTTCGCCCTTACGTGACGGTGCATGGACATGTTGCGGAGAAATGGGTTCAGTTCTGCACATACCCCGTCCTCAGGCCCCCATTACTTTATATAAACGAGTCCAGTCCTATTTATACACTGAAGGAATCAGAGCCGTCATCATTTGCGAAGGACAGCAGAAAACGTGCTCGGGATGCGGTAAAGAAAGCCACGTCCGGTCCGAATGTCTGCAGAGGAGGATAGCCCTCCCCCGTTGCTTTCGTTCCTACCTGTGACATATGTGGCAGCGTAAAAATACAATGGTGGCACATTGGTGCTTCTGGTAGGTACTAACGACGCTCCGCAGATGACAGCTGTGTCGACGATGATGAAAATGCTGACAAATTTGTGAATGTTGACGCCATGATAGTGCTCACGGCAGCATTCGTGCCAGACCTTCTGAACTCTTTGCCATCGTCTGACACGGAAGCCCACTCACGTAAACAACAATCGCCGAAGAAGCGCAAGAGGAGACAGTGACGCCCTCTGACGACCACGCGACGCAGTCGCAGACAGATGATGCACCACTTTGCCAAGACGACAACGCGCTGATAGAAGCCGTGGAAACACGCAGTCTATGCCCACACACTGGACTGGTCACCGATGCGCCCTTGTCAAATGTGTTTGCCGCTATGAACAACGTTCAGCCGCCACTGCAGCGTCAGCACCAACGTGAGCCCCTCTTCACTATCTGCCTCTGTCGTCAGAAGGTATGGAGCAATAGTGGATGCTGGAAAATGAATTAGCGCACCTCCAGGAGCCGGAACGTCCTCGACTTATGGTAGACACTTGGACTACCTGTGCAGATCGACTGCTGAGATATACCTCCACACTAAAATGGTGGCTCGAATGTACCAAACCGGCACTACATCGCGCGATGATAAAATATGGTAGAGAACAGTCCCTCTGGTATCGGCATACGACGGAATATTACTTTACGCTGCTCCGGGAATTCATGGCAAGCCCACCGAGACGGTGAGGTGGAAATTCGTCGCCTAGATCATCTCACATGGACGATGTCGTCTCGAAAGTGTCGTGGTGCGAGCACAATGTCAAGATCAGTTTGGCAGTGAACCTCTGTCTATGCACCACATTCTTCGCAAACGGCAATAGCAACGACTAACGATGTTCCACGCTCTTGACATGTCAGATGTTCGCCGGTTAACTGCACAGCAGACATTGTGAATAGATCCGTTGACCACTACGGACGGCTTTACCATGAGTAGCATTACGATGGCGCTGCTTTTGCTGAAGTGTAACACTCGATATCACGTACCCTCATGGCCCGGCAGCAGAATTCTTACGACGCCAATTGTATGCGCAGACATCTGGGAAGCCATAGCAAAGGGTGCAAGAAACAAATCTCCTGGTTCTGACAGTATTCTTTTGGGGTTCTACGAGGCCTTTCAAGATCAAGATCTGATGATTCTTAGATGGATGTCGATATATCAGAAATTGGTGACACCTACCGTCCCATTGAACCCGTCCTTTACTGAGGGCCTGATTATCCCGATCCCCAAGCCAACACGGGGACGAGGGATTGAGTATTATCGCCCGCTGACCTTAATCAACAGCGCCTTTAAGATCTTTACAAAGCTCCAGGCAGCGCGTATTACGAGCTTGTTGTCTCAAGTACTTTCCACAGAACAAATGTCCAAGGGTGGAGCTAATAATATTCAGACGGCGCTCACTATCAGGATGTGATGGCCCTTGCAGCAGCTTGTCACCTTCGAGGTGCCCTGGTCACGGTGGACTTTCACCATGCTTTTGACAGGGTGGGCCGTGATTTTCTTGCGGCAGTGATGGTCCGCGTGGCTTCTCCCCCCCCTCCCCCCACCCTGGGTCTTATCAGTGTCATCCTGGCTAATGGACCTGTGGCAGGCCCACTATCAATTAAGCGATCAGTCCGTCAGGGTTGTCCACTCTGGATGGTCTTACATGTAGTTGTTCTTGAACCTCTTATCTGCGGAGTGACACATTGTTTGTCAGGGATAACCCTGTGGGGCACACTTTTCATTGCATGGCATTTCAGCCCCGGTCGGGCGATGAGGTGAAGTTGGCATTGGAATGGATCGCGCGATACGGTGTAGCAGCGGATAGTTGTATGAACATGAACAAACTTGGGATGATGATCATTAGTAGAGGCCTCCAGGAGGGCAGTGTAGCGCCCCTACAATCGATGGACATGTTCAAATGCCTGGGCATTCTCTTTACCCGCGATGTATGAAGCACGGCGTCGATTATTTACAGATGCATTCAACAGGCAATCCGAACGGGCGTCAGGAGTTGTTTGTTACCAACATTGGATGTGTTCCAACGAATCACCTTTAACAACACCCACACGGCATCCGGAATACCGCACCTGGCTCGACGTTTCCGATGATGGCTGTGATGGCACAACGACCACTATTTCGTCAGTGGTGGACGTATCCTTCAAGATACGGTACGACATTCTTACTCTCCAAACAAGCGGCGGTGGGATGGGGCTTGTCAATGTCCATGCGAGGGCAGCGGCAATGTATGTAAGCACAGTGGTTAAGCTATGGGCACATAGTCGAAATAATGTCACTGGTCTCCTGGTTGAAGCAATAACGCCTGCATCTCACCTTCCGCTCATTGACGTTGCACATATCGCACCTTCTCTCTCACATATCAAGACCTTTTCCCTTGAATATTGAGCTATGTGTATGCTGACTTCCCCATAACCAGAGCACTAACGGCAAACGACATGTATCATCTAATGATGAGGAACCATGCCCGGAATGTTATTGAGAGTCGCCATCCCACAGCTCTACGCTCCGAGGTGTGGAGCGCCATTCCCCGTGGCTGTCTTAGTAACGCGCCAATCGGACTGAATTTGGACAGAATTTGTTACGATATTTGTCAGGAGGTCATCCAAAAACTCTATCAATCAATGACAAGCCATATAACTGTTTGCATAAGGGCCAAAGGTGGACCAACGCGTTATTCACTGCTGTTTCTCTTGAATAAATCATGCATTTTTTTAAAAATTGTAATCATCTGTTTTTCTGTACATGTATATCACATCTATCGATTTCCATCCCATTCAGATAATTTCTTCAAGGCGAGTCTTTTTTTCTCTCTGAGTGTATTCGTCAGCCCCAGGGAGCACCACGCTAACATGCATCGGGTCTCGATAATGGCGTCATTACGTCGGAGAGTCCACACCTTTCTTTGGGTGAGCCAAATCCAGCTGGAGCCACTCTCTGATGTTTAGATCTCGTATAGCTACCACATTTCGCGGCTGTTGAAATTTACGTTGCACCCGCTGTTTCAGATAGTCCCATACAAAAAATAAATAAATAAATAAAAATAAAAAAAAAATTAAAAAATGGTTCAAATGGCTCTGAGCACTATGGGACTTAACCTCTGTGGTCATCAGTCCCCTAGCACTAAGAACTACTTAAACCTAACTAACCTGCGGACATCACACACATCCATGCCCGAGGCAGGATTCGAACCTGCGACCGTAGCGGTCACGTGGTTCCAGACAGAAGTGCCTAGAACCGCACGGCCACACCGGCCGGCAGTCCCATACAATTTCTGTGGATTGATGGTTACAATATCTGTTGTTATACAGTGACTATATCGTCACAACCATCAATGATGTCTCCATTCCTCGATGAGGTAAAATTACGATAAAATATTTCTCTCTCCTTGTGCGCGAATCACGAAATATACGAGCGTAAGGAAATTAAGGAAACGGAACCTCGATAAAAACTGTAGGTTGCTTTGAGCTTCAGAGGGAGAATTAGGGATCATTTGGTTAGAACAGGTGAAAGGAATACAGTAGAGCACGAATGGGCAGCTTTCAGAGATGAAATAGTGAAGGCAGCACAGGATCAAATAGGTAGAACGAAAAGCCCTAGTAGAAATTCTTGGAAACGCAAGAGATTTTGAATGCAGCTGATGAAAGGAGAAAATATAATAATGCAGCAAATGAAGCAGGCGAAAGGGAATACAAACGATTAAATAATGAGATTGACAGAAAGCGCAAAACGGCGAAGCACGAATGGATATAGGACAAATGTAAGGACTTAGAAGCATATTTCACTAGGAGAAAGATAGATACCGCCTACAGGGAAATTAATTAAAGAGGCCTTTGAGGAAAAGAGAAGCAGCTGTATGAATATCAGGATTTCAGATGGAAAGATGGAAGCAGTATACAGAAGGTCTCTACAAGGGAGATAAACTTGATTAGAATATTATAGAAAAGGAAGTGGACGTAGATGAAGATGAGAAGGGAGGTATAATACCGCGAGAAGAATTTGACAGAGCCATGAAAGAACTAAGGCCCCGGGAGTAGACGACATTCCATCAGAACTACTGATAGCCTTGGGAGAGCCAGCCATGACAAAAGTCTTCCATCTGACGTGCAAGATGTATCAAACAGACGAAATACCCTCAGGTTTCAAGAACAATATAATAATTCCAATCTCGAGGAAAGCAGATGCTGGCAGGTGTGAAGACTTCCGAACTATCAGTTTGAAAAGTCATTGTTGCAAAATACTAACACGAATTCTTTACAGAAGAATGGGAAAATTGAAGAAACTGACCTCGGGGAAGATCTGTTTGGGTTCCGGAGAAGTGTAGGAACATGTGAGACAATACTGAGGCTACGACTTTCCTTAGAAGATTAATTAAGGCAAGACAAATCGTTTATACCGTTTTTACACTCAGAGAAAGCTTTCGAGAATGTCGACTGGAATACTCTCTTTGAAATTCTGAAGGTAGCAGGAGTAAAATATAGAAAGTGAAAAACTATTTGCAACTTTTAAAGAAACCAGATAGAAGTTATAAAAGTTGAGGTTTATGAAAGGGGTTGAGAACAGAGTGAGACATGTTTGTAACCTATCGCCGATGTTATTCAATCTGCACATTGAACAAGCAGTAAAGGAAAGCAAAGAAAAATTTCGAGTGGGAAATAAACACTGAGGTTTGCCGATGAGATAGTAATTCTGTCAGAGGCAGCAAAGGACTTGCAAGAGCAAAAAAATGGTTCAAATGGCTCTGAGCACTATGCGACTTAACTTCTGAGGTCATCAGTCGCCTAGAACTTAGAACTAATTAAACCTAACTAATCTAAGGACATCACACACATCCATGCCCAAGGCAGGATTCGAACCTGCGACCGTAGCGGTCGCTCGATTCCAGACTGTAGCGCCTAGAACCGCACGGCCACTCCGACCGGCTTGGAAGAGCAGTTGAACGGAATGGACATTGTCTTGAAAGGATATACGATGAACATCAACAACAAAAAAATAATGGAATGTAGTCGAATTAAATCAGGTAATGCTAAGGCAATCATATTAGGAAACGAGACACTAAAAGTAGTAAATGCTGCTGCTATTTGGGCAGCAAAATAACCGATGATGGGCGAAGTAGAGAGCATAAAAAATGTAGAAAAAGAGAATAGAAGCATTTGAAATGCGGTGCTACAGAACATTGTTGACGATTGGATGGACAGATCACGTAGCTAGTGGGGAGGTACTGATGAGAACGAACAAGTCAAGAAATTTGTGGCACAACGTGACCAAAAGAAGGGTTCGGTTGACAGGACACATTGTGAGGCATCAAGGGATCATCAGTTTAGTATTGAGGAAAGAGTGGGGTTAAAAATCGTAGACGGAGCCCAATAGGTGAATACAGTAAACAGATTCAGAGGGATGTAGGTTATAGTAGTTATTCTGAGATGAAGAGGCTCACACAGGGTGGAGAAGCGAGGAGAGGTGCACCAAACCAGTATTCGGACTGAAGACAAAAACAACAACAACAACAACAACAAGGATTCCGGACTCCGTGACATAAGGACGTTTGGGTCAGTCCTGGGGGCGTGCTCGGATAGTCAAAGTCGTTCAGACGACTTTTCGTGATAATCAGGAAATCCGACTTCGAGTGCTAGTCCGCACAAATTTTCATGTGTCCCAACAGCTGACGTCAGTCCAGATTAGAAAATGCGAATGTATTTAGTAATATTTATTAAGAAGAGGCAAGTTAGCGGGCCTGTCGCGGTGCGATAGGGCGGCTCACAGTTCGTCAGAAAATTGGAAATTTGTGGTAAGGTCTTATGAGACCAAAGCAGAGGTCATCGGTCCCTAAGCCTACAAACTACTTAATCTAACTTAAACTAACTTACACTATGGACAACACACACACCCATGCCCGAGGGAGGGCTCGAAACTCCGACGGGGGCAACCGTACGGACCGTGACAAGGCGCCGCAGACCAAGCTACTGTTCGTCAGACCAGGAACGTATGCTGTACACACGGCTGCTGTCATTTTGGAAGGCGCATGTATCCACAGCATACTAATCATAGAGATGTAGAAGGAAAATCATCACTTGGTCACGAGAGCACCGAAATAAATTTCCTTGCTCACGTTCACAATAAGCTGAATGTGTGGACCAAAGTCGTGGTACGAAAAACACCCCGAAAACATCAGAAAACCACCTCTGGCCTAAGCTACACACTCTGGGGCAAGCGTCTCATTGGGGCGTCCATGCAGCCTACGCCTTTCATAATTTGAAAAGAAGCAAAATTGGAACTCAAGAGATGACGCTGCACACTGCCATTGTCATCTACTGTCCAGTCTCTGTATTATTAGGCCGAAAGAAAACTTGAAGCTTTATGAACCGCTATGGACAATCGCTTTGTGCTAGGTGCCCGTCTGCAAATACCAAATGCATGCAATTTTCTTCGCAAAGTCGCTTATGAACCATTTGAGATGGACCTGCAGTCACTAACAATAATTCTTATACGTTCTGAAAACTCTAATTGACTAGAAGTGGCACTAGTCTCCGGTCCCTATCAATTAGACTGTATTTATGATGACGTGTTACATGGCTGTGAGAGATACACGTTGGACAGTCGCCTTGATACACAAACAAGTCACGGTGTGGTGATGGGCACGCCCAGACACGATATCTCCTTTCTGCCGCTATGTCAGGTCTCCACGTCCAGCCATCTTACTGCTCTGATTCCACACAACCGATTAGCGCATACATACCACTGGTAAGAATTGAGAAGCCGCTTCAGCCGTATTTTTATCTTTTTATTATCAAATCATAACCACTTTCGTGGCTTTGAAAACCACATCCTCAGGTCACATCTGCATAAAAGTGAATCATGAAAGAGTAACAAACCCTAAAATACCCACTAATATGAAAAAAATTTAAGAAACTTTTAAAAACATGTAAAACAGAAAAGATTTTACTCGTATAACTAAGTCATAAGAGCTAAGTAGCCCGTAACATGGATCCCAACATTCGTTGTCAGACCAAACAAATAAGCCGCTACACGGCGGTACGTCAGTGAATCAAAATCAGCCGGACGTAGGGATCCAAGTCCGAGATGGTCGGTGAAGCCTAAGCAAATTACACCACGGTAATCCTCAGGTAACGCGAAGATATATAAAAAACCATATAAATACTTGATGAGCGGCTAATGTATAGAACGAGGGGGGGGGGGGGCTTAAAGTGAAATAGCGCAGTAGCCCAAAGAGACAGGACAGTGGGCGTCAAGCAAGCAAGAGGCATATTAACGAAAAAGGAGATATAAATAAAAGAAACGCATAACACAACCCCAGTCTAAGTGCATTCCTGGAATACGGGACGCAACCACGTACTGTGAAATACTGACACCGCGAAAGTAAAAATAGCTAGCCGGTGGAGGACTCGCACATGCGCAGATGATGGATGGGCTCAACCGAAGAATCGGTGTTCTTTTTAGGAAAATGCGTGAATGATGAAATAAGAACAAAGAATGTCCAAACAAAGTATCTTAAAACATGTATGTTTACTTTTACGGTGTCAGTATTTCACAGTACGCAGTCGTGTCCTGAGTCCTTGCAGTGCGCATAGACTGGAGTTGTGGTATGTGTTTATCTTGTTTGTATCTCCTTTTCCGTTAATAAGCCACTTGCTACTGACGCATTTTCCAGTTTTTTTGGAATATTGCGCCACTTCACTGTAGGTTCCCCTCTGTTCTTGAAACTAGCCGTTTATCTGGTCTTTATATGGGTTTCTATATGCCTTCGTGTTAACAGAGGATTACTGTGATGTAATTTGTTTACGCTCCACCGACCATTTTCGCCTTGGATCCCTGCTTCTGGCTGATTTTGATTCACTGACGTATCACCACTTAGCCGTTTATTTGTTGGGTTGTCAACGAATGTTGTGTTCCATGTCCCGGGCTTCTAACAAGGGAAACTCCCCATAGCAACCCCCTCAGATGTAGTGGTAAAATGGCCCAGTGGATAGCCAGGCAATAACTGAACAAATATAAAGCATGAAAACAGGAAGAACTTGTACTGAACTGTGAAAAAAGAAGCAAAACAGAAACAGTGAACGGTTCAGTCTTAAGATGTGCAACATCGAGTGGCGCACAACCACCGTGGCGTCGTGGTTGTGTCGTCACGGTGTTGAACTACAACAGAGGAAGGCAACTTAACAACAACAAGAATCGAGTTTACAGCTGCTATCGGATTAGAAGAACGCGAGTAGAGGTTTATGCCATACACATATGGTAAAACAATATATATTTAAAAAAACTGCCAAGCAGGAGCTACAGGTTCAAATCTCCCTCGTGCCCCCCCCCCTTTTTTTTTTTCAAACAATGTCCGTCCGGTCATTGACGCGTATTTTCTCCTTCTGTAGTCTTGGCAATTGTCTGACGTGTCTGTTCTCCTTCTGTAGTCTTGGCAATTGTCATACTATACACTGGCTGTAGAATATGAGTCACGTGGAAAGAATATATCACCGTCGGAAGTAAATGTGATTAATCTTGAGAGCAGGCGAGATGCCGTATAGGCCTCTGACAGGAATGAAAACAACAAATAATCCGGTGTGAACTGTGTTGTAACAAAGGGATTCAACAGCCAAAGTTACAAAACGGAAAGCAGGAGTCATACCGTGTGGTACTTGTCTACAACAAATAGGAGGCACGTACGTCTAGAGGTCCTTTCCTTACACCTCGTTGCTGCAAACGGACGTTCCACGACGACATAGATACAAATTTGAATACAGCGTACAGACACGTCAATGACCGAACGTACAGTTCATAATTCTGTGAAAAAACAAGTGAGGCAGAAGACGAGTTTGAACACGGATTACCCTTTTCGCAGTCTAAAATCGGAACCACATAACCACGACGCCGTAGCTAAACACATTCGGTCGACGTTGCACATCTTGAGCTTGGACCTTTCACTGTTTCTATTTTGCTTCTTTTTCGTAGTTTAGTACACCTTCTTGCTGTTTTCACGCTTGATCTGTCTTGGGCCACCTTACCACTAAATGTGAGGTGAGTATGATGGGGAGTTTCCCTTGTAAGCTCTTATGACTTAATTCTGTGAGTACCATTTTCTCTATTTTTACTCCTTTATAAAGGTTTTCAAAATTTTGGTAATTCAGGGTTTGTTATACTTTCATGATTCATTTTTATGCAGATGTGACCTGAGGATTTGGCTTACAGTGCCACGAAACCGGTTGTGATCTGACAATAAAAAGACAAAATAAGGCTGAAGCAGTTTCTCAATCCCCAAGATGATTAGTCACAGCTGTTGTTGCTCTCTCTACAAGTTTTTCTGCAACATACATACTGCTTCACTTCCACAACTGACGCCAGCGGTGTTCTTTTAAGGAGGTGGCTAATATTTTGTACAGTGAGGTTTTTCTTCGCTACGTCTAGAGAATGAAGTGAAAGCGCCTAGCATTATTAGGATACTCTTACCGACGAGCACATACGCTACATGCATCAAACAACAGAACTCTAAAATCCATTGTTCCACTTATTCATCGTGTACGAAATGAGTAAAATAAATATAACCTCCGCCAAACATCGGACAGTCGTCTTTTTGTGATGAACAGAGGTACAGGCGAATATATTCCATTATTTTCCCACGATCCTAATGTCTTGATAATAAGAAATGAATGTAAGTGGTGTATAGAATAGTGTATGAAGAATATTTGCCGTAGTAAGCTAAGCTGTCCAAGCGATCACCAAGCGGAACAAACACAGCGGAAATGTGGAGCCACAGCTATGCGGTGCAGCCGTGCATGACAGCCCTACTGGTGCGGGAAGAGGGGAGAGAGAGGGGTGGAGGATGTGGCTGCCACACGCCGGTTTCCCAGCCACAATTACCACATGCGGCCCTCGAACACCATATGGTCAACTCCTTCTCAAGATTCTTTCCCAAATGCAATGTCTGCCACAAATTAATCAACAAAGCACATCCAAGTACATACTGAAAAAGTTCTTATGAGCCTAGTTTACTTACACTAATCACAATTTAAAAGACAAGAAAAGAAAGTTGCTTCACTAACCCGGAACGATACGAGTTCTAGGCAATAATACCATCAAACTGCCGTCGTTATGCTTTTTTAACGAAAATGGTCGCCCAAGACTAGCTGCAAAACTGTCGTGACATCGCTGAGTATTCTTAATAAAGGTGTGAGTGGCTCTGTTACTACCTTTGACCAGTGTCTGTTGCTGCTGCTACAGATTTTGGCTTTTAAAGAGACCAGAGATCCTATTCATCCGTCCTACTCAACTCCCAGGATGGAAGCAGTGCACCACATCTGTCTGCTTAAATTTTATGTATTTTATTTAAATTTTATGTATGTGAGAACGTTTTCTAGATGTTTGCGCAGCATGTATCAGCACGGTATTCACCTAGTGAGATGTGGGAAACCGCCTAAAGACCACACCGGTACTAGTCGTAAATACGCCAGGTGGATTCGACGCGGGGCAGGCGCGTCTCGCTGTCCAGGAAGCGGGCGCTTTATGCACTGAAGAACCAAAGAAATTGGTACACCTGCCTAATATCGTGTAGTGCCCCCGCGAGCACACAGAAGAGCAGCAATACGACCTGGCATAGACTCGACTAATGTCTGAAGTAGTGCTGGAGGGAACTTACACCATGAATCCTGCAGGACTGTCCATAACTTCGTAAGAAAACGAGGCCTGACAATCTCTTCTGAACAGTACGTTTCAAGGCATTCCACATATGGTCAATAATGTTCATGTCTGGGGAGTTTGGTGGCCAGCGAAAGTGTTTTAACTGAGAAGAGTGTTCCTGGAGCCACTCTGTAGGAATTCCGGACGTGTGGGGTGTCGCATTGTCCTGCTGGAATTGCCCAAGTCGGTCGGAATGCACAATGGACATGAATGGATGCAGGTGATCAGACAGAATGCTTACGTACATGTCACCTGCCAGAGTCGTATCTAGACGTATCAGGGGTCCCATATCACTCCAACTGCACACGCCCCACATCGTTACAAAGCTTCCATCGGCTTGAACAGTCCCCTGCTGACATGCGGGGCCCATGGATTCATGAGTTCGTCTTCGTACCCGTACACGTCTATCCGGTCGATTCAATTTGAAACGAGACTCGTTCGACCACGCAACATGTTTCCAGTCATCAACAATCCAATGTTGGTTTTGGTGGGCCCAGGCGAGGCGTAAAGCTTTGTGTCGTGCAGTCACCAAGGGTAGACGAATAGGCCTTCGGCTCCAAAAGCCTATATCGATTATGTTTCGTTGAATAGTTCGCACGCTGACACTTGTTGATGGCCCAGCATTGAAATCTGCAGCAATCTGCGGAAGGGTTGCACTTCCGTCACGATGAACGATTGTCTTCAGTCGTCGTTGGTGCCGTTTTTGCAGGATCTTTTTCCGGTCGCAGCGATGTCGGAGATTTGATGTTTTACGGATTCCTGATATTCACGGTACACTCGTGAAATGATTGTACGGGAAAATCCCCACTTAATCGCTACCTCGGAGATGCTGTGTCTTCTCTGCCTCGTGATGACTGGGTGTTGTGTGATGTCCTTAGGTTAGTTAGCTTTAAGTAGTTCTAAGTTCTAGGGGACTGATGACCATAGATTTTAAGTCCCATAGTGCTCAGACCCATGATGCTGTGTCCCATCGCTCGTGCGCCGACTATAACACCAAACTCACTTAAATCTTGATAACCTGCCATTGTAGCAGTAGTAACCGATCTAACAATTGCTCCAGACACTTGTTGTCTTATATAGGCTTTGCCGACCACAGAGCCATAATGTGGCTGTTTACGTATCTCTGTATTTGAATATGCATTCGTATACGACTTTCTTTGGCGCTTCAGTGTATTTACATCTACATCATTATCTGCCTCGTTACGGTGTGACGGAGGGTACTATGAGTGCCAGCGTCACTTCCCCCTTCTCCTGTTCCTGTCGCGTATTGGTCGCGGGAAAAACGATTGCCGGTAAGCCTCCGCGTGGGCTCGAATCTCTAATTTCATAGTCATAGTTTTGTTCGCGAGACGTACGTAGGAGGAAGCAATATATTGGTTGACTCTTCTAGGAACGTAAGCTCACGGGTCTTGATCCGCAGACCATAACGTGATGCAGATTGTGACCCTGGAGGTGGCTGAACATCTCCGTGACACTTTTGCCCTTACTAAATGAAACTGCTACTAAACGTTCTGCTCCTTTTTGGAAGTTCGATATTTCCTCTGTCAGTCCTATCTGGTACGGATCCCATACTAACGAACAGTATTCCAGATTGGCTGAATGAGTGTTTTGTATTGGTCGAACAAGTGTTTTGTAAGCTACTTCTTTCGTTGTTGGACTACATTTCCTAAGATTCTTCCAATGAATCTCAGTCTGACATATGCATTACACGCGATAAATATCGTGTGGTCATTCCACTTCCTATCGCTCCGTATCCATACTCCTAGATATTTTATGGAAGTAAATGCTTCCAATGATTGCTCCGCAATTTTATAATAGTACAATAAAGCGTGTTCCTGTCTAGGTATTCGCAATACGTTAAATCTATTTATGTTGAGGCTCATTTACCAATCCGTGCGCCAAGTGTCGATCCACCGTAGGTCTTCCTGCAGTTCGCTACAATTTTCTAGCGTCGTGGCTTCTCTGTATACAACAGCCTCATCCGCGGAAAGTCTCATGGAACTTCCGATGTTGTCTGCTAGGTCATTCATATATATTGTGGAAAGTAATGATGCTCTAACAGTCCCCTAGGGCACTTCCGTAGTTTTTTTTTTTTATTTTTTTTCTTCATCTTAAGAGTTCTCTCCGTTCGGAATGACGCGCTATTTTCTGTTTGCTAGAAACTCTTCGATCCAAAAACAGTTGGTCTGACATACCGTACGCTCGTATTTTGATCACTAGGCCACTAGGTGGCAGTGGGGAACTGTATGGAACGCCTTCCAGAACTCAAGGCACTCGGTCTCTACCTGGACGCTTGAATCTATCGGATTTCTGTGCCTCGTGGACGGACAGAGCGAGCTATGTTTCACACGATCGTTGTTTTTGGAATCAATGTTGATTCCTACAGAGGAGATTTTTTGATTCCAGAAATGTCATAATACGCGCGCATAAAACAGGTTCCAAAATTTAACGAGAACGGCTGTCTTTCTTTCTATCTATTTATTGGTCGTCATTATTCTTCGGGGAGATCTGTACTGTGTGGATGTCGCATTACCCCTCTCATAGTCTATCGATGAAAACTTAATTCAGTTTCTATTACATAGGGTGATCAGCCCCTTGTGCGACCGCGCTGAGTTACTACGCCAGCTGTCCGGGCGGTTTTGAGCAATGTTTTCAGAAAATACGATGCAACTGTTTAAGGTAGGTACAACGAGTGAGAGCACCATCGCGTAGACGGGAGGATGAAGGATTATTATTTCTGGGCGCACATCATCGCAGTCTTCACCACCTTTGCGCAACAAATAAGAGACGAGTTCGTTTTAAAATAAGTTTTCGCGCAGTTTGACGTAACAAAACAAAAACGGCTCAGCAGGCCGCTATAAAGTCAAAGTAGCAAAACTTTTACAAGGCCTCCTGCCAGTATATGTAAATTATAGAGTTACAACATTGCACACGATGAGTTTTTGCACCACAGTCAACACTTTAATTTCGTTATAGTCTCATCTTTAGATATGAGCGACTGGTGGCATGTTTCCTAGGGTCGGATAGTAACGTTTTTTAATCTTAATTTCTCATTCTGTACCTATAGAAATTCAATTTACCGTTGACTGATGACCTTTCTGTTCGACAGTTCCGAGTGCATTACGTACCCTCATATGGCCACAATGGCGAGAAGTGGGAACAAGTAATGTATCCAGGTACATTGTCGAACATGATTGTTTTATTGGTCCAATTGTCATGGTATGGGTAAGCATATTGTTTCTCGGGCGCACTGACCAAATATTTCAACACGTCATGCTCAACGGGCAACGTTTTTGTAACATTGTACTTCTTCACTATGGCTATCTTCTCAACGGTGCGTTAGGCCGTAACTTCATTTTTACGGATGAAAATGCCCAGCCACATCGAAATGCGCAGACAGACGAGCTCTTGGAACGAGGGGATATTCGGCCAGTTCCCTTAGAGCTCGAGTGGGCTGCGTTGGGGAAACGTATTGCGGCACGTCCTCATGCACCAACCACCATCCAGCAGTCAACCGCGGTAGTAGAAAAATGAAATGCCCCACCAAAAGAACTCTTTACCACCCTTGCGACCAGCATGGCAGCATGTTGCAGAGCATGTATTGCCGTCCTTGGTGATCACATACCTTATTGAGACCCATGTTCCGCCTTTAGCAATGTGCAGGAGACCACCATAATTCGCAATAACGTCAACGCGATTATTGACGTTGAATAAAAGTGTAATTTCTATTCGTCTCATTACGTATTTCTTTCAGTTACCTTCTGAACTATACTGCAGCAGTTCTTTCTATGTACGGTCCAAGTTTCATCCAGCTGTGTTACTTGCCAGTGACACATCACGCGAAAGTTACTTTCGTCATTAAGTTTTGCACTCCCTGTATTTGCGAGCTTTCACGTCCATGTATAACTGGTCAGTCATTGACTGCCTTCCCATAGCTCCACGTTTTCTCGTTGTGTGACATGCGTATTTCTGATTAGCTACAGAATGAAATTATTACTTATCATCGACGGTCTGCTCTAGATGTCCACAGATGTTTACAACCATGGTTCGGCTAACGCGTCATACTCCTCAGTAAAAAGTAGAATGCCCCAAGTTGTTTCCAGATAGACAACTGTCTTCTGAACAGCTGGTTGGCGATGGAGCCATTGGAGTCTAAATATAAGACTGAGAAGAAGAAGAATCGGGGAAAAGAAAGGCAATGTCCGTTTCCAATGAACTGATATAGCTGCAGAGTACTTAAGCTTCAGTATCAAGATTCCATTGATCTCTCAATTTCCTATCACTGCAGCACATCGTTGGCTGAATAGTTATGGAAATGCTGGCCTGTGTGGTCGAGCTGTTCTAGGCGCTTCAGTCTGGAACCGCGCAACCGCTACGGTCGCAGGTTCGAATCCTGCCTCGGGCGTGGATGTGTGTGATGTCCTTAGGTTAGTTAGGTTTAAGTAGTTCTAAGTTCTAGGGGACTGATGACCTCAGATGTTAAGACCCATTGTGCTCAGAGCCATTTGAACCATTTGTTATGGAAATTACGCATGAAATGATAAGTACTAAGTAACACGTTTTTGACGTCTGACTCTCTTTCGATTGATTGCATTTCATAGCTACAGCAAAACAAAAGTACAAGTAGTACAAGTGGCATTTCACAAGATAATTATCTAAATGCACATATGAAAAACTAAAGAGTGAATTTCTTCTGAGTAAAAGAAGTAAAAGTGATTTCCTGCATAGTGCCACACTCTGTGATGATAAAGTTGAAGTTCTAAGTCAGTGCCTGGACTGGATTTAGAATATAACTAGCACAAATAAAATGGAGGACAGAAGGACAGTTGCTGGTATCTTTAATAAAGTTTCAAGTGTGTATCTTGCTGAAGGCATAGCAATAGCCTAAGGTACGTATATGCCTTTAAGAGTACTTACAATATTTAATGCCTCTTTAAATGGGCCATGTTTTGAAATACCACTTTTACATCTTGAGGCAAAAGCCGCATCTTGGCACAATGGATCATAAGGTCCTCGAACCGGCAGTACAAATATGGAATGTGATAACGATTTAGTCTCTGTGAAAAGGTAAAGAAACATGTCAAACATGTATTTCTTCCCCCAAAACCGGATGGAAGATGCGAAGCAGGTGAGCAGGCAGTTTTCTGTAGTGGAAATGAAAACAGAAAACTTCCTTTTTAATGAAAGCCATGGATACTACATCCGTCCACTTTGTCATGAGTTCTATAAAAATCCCCAGACAGCAGTTACTATGAGTGTAAGAAAACGGAGCGGAGAAAGAGAAGAGAACGTGGTCAGAGAAGGGGACGAGGAAGACTAACAATGCACAACACAATGATACAGTATCATGAGTGTTGACCAGGAAGGACATTCTTCAAGAGATACCACAGAAGGAAACGATTATGATTCGACAGACACTGACTGTGAGGGGATTATAGAAAGTGACTATGAATAATATCTCATATGTGCCGGAACGACACTAATATATTTTACTTATGGTATTTTAATTTTGTTTGCTGTTTACCTGTCGTTGGAGTGTTAAAGCAACTGGCAGTTTTTTTGAACAGGCAACATATTTTTCCATATTACGGAATAACACAGTCAATTGTTTGTCTAGCGCTCTGGAATCGCACTAAGCACGGTCACTTATTTCCCAGTTGTATAACTTCATTTCCTTTTCCTGTGTCTATTCCCAGTGCGTGTGAAGTCATATTTCACACTCCCGGGACGCTACATCCTTGGATACGGACAATAGGATTGAAATTTTCTGCACGTGATTGCCCCAGACTGCAGATAATCTATTTTCCCTTCTCACTTCTGGTTAAAGGTCAATTTTGTTTAAATGTTTGCCCGACACTGTCTCCCTAGAATTAAATCTGACACGTGGAGGGTGATCCACAACCTCACGCACCGGGGTCAACATTATTGAGCGGACAGAAACAGCCCAAACAATCTGATTACCATCTACATACACATTAATTTGCGGATAACCTGGGGTCGGAGGAAGGGTTGGTGGACTTAATTGGAGGCCGTGATGTTGACAATAGGTAGAATCTGTATGTACGACGTAGTGGACTTGCGTGTTCTTATACAGTTCCAACACTGCACATTTCTAGTGTGACGATGTTAACAGAAACCAGAAGGTAGTTATTCCTATTGATTTGTTTAATACTAGGGACCGCATCCACTACAAAAATTAATACTTTCAGTTTTGTGTTTCTCAATTCCTTCACTTAATTCAGTTGTACGTGGTCAAATAGCTTACGTGAAATTTAATAATAATAATAATAATAATAATAATAACAATTACACTGTACATGCGCATTCTATGTATAAAAGAGCTGAAATTGTATGGTCAATCAACGATGCTGCACTCCAAAATAGATCCTTTACCCGAAACTAACACAGAATGAATATAACCATTTTAAGGCATATACGCAGCTGAATACAGTGTTTAAGTATCATTTTCATGGCACCCTATATGTTAGCTGCACCAAAATCTAATGCAATTATTACCAATAATATTATCATTGAAACTCTGCAGTCACTCTGAAAACGATCGCTAATTCTCCAGCAGAATTTTTCGGAGTGTGAGAATGCTGTTCGCGACTGCGGCAGTGCACGACAGTTTATGTACCATGGGAAGTATAATTGTATCCAATGCGGATACTTTCCAAGACTGCAAGGTATTCATCCACATTTTATACCTTTCATAGCTGCACACCCGTCTCATAACCGTGTATATTTTCTGCAGAGTATTTCGCTTGCGGTTGCCTGTTTCCAAGCCATCAAATTTCCCCCGCGGTTTTTCGAGACATCGGAATTGTTTCTAGCAACCTTATCTGTCCGATTTCCTTTACGGCTCAAGTCACGTGAACGGCACCGGATTACCTAGCTAGCATAAGAATTTACTCTCATGACAGGGCATTTGTTGAGCTCTCCGTCTCCCTGAAGTTCCAGCAAACATTTTGCTTTGTATACCGTCAAGGAACGCTATAGCTATGCATAAAATCTTGCAGCCAATAAATCATTTTTATGGGCACTTTGCTCGTTAGCCTAAAACCTGTCGCAAGCTAAAGAAAATGTGGTGTCTTTTGATTAATAAAATGTCCGGAATAAAATAACCTGGAGTTTATCGTCCCGTAGAGGTTATCTGGACAAGGATGGGGCGATGGAGAGGATGGGGGCGAGAGAAAATGGGTTCTAAATCAGGGTAGTTGGACGGAGATTTGAATTCTGCTCCGCTCTAACATGGTTACAACTATCTTCTTCGCTGTGTTACTTCTCTCGAGAAAAGAAATAAAATATACTATACATAGCTATAACAGCTGTTCTTCGATCGTGACATTTTGTTGCAATTATTTACTGTAATCGGTACCAATCATTATTTGCAACTTGCTTACATTTTTATAAAGAAGTTTGTTTCAAGGTGAAACACCGCATAATCAGTTATTTATCGGAAAAAACATTTATCTTTAGCAAACAATGTTTTTTTCTGTGATATTTCTTAGTGTGTGCCGTGGAGCGCTTTGTCCTCCAGTATTTGATTTCTTCTCGTGATATATTCATTTTCTATTTTCTTCCATCACTGTGACTGGAGTCTTGTGTGACTCATAAGTAATACGCAGGTCACAGTTAACAGAATAAATTTAAAAAAAAACCAGCGCAACCGCTAAACGTTGCAAGCAGATTGTTAAAATGGTGCAGTATAAACTACTCCACTGCACAGAACTGTGTATTCACTCTTACAAAACTGGAATAATCACTTGCATACTATGCAGATTTGTCTGTAAAATGGTGTGTAACTAAGCTGCAGTAGCAGGAATGATGTGTACAGAATGGTTTTAACTAAACTTTCTACACTTGAGCCAGTGTAGACGGAAAACTATTTACCGTTCGGGTACCAACTTTACGCGAATGATGTTCAGACTGTGCGCTGCAAGATTTGCGTTGGTAAGTAGTGTTAGAGTCACGACTTTCCATTAGGCGTCGGTAGCGGTACGGCGGGCTAGGGTTCAAACACAAGCATCAGTGTGCATTACAACTGCAGACAGTGTACATAGGTCTGGATAAGGTGAGCAAGGCTTTACTCGTAGAGCTGTTTTATCAAAATAACAGCAATAGTGCAGCAGCTGTTCGCGAAAGCATTTGAGAAATACGGAGAGGTCCTCTTTCCGCGCCGGAGTTGAATAACATAATTCTGAAGTTGGAATTACTGATTTGGAAATTGCTATTGGGAGAGGCCGACGGCCAGTTGCGCCACAAATTGTTGAAGTGGTTACTGTTCCCATGACGGAGAATACTGGACGCAATGTGCGACCTTCAAGTAGTGCACGAAGTGTGTCACGACACCTGAAAATTTCGTGGTCCTCCTGCGATGTTTCGGGTAGCAGTAGAGCAATCTCTAGTACGGTTTCAGGCTGCTGTGGATGCATATGGCCCTCACACTGAGCAACGTTTATAATCTAGAACGTAAACACTCCAAGCAATTAGCAAATGTTACCCACCCATGTGGAAATTGAAATGTGTTCCTTTCAATAACTTATTCGTTATCTCTCTTCCGCATGTACTTACAAATGCTTCCACAAAGTTTGATTGTCCTACGATCATTCGTTTTTTATAGCGGTCCTTCGAGTGGCTACAGTTTAATTACAGACAACCTGCACGGTGAGTGGTATCTCGGCAGATGGACTGATAACGTTAACTGAGCTTTGATTCAGCTTTAATGTTTGTCCTGTGACAGTTAAGCTGCTGAGCGGGAAAAAGGCATAAGGAGGAATGAGGTGGAGAGGGAGTACGGATTGTTCTACAGGTGGTCGGTTTCATGTGATAGTGAGAAACTGTTTTATTTCATTTCGGTTGCTGGTCTACGCTCACTGAAGGGAGAAGCAATCATCAACCTGAAGTTTCATTTAGGTATCAAAGGGCGTTACTAGACGGTCTTCCTCCTGACGTGCAATGAACCGATTCACCTTCTTATGTTGGGAACTTGGAATATAACGCAGAAACCCAAACACATTGTGCCGCATTATACGTTCACGGGAACTCAAAGATGAGTCGAAAAACAGGCTGAATACCAGGAGAAAGCCGGCCGAAGTGGCCGTGCGGTTAAAGGCGCTGCAGTCTGGAACCGCGAGACCGCTACGGTCGCAGGTTCGAATCCTGCCTCGGGCATGGATGTTTGTGATGTCCTTAGGTTAGTTAGGTTTAACTAGTTCTAAGTTCTAGGGGGGGTGTAAGGTATGTGATGCGTCTCAAACAGCCTCTCCATACAAATGCCAACCTCACCTTCACGAGTTGCAGCCAAGGATTGCTGCACGGTACACCCTGTTACCACTAACGAGGATATGGCGACCGAGTATCTCCCGGAATAAGGAGACACCCTCTACCAAGCGAAACGGCCTCCTAGGAGGGCGGATGAGCAGGTAGAGGCAGGGCACTCTCTTGTCCTTGGGATGGGAAACTGTCCCTAAAGGCGGAAGAGCCACATGATGGCCAACGGCATAGAATGAAGAAGGCAAGGAGAAACCACTTCATTAAAGATCTAATTAGATTTCTCAAGTATCAGCAGCCATAATATGAATATGAAACAAGCTCTAGTAAAAATGCAATCCGGAGTAATAGCCCCTCATTCGGATCTCCGGGAGGTGACTACCAGAGATCTCGTTTCAACAGTTCATAGGAAGAAAGGAAATAAAAAGAGCTATAGTAGAATTGGAACGTGGAACGTCCGCACCTTACTGCAGATGGGGAAGCTCGAAAACCTTAAGCAAGAAATGAAGAAAATGAAGTTGGATATACTAGGAGTGTCTGAAATGAGATGGCCTAACTGCGGAGATTTCTGGAGTGATGAGTACAGGATAATTCACACAGGAACGATAGAAGATAGACCTGGAGCAGGTGGGGTTGGAGTAGTTTTGAGTCGAAAATTGGGGCAGAGAGTGAAGGGATATATACAATATGGAGGAAGGATAATACTTGTCAGTCTGGATACCAAACCTACAGAGACGGTTGTGATGCAGGTCTATATGCCTACCACAAACCAGGAGGATGAGGAAGTTGAAGCTGTATATGAAGAGTTAAATGGAGCCTTGAGAGGAATCAAAGGAGAAACAAATCTAATAATCATGGGAGACTGGAACGCAATAGTAGGAGATAAAGAGGTACAGCCAGCTGTTGGACGCTACGGCCTTGGTAAGAGGAATGATAGAGGAGACCGACTTATAGAATTTTGTAACAGGAATCAACTGATAATATCGAACACGTGGTTTCAACATCACCCCCGTAGAAGATACACCTGGAAGTCACCAGGGGATAGAGAACGATACCAAATTGATTACATTCTAGTCAAAAATAGATTTAGAAATCAACTAAAAGACTCTAGAGCATACGCAAGCCCAGATATTGTGAGTGATCACAACATGGTTGTTGCGGAATGCCGACTCAAGTTCAAATGCATAAGGAAGAAAATAGGAAATGGAAAACTGGATATAGGGAAGCTTGGAAACCGTGAGACGCAGAAGGAGTTCCAAGAAAGGGCTAAGGATCTAATTCAACAGCATCCTATAGAGAATGTAGAACAACATTGGGAAAATATGAGAGATGGCCTAATAAAAGCAGCTGAAGAGATAATTGGAAAACAAAAACCTGAAAAGAGGAAGGAGTGGATAACTGATGAAATAATACTTATGTTTGAGGAAAGAAGGAAGCTCAAAAATAATGAAACGGAAGAAGGGAAAACGGCATACCGAGTGCTTAGGAACAAAATCAACAGGAAGTTGAAGCAAGTAAAAGAAAGATTCCTTGAAGACAGATGCAAAGAAGTTGAAGACCTTCTGAAGAAAGGGAACCTTGAATTAGCATACAAAACAGTGAAACGCTTCTTCTCAGGAGGACAAAGGATTAGATGTAATGCCCTAATAAGAGAGGATAATAAGATGGTGTATAATCATGAAGATATAGCACTTACGTGGAAGGAATACCTAGAGAAATTATATGGAGGCAACGTACAAGATGACATGATTGAAAGTGAGGACGAAGTAGATAAAGATGAACTAGGAGACAGCATACTAAGGTCTGAATTTGATCAGGCAATACAGGCACTTAAGCACGGAAAAGCACCAGGAATTGACTCATTGCCTGCAGAAATCATCAAAGCAGCTGGAACAGAAATAAAAGATAAATTGTATAAATTAATCTGCCAAATATATGATACTGGAGAGCTGCCTGAGGACTTCAAAAAGTGTATTATTGTTCCATTACCAAAGAAAATGCCAGCAAAATCGTGTGCACAATACAGAACCCTCAGCCTAACATCACATGCATCAAAAATTTTGACGACCATCCTCCTCAGAAGAATTGAAGGGAATGTGGAATGCATGCTCACAGAAGACCAGTTTGGCTTTAGAAGAGGGAGAGGTACGCGAGAAGCCATTATGGCCCTAAGGCTCATAATAGAAAAAAGAATGGAAAAAGGAAAGGACACCTACATAGCATTTGTTGACCTCGAAAAGGCCTTTGATAAGGTTGAATGGAAAAAACTATTCCAGATATTGAGGGAAACTGGAGCTAAGTACAAGGACAGGAGAACGATATGGAACTTATACAAAGAAGAGGTGGCAATAGTGAGATGTGGGGAACATCAACAACAAGCAAAAATTAAACAGGGTGTCAGACAGGGATGTGCACTCTCCCCTGTCCTCTTTAATATGTACATACAGAAAGCAATGGACGAGGTCAGAGAAAAGTTAGGACAAGCTAATGGAATCAGGATCCAGGGAAAAATAGTTGATATGCTGCGTTTTGCGGATGACATTGCTGTCCTAGCGGAAAATGAGGAAGAATTACAAGTAGTGTTGGAGGAAATGGAAAACACTCTTGCTACACGGTACAACATGAAAATTAATAAGTCAAAAACAAAAATCTTAGTTGCAAGCAAACAAAATAATCAAGCAATTACGAATATAAGGCTGAATGGAGAGAAGCTGAAAGAAATACAAGACTTTGTCTACTTGGGAAGCAGAATAACATCAGATGGTCGTAGTAGGAAAGATGTAATAAGTAGAATAAATCAGGCAAAGACTGCATTCTATAAAAGGAAAGGACTCCTCACATCAAATATGATAAGTCTGGCGTTAAGGAAGCGGTTAATAAAGACCTTTGTTGGGAGTGTGCTTCTCTACGGCAGCGAAACCTGGACACTTGGAGAGGACGAAAGAAGAAGGATTGAAGGATTCGAAATGTGGTGTCTGCGAAGGATGTTAAAAATTCCATGGGCGGCCAGGATGACAAATGAAGAAGTCCTGCAGAGAGCGGAGGAAGTTCCAGTTCTTTGGAAGACGGTCAAGAAGAGGAGAGATATATGGATGGGACACATTCTGAGACATGAAAGTCTTCTCCACACTATAATGGAAGGCCTTGTGGAGGGCAAAAGGGCAAGAGGCAGACCTAGAAGAAAGTACATAAGCCAGATAATGCAGGACCTAGGATGCGGAAGTTTCACGGAATTGAAGAGGCTGGCCGACAATCGCACTGAATGGAGAGCTGCTGCAAATCAATCTTAGGATTGGCAACTTAAGAAGAAGAAGAAGTTCTAGGGGACTAATGACCTCAGCAGTTGAGTCCCATAGTGCTCAGAACCATTTGAACCAGAAGAAAACTTTAGTATTGACTTGAGATGAAACTCGAAAATGTCTAACCGATGTTCACAACACTGAAACAATGTGTTCGGTCTTGACGCCCCTTCAGCGCTACCATGAGGAGCGACAGGAGGAATAAGTGAGAATACTGTGACAACGCAGGTTTATTATGAAAACCTTACGAAACATTGAAGGTCAGTCCAAAACAAACGGTGCGAATGATTACCGAAGGACTAATTCTTCTTCATGACAATGCGCGACCCCATACTGCGAATGGAACGAAGGAAAAACTGGGACATTTTGGCAGGGAGATTTTGTCCATGCAGTCCCTGTAGGCCGGCACCAATCGATTTTGATCTATTCCCCAAGATGAAGACCATGCAGGTTATTCAGCACTTCAACGTCCGACGCTGAGCTCAAGGACGTGGACAAGAATTGGCTGTAGTAAAAGGTGGCACCATTCTTTCTTGAAATGACAAAGAAGTGGGTGTCGCGGTACGGCAAAGGTTTGGTTTTGAGTGGCGACTATGTGGAGAACTAATGGAAACATTTAAGTACATACTGTATATTCTTCATTCGTGACAGTGGCTGGATTGAACTGTGTAAAAGGATTGGACTGTGTAAAAATTGGGACTTTGTACGGGCGCTGATGACCGCGCAATTGAGCGCCGCACAAACCAAACATCATCATACAGTATCCTCAATGAGATTTTTCACTCTGCAGAGGAGTGTGCGCTGATATGAAACTTCCTGACAGATTAACACTGTGTGCCAGACCGAGACTCGAACTCGGGACCTTTGCTTTTCGCGGGCAAGTGCTCTACCAACTGAGCTACCCAAGCACGACTCATGTCCCGTCCTCACAGCTTCAGTTGGTGCACATATCTGTAATGTATGATCCCATAAATCGAACGTTTCACATAAAGGAAGCAACACTGAAATTCCTTAGTAAATATTTTTTTGCGTATCACAGGTAATGCAAAAATGGCCTCGCAAATGGTTCTTTCATCGTGCCCCACTTTGTAATCGATATATGCATTCAGAATCAAATCTGTCCCTTATAAAGAAAAGTGATGGAGCTCAGAGTTCAATCCATTCCCTAAATGCCAGTAGTCAAAAGTCGACTTCAATTATAATGTGATATAATACACTAATTAAGTTTAAACCAATTTGTCCAACACATCCCGTATTTTCGAGCCATTTTATTGCCACTTGGTCGTCACTACAAGTAACACAATTTGGACTAGAGCAAAGGAGATGGCAACACATATAAATGAAACAGTCTTGACCAAATGACATGGCAGTGTCAATGTGCAGAGCAGCCTGCCTTCTAAGATAGTTATTCACGTGATAGATTGTTCTGGAACATTGTCAAAATTAAACAATATCTACATATTCCCGTTATAGGGACTTTACTCAATCTCTTTTCTACACCCTCTGCTTTTATTAAGTCTTCGGGCAAATGATCCAGAACAAATTACAATTACAATTATCCATTTAACACATAGATACCATACAATTTTTTCATGATTATTGTATCAACTACCGTAGTTCGTCTCGGACATTTCACTAGGCTAGGTGCTGGCTTGTCAGTGCGATGGCTGATGCTATGATTTCCCGGCCGCAGTGGCCGAGCGGTTCTAGGCGCTTCAGTCCGGAACCGCGCGACCGCTACGGTCGCAGGTTCGAATCCTGCCTCGGGCATGGACGTGTGTGATGTCCTTAGGTTAGTTAGGTTTAAGTAGTTCTAAGTTCTAGGGGACAGATGACCTCAGATGTTGAGTCCCATAGTGCTCAGAGCCAATTTTTTTTTTTTAATGCTATGTTTCACTAGTAGATATGGCGAGGTATTGTCAAGCGCAGATCCAAAATGTCACATGGTGGTCGTCGTCCATTAGTGCTCAGATCTTGAGTTGTTTTACAGGATAAGTTGTGTATGCACATGAGCAAAAGATACGAGATATTCGCTGCCGGTGAGACAAAGCTAGCGGGCATATCTGTCCTGCTCCAGCAGTGGTTTGTCACTTGTCGAGGACAGGCAGTCAGTGCGACGGAAAGAAGGCCTAAGGGTTGCTTGTTGTAGCCAGGTTGGATGTTACTTGCGTAACCGGATTCAAACACGGAAATAACATCACGGGAGGCGATAAAATCCCATGAACAGGCGGCGTGTCTCCCTGCACGATTCGTCCGCCAACGGGAAGAGGCCTTCCCGAGAGGAATCGGAAAAACAGGTCGCAGTCAACTGCCGATCGTTGCTTACGTCGGCGTCATCGGCGCTTGAGGGCTAAGAATATCCTCGGTTCCTTCCGGGGACTGACGTAAGTGTTAAACACAGCTGTAGTTGAGTCGCTGTAAGATGAACCCTGAGGCTAAGCGCAAATTGATACGCGTATAGCACGTGAGACGCGACGCGACACGACACTACAGCGCGGCGCGCACGTTCCGCACATGTTGCGCGGGTCCAACGCATACTGAGATGTATTACGCGCCGGTTGACGACGCTCTGCGTTGACAGAAACGAAGCGCGCGCACACTGTAATCTTTCTCAAACGATTTTACAGAAACTATACCGTAAAAATATTTCATTTTTACCTTGCTTGTAGCGTTATATGTCAGCTTCGTGGCGAAGTGCCCAAAATCTCGCTAATGGTTATGCTTATCATGGTATACACATTTTAGTAAGACACCATGTGAAATTCGGAAATTCCGCAATGAAAAATAGGGGTCGCTATGATTTTGCGTTTGGTGCGTATTACACCATATGTTGCTGCGTTTGAAATTTAGCTAACATGTTGAATTTTTCTTTACACTTCGGAGGAAGTCTCTATCTGCCTCTGATCACTAAGAAATGGATCCTATGTAGCGCGCTCACTCCCGATCTGACGCCCGCGAGAGTGAAATATTCACAACTTCTCTCATATCTCCTAAACCGCAAGAGACATCGAAATGAGAGTTTGGCATATGATGGCACACAAGGAGGAGAGTATTTTGCCAGTTCGTAAACACAGGGAACTTTCTTATCTATGGCGATATACTAGTAGTTATACTCTCCTTTTATTTTTTTCACTCCAGTCACTGTAATTTTTTAAGAGTTATCGATAGCTTGTGAAACAAGAGTTTCCTAGTATGAAAATAAAGATGAAATTTCTTCTCTTATGTTACTGCAAACCGTCAGTATGAGGTCTCTCGTAGGCTACTGAGCTCTTTGATTTCCAGTTACTTGTTTAATAAGGCATTCTGTTTCAAAATTCTGTCGCAATAGCTGCTGTGAGATGAGTTTGTGGAAGTTACACTGTGTTTTGGCAAAGGAAGTACAATTAAACCTGTCAACAACAGAAATGTGGCCGTTACTCATAAATGGTGATGCTTCTTCGAAAGAGAAAAGGTTAATAATTCACAGAAAAATAAATTGCCAATTTTGTTGAAATTTTGGTTGAATCCCCGTAATCCATCGTCTTTTCAACACTGAACGACTGAAATGGAAACTTACTAAAGGATTTTATTCCTTCTCCTGATCTGAGCAGTATTAAAATAATGACGACCATTCCCTTCAGGTGGAATGACAGACACATGCCTGATGCTGGTTGCTCACCTACAGCTTGCCAAACTGGCAGGGTGCGATTCGCGAATAAAATAGTTGTTACTGAGAAAAATAAACAATTGATATGCCGCACAACACAATGGTCAGTGCGTTGTCAGCAGTTGAGTATAATGTGCGCAAAAGGAATGCGGAAGCTAGGCATGTGTGCCTTGTGAGCGGGAGTTCGAAAAACAGTAGATCTGCCTTTGTCAGCAATACATTTCAACAAATTAAATATATCTAATTACCACACTCTATCAGGATAGTCCTACTTTCGTAATAATACCGACAATTTTTGTTTGTTTGTGTATCCTGTTATATAATTAGTTTATTAATGCTGATAATGTGTATACAACAATTGAAATGATTTTCCTCAACACGGCGAGCCAATTAAAACATTGTTATCTATGACTGCTTTTCGACTGTTTCTAGCTTGCAGTGGAAATGTGATGTTCACATGTACATAGTATAATGTCTCTTATTACATCCATATCCAAGTAACCATAGTGAAACTTATGTACTTCAATCCTTGGACGCTCTTTACCAGATGGCCGGCCGCGGTGGTCTAGCGGTTCTAGGCGCGCAGTCCGGAACCGCGCGACTGCTACGGTCGCAGGTTCGAATCCTGCCTCGGGCATGGATGTGTGTGATGTCCTTAGGTTAGTTAGGTTTAAGTAGTTCTAAGTTCTAGGGGACTGATGACCACATATGTTAAGTCCCATAGTGCTCAGAGCCATTTGAACCATTTTTTTTTTTTTTTTTTACCAGATGCACAAAGAAGTAATATCTGTGGAAATTACGCCTTTTTGCAACAGATCGTTGAGATACGTCAGCATAACAGACAGCAAGTAGATAACCTTGTTTTATTTTCCTGCCTTGCTTCTAAATCACTTGATTTTATAGTATTCCTTACTTTCTTATTCACTACCCTCGCGATGAATCGTCTGTCCCTTCCTACGATCTGAAAACATTGTCGAGGCAGAAGATATAATCCCAGTGGCTCATGGCTCACCAGTTATTTAACTGTGTTTTGTTCTTGACAACAGAATTAACAAAAGAAAAGAACTGTACATATATACGTAACTGAAAACTAATATTTACTAACGAAAAGAGATGGAGCGCTTAAACGGCGATAAACGAAACACTACTCAATGATAATAAAATTCAGTATACCATAAGGCCGTATTTGGCGGATGGGCAATACTTCCACTACTCATATGTGCCACGCCGAAGTGAATATACGGTAGGACTGCCTTCCCGCTCCCCGCCTCACCCCTCCCGCTTTACTCGCGCGGTGCGCGGCTCGAGAAACTGTGCCCTAACCACAACGCCGCGCGACCTGGCACAGGCGAGTGTCGCGTTCACATTTGCGCGGTCCCATTTGAACCTGTGAAGTTACAAAAATGCGCGCTGCGCTGCGTCGCGCCACATGCGCTCTACGCGTCTCAGTTCGCGCCTAGCCTGTGACAGTTACAGTGGGCTGGGGCCGGCAGCTTCGCGGGCCTGCCTCAACCAATAACGTAAGGCGATTTTGTGGACTGGGTAGGCTGTTCCGTATATTTCAAAATTTTCTGAACCTTTAGAGACTTCACGTAGTTCTGACACAAGTGGGTTGTATGTTCCGGTCGTTGTCTTGCTGCAAGACTAATCCTTTCCCAGTCAGATTCAAATCAGATGTCTTTTCATGTCTCTGTAGAATCGCACGATAGTCCTTTTCGTTCATTTTTCCATCTACTTGCAGCGCATCTCCTAATTTATAACCTCCAAAAGATACCAGTACCGTCATAGAACCCCCTTCCATGCTTCACAGTTGGAATTACGTACTGAGGATTCAAGCTTTCGTGGGATAAACGGTTGAAGAACTGACGGCGTTTACTTGCAAATACTTTGAACATGGATTCACCAGTGAATACGACTCTTTCTCTATGCTCTGATATCCAATGGTGATTTGTCGCAGATCACTGAAGCATTTTCTTCTTGTCAGTATGGTGCAAGAATAGTTTCCTTTCCACTACATGACGCTGGAGGTTGTTTTGTGTCAGGCGCCGTCGAACTGTTGATCCACTCTCTGGTGTATCCTTAGTTGTATTTAGGTCAGCAGTCAACTGACAAACAATTTTCAATCTATTACGTTTACTAGTCACTGGCAAATACTTTTCCTGGCGTTCTGATATTTTCCTGGGTGCTCCTCCTGAGCGAGGACGATCATCATAGGAGCCTGTATCTCGATGCCGGTGTATGTTCTTGACAACTCCGCTGATGGAAATCTTCAGTTTCTTTTATATCTGTTGGACACTGTAACCCTCTAGGTTTACCCGTGAATTATAAGGAATCTGGTATTTTGAGGACATTTTCAGTTACTTTCGCTGCATGTACTACCTTCTTTAGCCGCGTGTCCCATCCTCATATACACGGAATTGCAACTGAACAGAACTGTAAACAATGTACTCCTACACAGTCTTGCTTCTACTGGCGCCACCTCGCGTGTTTAATGGAACTGCTTGAACAGGTAAAATCAGTTTATATAAAATTGAGCAATACCAATACGTACCAGAATATATGTACATGTACAATGATTATGTGTGCAATGCTGTAAGTGTTATTATTAATCGTTACTTGAGCGTGCTATTCTGGACCCTAGCCAATTACTGACAAGATCATTCCCATCTTGCCCCGTTGTAATACGCAGCATGTTGTTCGTAAACTTACGAAATTTAGTGTACTTCGAAATAGTTTACGTTCTCAGATATTAATGTAGACCGAGGCAGGGCCAGGTATACTGAAAACATATTTCAGACGGCAGTTTCTTCAAAAAAATGTTTCAAATGGCTCTGAGCACTATGGGACTTAAATTCTGAGGTCATCAGTCCCCTAGAACTTAGAACTACTTAAACCTAACTAACCTAAGGACATCACACACATCCATGCCCGAGGCAGGATTCGAACCTGCGACCGTAGCGGTCTCTCGGTTCCAGACTGACGCCCCTAGAACCGCACGGGCACACCGTCCGGCGAAGTTTCTTCCAAGAGTTATGGTCCCGCGGTCGACGCTGTTATCTTCTTGCTCATACTACATTTACAAGGGATAAATATGGGGTGGACATAAAAAAACCGACAAATTGCAGGAACGGATTCCTGACTGGAAATGGAGGAAAACAGGTCCTATGAACAGTGTCCGGAAATGGACGGTGTGCGTATAACGACAAGAAGTCGGGCCGGAACACAGTACAGAGCTGCATCGCATTCACTTCACACCATATGTTGAAAGTAGCCTCCATGGGATACAATGCACGCGTTCACACGGCGCACCTTGATTGCCGCACTCTTTCTCACGTCCCTGCCTCTCGCCGAATAGCGTCGCAGGCGTCGTGAGCACGCTGTCGAGGGGTCTGTACACCAAAAACTGGTTCAGCATACACAACGCTTTTCAGGTGCATACAGAGGTAAACATCCAGGGGTATAAGTCTGGTGATCAGCAGGCCATGCTACAGGGCCTCCATGTCCTATACAACGTCCAGGGAAGATGTTGCTGAGGTATCGGCGAACTGTAATGCCGAAGTGGGGTTGTGCTCCGTCATTCAGTAACCACACAACCTGTCGTATTGTCAAAAGCACATTCTCAAGCAGCCCAGGCAGAGGGTTCCGCAGGAAGTTCAGGTACGTTCCTTCGTCGAGGCGTTGTAGAATTATAACCGGTCCAAGTACATGGTCGCCAGCCCGCCCAGTTAACCGTGCGGTCTAACGCACGGCTTTCCGGATTGGGAAGGAGCGCCTGGTCCCCTGCAGGAATTCGACTGGCGGACTTGAGGTCCGGTGAGCCGGTCAGTCTGTGGATGGTTTTTAGGCGGTTTTCCATCTGCCTCGGCGAATGCGAGCTGGTTCCCCTTATTCCGCCTCAGCTAGACTATGTCGGCGATTGCTGCGCAGACAAGTTCTCCACGTACGCGTGCACCACCATTACTCTACCACACAAACATAGGGGTTACACTCGCCTGGTGTGAGACGTTCCATGGGGGGGGGGGGGGGGGCACCAGGGGCTGAACAGCACAATAACCCTGAAAGAGTGGTTCGGTGTGGGGCGGCGGAGGGGTGAAGTGGACCACTGCGGCTGCGGCGGGGACGGAGCCTCTCCGTCGTTTCTAGGCCCCCGGTTAACATACAATACATAGATACAATACAATATGGTCACCAAGATTCCGTGCCCACAAACCGATGCTGAAGCGATGCTATGTGACGTCACAACCATTTCTCGAGGATTGTCCGTAGCCCACAGATGACGATTATGCAGACTGATGATGGCAGTTCTGGCAAAGGTTGTTTCGTCGATAATGAGGTCTGATGACAGAAATTCCCTAACTGTGATGGTCTGGTGCAAAAACTATCGACAAAATCCTTCCCGCAGAGGGAAATCCGCTGCTGATAATCCTTGCACTAGTTGAAGATGGTGACAGTAGTGGTTGTCATGAAAGAAACACATAATCGCACTTTGGCTTCCACCATGCTGGCGGGCTTCTTGCCTGGGGCTTGTACTAGGCTTCGTCTTAATATTCTACAGCACCCGGTCCCCCAAATATGGTGTACCCACAGTCCGCCGCCTCAGTGCACATTCGTCTGTCTGGAAGGACCTGCTCGTTCTTGCACGTTCGTCTGTCTGAAAGGACCCATGATAACACAAACGCCCAAAAAGGGCTTGAAATGTTGTGTGATGTGGTTGGTGTCTGCGAGGGTACCTGTTTTGGTATAGCCTTGCTGCCTCTAGACCGTTTCCATCTGCCTGACCGTACACAAATACCTCGACCTGTTTCCGACATGAATACCGGACCATCTTGCTGCTTACATGTCACACAGCCTGCAACACTCAAGAAACACACAGAAAGTGGTGAGAGGAACTTCCATTCGTAAGCGCTATCTATTGTGGAAACGATGCATTCCAGGACACATGTTCATAGGACCTTTTTTCCTCCATTTCCAGTCAAGAATCCGTCTCTGCAGTTTGTGAGTTTTATTGATGTTCACTCTTTATAATGGCTGTGTCTTTGTTGCAAACATGTTACTAGTATCATTCTCAGATGGCTGTTGAATTTTGATACTGGAAAGAGAGCCTGTTATCGAGCAGTTTCAAAGTTCCGTTGTGATGGGAGAAAATGCACTCGCTGTGTAAGTAATCTGATCGTGTTCCCAGCGAATGGCGCATCACAACTTCACACAGAAGCGTTGTGCGTGTCCTGCGCCGAAACGGGGAGCCCTTAATCCGTTTTGCAAGCTGTGCAACGCTGAATCATTAGCTGGCCATCCGTGTGCTGGGGACGCTTAGTAAGTGATCAGCTTAGGGCGGGAGTGAAGCGGCAAGCGCGGACACGCTGCCACAGCGCGTGCCGCAACCGCTCCCACGCCCTTCCTTGCAGCCCGCACCAGCTGCACTCGACACTGTGGCCCACATAAGGCAACACAGAAGACAGCGACCTTGCTGAGTCTCTGAGGCCAAGTATCGGGTCAACAACTGTAACTTAAAAACTCTTCTGTTGGTCCGTGTCTGCGTAAAAGAACATGGGAGTGTGTAAAACATTTTGTTCAATTTCCTCCACAAAACTAGTTTCAGCGAAATATCGCCATCATACGTGGCTTTCTTTATACTAAAACATGCAAATTTAGGATCGTTAGAAAACAATACGAAAAAGGTAATTACATGTATAATGTTTGGTTCCAGATAGTGTATTGCGTGAACAGTTTTATAATACTTTTCTACTTTTGAGTCACTGCATAATTTCTGTTTCCGTTTTCTCGGCGTACGGCATATCATCTGCAACGGTATGACCGGCTGTTATTAATAAATATGAAAATGTGAACTCACATACGTCGTGTTACAGTATTGGGAATTGCGATAGTGTTGTGAATATTGTTTTGGTGGGCACTAAGTATAACGTAATCTGACCTGTACTCATGTTGGATGGTCGGCTTGTAGTTGCTCTAAAAACACTGAAATTCAAAACATTGGGCAGTCTTGGTGTTCGCGTGTGTCGCGAAATGTATTGCGACTGCGAGAAGGGTTTGAAAACTGTAGTAGGAGTTCTGATGATTACTGTTTCTTAGTTAGGTTCCTGTGCGTGAAGGCTCGAGCGCGCGCGCGCATGTGTGTGTGTGTGTGTGTGTGTGTGTGTGTGTGTGTGTGTGTGTGTGTGTATGTGTATGTATGTGGGGGGTGGGGGGTGGGGAGGGAGGAGTGGATCCAAACAGTACACATGTAATGACGTTTTGTAGTGATGCTAATTTTGCATGTTTTAGAACAAAGAAACCAACTGATGGTGATGATATTTCGCTGCAACTAGTTTGGGATAGAAATTAAAGAAAAGTGTTTTGTGTCAAGGCAGACCCACAATCCCAGTCGTATAGATTGTTCTTCAGAGCGAAGAGATTGCAAGCTAGTTAAACAATAAAACTAATGTGTTGTGATACATTACAATATGTATGCTGATTTACGGAAATTTCAGAATGACTAAACAATTCTTTACCAATAAGTTAAGTCTTGAACCCATTCCTAGATATATTTTCCAGTTCATCTACTGTGTTACAGCTTATCTAATCTGAAGCTATTTTATTAAAAAAACTTAAACACAATAATGAATAATGAGAGCGACGGGCAATGTGTACACATCTCAGAACAAATATCAGTTAAATTAACAGTATTAAATTATCATCAAATCCACCCGAGTAACAGATTTTTACTATAAATTCCGTTATAAACAAAAGTCTGTTGTAATTCACCTCCTCTTAATCATAAGCTGCACATTCACCTAAAGTAATTTATAATTATAAATCAATCAATAAATTTGTCACCCCAAAAAGATTTTCTGATAACGACGATATACAAACAAATAAAGCAAGTAGAATCAATAGTGTATTATCAATCACGGGGTGGATTCCCCTGATTGGAATGGAATACCCCAAATTCTTGGTTTTTAAGGACGTTAAGTAGTAATGTCCTTGTAAGTAAAGTTAACACTTAAAAATTACACGTCTTTACAAAGAAAAGTCCGCAGCTCGTGGTCGTGCGGTAGCGTTCTCGCTTCCCACGCCCGGGTTCCCGGGTTCGATTCCCGGCGGGGTCAGGGATTTTCTCTGCCTCGTGATGACTGGGTGTTGTGTGATGTCCTTAGGTTAGTTAGGTTTAAGTAGTTCTAAGTTCTAGGGGACTGATGACCTCAGATGTTAAGTCCCATAGTGCTCAGAGCCATATGAACCATTTTGTCTTTTTGTTATCCAACCTTTGAACTAACTTACCCGGCCTACGAATAGACTTACAAAGCCAGTGAACCATGCAGGAACGTAATTCAGCATAAAACCATGGTTCTGCTGGGATGTTTCGTATGAGAGTGTAACTGTTAGATGAAATCCCTTGCGTAATTCTCAGTCCTTAACAAGTTCATAACGGTGGCGCCATTTTCTAAAGCGAGTTGCAAAAACGGGACGGGTATAAAACGATTGTACTATGTCTGTCTCCAAACCTCTTTGACAAATTAGCTTCGAAAACACAAATGTATTAAGACTCCGTATATTTGTAGAGTAACAAAAAATCTTATCATACAAAAATGTTTGTAGCACCTAAACTCACTGCATCACGATTTGGATGCGTTGTGTGGAGACTTGCCTTTCTGGGGAAAGTAAATTCGAGTTGATAATAGCTGTAAAGAGAGAGACAAGCGTTTCGTTCAATTTGATTTTTTCTTTTTTAAAACTGCTTTACTAAATCCTGTTCTGCGAAACGACACAGCTGATCTTATTCATCATTTTACCTCCAATATGTGCTGCCTCCAAATGACCTTGTCACCGAAGGTACGTTAAATCCTAGTCTTTCTTCTTCCTTTTGTGTTGCACGTTTAGGTAGTAATATTTTCCATAATCTGATTCGCAGCTGTATTTCAGTGAACTGCTTAAGACCGTTTCCTAGCAACGCTACTGTAGCGCACACACCATAACCTCTAGGTGTATGAAATTATTAGTGGCGGCTGAACGAAAATGGATCAGTGAGTGAGTAACCGTAAACTGTCGAGACCATGATGCCTACTTTTCTTTTTTTCCAAAAATTTAAAGCCAATGTCCATCAGATCTAGGTACTGAACTAGTGTTAGGAGCGAAATCGATTATAATGGAGTGAATGACATTATACGTCTCCATGAAAACAAAGCTCACATATTTCACCTCAAGTTTTTATTTGGAAATACTCCAATATCCGCTATCCAGAAATGAACTCTCTTCAAATGTTTTCACATTTCTGGAAAGCTGAGGAAGAATATTCATGGTCACAAGTTTACGACGGAAAACTGTGCGAGCGGTTGGCGTACCGTCAGCGACCCATGAACCTGAACAGGAGGATACTAACATAGAAGTCTTCCAGAGGGCTGAAAGTATGAATGTCCACGGAAACTACTTTCTGAGACACTAAATCTTCAACATCATCTTCCAGATAAGAACCAGACTTACTCGACCGTTCCTACAACCTCTTCGCCGATAGGGATTAGGTACCTTAATCCGCCTTCTGTTTTTTGCTTCACTATCACCAGGTTAAGCCAAATATTCACGTATATGAACACAAATTTTTAGTGCTGTTCTCTACAAGATTTCAGAATGACACCATGGTAAATCGTTTATGGAACGTCTAGGTAGCAGTTAAAGATGTAAAAGCAAGGCACAGACCTCTTGGATGCGAAGTTCGTAGACAATCTCTCCGTCCAAGTGCAATGAACAACAATGGTTCAAATGGCTCTGAGCACTATGGGACTCAACTGCTGAGGTCAATAGTCCCCTAGAACTTAGAACTAGTTAAACCTAACTAACCTAAGGACATCACAAACATCCATGCCCGAGGCAGGATTCGAACCTGCGACCGTAGCGGTCTTGCGGTTCCAGACTGCAGCGCCTTTAACCGCACGGCCACTTCGACCGGCAATGAACAACAATATTTTAGTTTGTGACCACTGCTAAATACTATCCGAATTAATCTGTTGCGGTTCGGAGAGGCAGCTTTTATGCGAAACTTAACTCGTGACGTGGAATACTATTTGGCTGTATAGCTACGACAGCATTTTGTACTACAAAAATGTGCTTCTTTTTATCACCAGTAGTTAAGTATTAAAACGCTTCACTTCGAAGCAGAAGGTAGACAGGTATGAATGGTTCCTACGGCTTTAGAGAGCAGGATACGACTACTGCAGTAATAGCAAGCTACACGTTTCACGGGTTGTAAAGGAACCTTTTATCATCCCTGAGTTTCTAGGTTATATTTCTGGGACATTTGCGACCGTCCCTGTTTAACATCCTACTGCGCCTGACAGCAGAGCAACAAAAAGCTGCGAAACTTTTACGCGCATACTGGGTAATACGTTCTTTAGCCTTCGATACGACACGTCGCGACGGGAACGCTTTAACACAATAGGGCACTGTGATTAACCAAATTTTTATACCATTCTGCAGCATGAAAGAAAGCTACACATCACTCTTCTCTCTTAATGGCATAATACTTACACTGATCTGTGCCGCACTTTAACTACTCGTACTGACAGTGCGCAACGCTAGCCGTATACGAGTCATTCAGTAAGCTACATCTCCGCAGGGCTGTCCAGATGGGGAACACTTGAGGAACCTCTCAGTCTAGACTGTAAACTTGCTGAACCCGGGGTTCCTGATACGGAGGTATTATCGTAAGGTCTGAGCACGCTGCAGAAGCTGCTGTTAGGCATGACATCGGACAACATGGGTCTTACTTAACAGCCTAACTGACAAGGAGATAGGAACCATATTTGCAGACCTTCGCTTGAGCGTCTGCTACGTGCTATTTGAGTAAATGGCAGTTGAGGCCAAACAACCGTTGAAAAGAAACCTCTGCGACACATATCGTATACTAACTGTATCAGGATTACCAACAAGAGCGGTGCCCTATGTGTGTCAACAGTATTTTCCTAGCATCTCGTGGGACTACTATGGAGCCCATTAAGTTGTCGAAAGCAAAACTCTATGATTCACGTGGAACGATAGGTATTAACAACATCCAACAAAATATTTGGCATCATGTGGGTAGCTCTCCTGAGAAAATACGTTAGTAATAGTAATAGTAGTAGCAGTAGTAGTAATAGTTGTATTTATCCACATATCTCTTTAACGAGGATATAGAACATGTCTTGATATTAAAATTTCAGAACAACAAAAATAAAATAATTCGCATACACAGACATTTACAGACTTGCAGGTCTAGAATGACATGGATTGGACATGTAGTCGGCCGTGGCCTTGTAGTGGGAACCATCCCGGCATTTACCTGAAATAATTTAGGGAAATCACGGGAAACCTAAATCAGGATGGCTGGAGAAGACTACACACTTCACCCTCGCCAACACAAGACTACTCTGTTTGACACAGTGCTACCGCATTTGGTTTACCCGTGTACAGTACCGTTTTACAAATAAGTTATTTAATAACGATAAGAGGATAATTCTACACCGTTCATTCATTTCTCACTCACAGTTACTGCACACACTATACACACATTGTTTCACAACGCTACGTACACTGTCAGATAGTATAAGGACCATGTTGTGCACCGCAACTTCACGTTTGCTGACCGGAAAAAATCTGAGTCAGGATCACTGTATAACGAGTGGGATGTTGAGTTCAGGAAGATAAGGTGTTAGTATGATACACTGCAGCGCTTTGGGAGTAAGTTTTACCACAAAAGGAAAAAAGAAGGAAGAAAATATAGTGTGAAACTGTTATGAGGATATTTAGATGTTTTATTATTATTTACATGCGTTGGATTTCTTACCAAACGCCTGCTCTGTGATAGCTAAGTCGTTCTTCAATGTATAGAATGTATGGATTAATATGTACTTTTAACTGCTTTTCAAATAATTTTGTTTTAGAAATTTCTTTAATCTCCTTCGGCAAATTACTGTACAGCTTTTTTCCTTGGTAGAAAAACGCTCTTTTCAGTTTTATGTTTCTCATTTCTTGTTAAATGTAGTTCAGTCTACATCTTGTTCCATGGTCATGGGCAGAGCTGCTCGTGCACTAACGACCGATGATACTCTGCAAATCACATTTAAGTGCCTGGCAGAAGGTTCATCGAACCACCTTCACAATAATTATCTATTATTCCAATTCCGTACAGCGCGAGGAAAAAGCAAACACCTATACCTTTCCGGGCGAGCTCTGATTTCCCTTATTCTATTACGGTGATGCCAACGGCCTTGCCGCAGTGGTAACACCGGTTCCCGTCACATCACCGAAGTTAAGCGCTGTCGGGCTGGGCTAGCACTTGGATAGGTGAGCATCCTATCTGCCGAGCGCTGTTGGCAAGCGGGGTGCACTCAGTCCTTGTGAGGCAATCTGAGGAGCTACTTGATTGAGAAGTAGCGGCTCCGGTCTCGGAAACTGACATACGGCCGGGAGAGTGGTGTACTGACCACATGCCCCTCCATATCCACCATATTCGCATCAAGTGACGCCTGTGGGCTGAGAATGACACGGCGGCCGTTCGGTAGCGTTTGGCCTTCCAAGGCCTGTTCGCACGGAGAGAGTTTTATTACGGTGATCGTTTCTCCCTATGTAGATCGGTGTTTACAAAATATTTTCGTATTCGGAGGAGAAAATTGGTGATTAAAATCTCGTGAGAAGATTCCGACCCAACGAAACACGTCTTCCTTTTAATGATGTCCACCCCAAATCCTGTTTTATTTCAGTGACACTCTCTCCCCTATTTGGCGATAATACAAAACGTGCA
Source organism: Schistocerca nitens (assembly GCF_023898315.1). Lineage (NCBI taxonomy): Eukaryota > Metazoa > Arthropoda > Insecta > Orthoptera > Acrididae > Schistocerca > Schistocerca nitens. The sequence continues at coordinate 661,656,708 of NC_064616.1, read as the reverse complement.
GCTCTTCTTTGAACTTTCGCTATGTACTCCGTCAATCCTATTTGGTAAGGATCCCACACCGGGCAGCAGTATTCTAAAAAGAGGACGGACAAGCGTAGTGTAGGCAGTCCTTTTAGCAGATCTGTTACATTTTCTTTGTGTCCTGCCAATAAAACGCGGTCTTTGGTGTTATTTTTGATGTTTACAAATGTTTGATAAATTTTGTAAAATGAGGAAACCGCATAATAGTCGCTGAATCAACAATATTTTATTGCATAGGCGATCGGTTTTGGAGCACTTGAAGTTCCATCACCTGGTGTAAACAGTAACAATGAAAATATTATCTTCCATGAAAATGGGACGTGACCCTTAGGTTAAGAAAAACAGTCAGATATGAAACAACATAGCTAAAATTTCTAAAATAAAATAGAAGGATGAACAGGACATTACTTACAAATAAAATACCTTAACCCTCTGAGGTTGTCCTCACTCCAAGGTCCTCATGGAACAAAGGTTCCGTGTCAAAAGAGTAAAAAGAGGTACCTAAGAAAAAAAAAAAGAAAAAAAAAGACATTATGACCGGAAACCGAACGTCATCAGAAGTGTACAACATGTAGGATGCAATACACATGGGAAGCGAAAACACTTACTGTGTGGAATTACTTACATAAATTCCATAAAAACCGTTCCCCGTGCCACCCCGACCGGGAACAGGAATTCTAAGCAATGCTAGCTAGCCGTGAACACTGAGGGCGCAAGCGACGCATAGAGCAGGCGCTGTGTGAATCAGGTATGTGATTGGTAAACTGTTTAAACCGGAAAAACGGGAAGTGGCAGCAGAAAGGAGACAGAACCATCACAACAGTAGGAGGGAAGAGAACCCGTACATCTAAAATCAGGAAAAATAATCCGTTACACTTTAAGGTAATCTCCAAGAACGATTTCGTATCGAACGCGCGGGCCCCTTAAACGCGCGATTCTACGTACTTCGACCACAGGACTGGTGGCGCAAGTTATGGATAATGATTACAGTGTTCACTAGAGCAACGACAAAAGACGAACGTTTACTAAGGTACAATCAATTAGAAATGAAAGTATTAACTTTCCTTACTGTAGTCGTCAGCCACGTTTTCTGCATGCACTGTTCCACGTGTTGTATAAGCCGCCGGCAGCAGTCCTTTTTTGCCCATAAACTAGGTGCACTCCTGCTATGTCACTCAAAAATATCGAGAGAGTATCAGGAAGATCAGTTCTTCCACGCACCCGCAGTTCATGGAAATATGGGTATTGGAAGAGGCAGAGTTCGTCCCTATATCTTGGATGCCCCTCTCTGTTCTCTTGTGACACTCGACGCAGTACAGTTGGAAAGGAAAATCAGCCTCCGCACCTTTCTAGCAAAGTTTCACTGAATTGAGTCCATGAAATTCTACACAATCCCTTCTATCTTATTTGGAAGCAATCCGAAGTGTCAACAAAATTTGAAATAACTTTCCACACCACACAACGGAAGAATTAGTTTTCACTTTGTTACACCATCAGCACTCGAAACTGCAACGGTTTCACTCATTGCTATTTACAACCGAAATTGATAATCTATATTCCCCTAGCAACACACTGAACATTTACCGTAATTCGCGCCACCAACGTCGTGTGGTCGACATCGAGTCGCACATTAGATATACAGGGTTAACATCAATAAAACCGACCAACGGCAGGTACGGATTCGTGACTGGAAATGGAGAAAAAAAAGGTCCTATGAACATGTGTCCGGAAATGGACGGTGTGCGTGCAACGACAACAAATCGCCGCGAAACACAGTACATAGTTGAATCGTATCCACGTCACGAGAAATGTTCAACGTTGCCTCCATGTGCTTGCAGATGATACGAATAGTAGCGACTGCCATGCATGGTACACATATTTGTACTTTGGCATACGCTATATTGGCGGGCCACTTGCCTGGAACTTGTACCAAGATTTGTTTCAATGACTTGTAGAACCCGGTCCTCCAAATCTGATGTGCACACAGTCCGCCACCTTCTTGCACGTTCGTCTGTCTGAAAGGTCCCACGATCACACAAACGCCCAAAAAGGGCTTGAAATATTCTGCGATGCGGTTGGTCTCTGTGAGGGTACTTGTTTTGATATAACCGTGCTGCCTCTCGACCGTTTCCATCCGCTTGGCCGTACAAACACACCATCTCGGCTTGTTCCCGACATGAATACCGGGCCATTCTGCTGCTTACAGTACGCTGCGTCAATCATGCAGCCTGCAACACACAAGGAATACAAGACACGCGGTCAGAGGAACTGTCATTCGTCAACGCTATCTATAGTGGCAACGATGCATTTCCGGACACTTCATCATCGGACCGTTTTCCTCCATTTTCAGTCAGGACTCTGTCCATGCAGTTTTTCGGTTTTACACTCCTGGAAATTGAAATAAGAACACCGTGAATTCATTGTCCCAGGAAGGGGAAACTTTATTGACACATTCCTGGGGTCAGATACATCACATGATCACACTGACAGAACCACAGGCACATAGACACAGGCAACAGAGCATGCACAATGTCGGCACTAGTACAGTGTATATCCACCTTTCGCAGCAATGCAGGCTGCTATTCTCCCATGGAGACGATCGTAGAGATGCTGGATGTAGTCCTGTGGAATGGCTTGCCATGCCATTTCCACCTGGCGCCTCAGTTGGACCAGCGTTCGTGCTGGACATGCAGACCGCGTGAGACGACGCTTCATCCAGTCCCAAACATGCTCAATGGGGGACACATCCGGAGATCTTGCTGGCCAGGGTAGTTGACTTACACCTTCTAGAGCACGTTGGGTGGCACGGGATACATGCGGACGTGCATTGTCCTGTTGGAACAGCAAGTTCCCTTGCCGGTCTAGGAATGGTAGAACGATGGGTTCGATGACGGTTTGGATGTACCGTGCACTATTCAGTGTCCCCTCGACGATCACCAGTGGTGTACGGCCAGTGTAGGAGATCGCTCCCCACACCATGATGCCGGGTGTTGGCCCTGTGTGCCTCGGTCGTATGCAGTCCTGATTGTGGCGCTCACCTGCACGGCGCCAAACACGCATACGACCATCATTGGCACCAAGGCAGAAGCGACTCTCATCGCTGAAGACGACACGTCTCCATTCGTCCCTCCATTCACGCCTGTCGCGACACCACTGGAGGCGGGCTGCACGATGTTGGGGCGTGAGCGGAAGACGGCCTAACGGTGTGCGGGACCGTAGCCCAGCTTCATGGAGACGGTTGCGAATGGTCCTCGCCGATACCCCAGGAGCAACAGTGTCCCTAATTTGCTGGGAAGTGGCGGTGCGGTCCCCTACGGCACTGCGTAGGACCCTACAGTCTTGGCGTGCATCCGTGCGTCGCTGCGGTCCGGTCCCAGGTCGACGGGCACGTGCACCTTCCGCCGACCACTGGCGACAACATCGATGTACTGTGGAGACCTCACGCCCCACGTGTTGAGCAATTCGGCGGTACGTCCACCCGGCCTCCCGCATGCCCACTATACGCCCTCGCTCGAAGTCCGTCAACTGCACATACGGTTCACGTCCACGCTGTCGCGGCATGCTACCAGTGTTAAAGACTGCGATGGAGCTCCGTATGCCACGGCAAACTGGCTGACACTGACGGCGGCGGTGCACAAATGCTGCGCAGCTAGCGCCATTCGACGGCCAACACCGCGGTTCCTGGTGTGTCCGCTGTGCCGTGCGTGTGATCATTGCTTGTACAGCCCTCTCGCAGTGTCCGGAGCAAGTATGGTGGGTCTGACACACCGGTGTCAATGTGTTCTTTTTCCCATTTCCAGGAGTGTATTAATGTTCGCCTTGTACATCGTTAGGGACCTGCGAGTCCTATAGGCAATCATTATGGGAAATTGTCCACCTTAACTTGCCTGAATAATATCATAATTAACTAAAACGTTTGTATGAAACAGGACAGCGCGTGCGTTAATAGTGTGAAGAGGAAGGGAGTTTCTCCCAGGACACCGAGTATCCGACCATTCTCTGTAGTGTGTAAGACAGTTAAGTTATCGCTAAACTAATGCAGCTGATGTTGGCTGTCAATCAAATGCGTTGTCAAAGCTGACACATCTGGCTTCTATCGCACTCAGCACGATACACACCAGGATAGGACAAAGATTCCTTTTTGAAAACTTCACGGTTCCTTAATCTACTTTCCAAATTTTTTGTATGAAAAATGCTTGAATTCTGTTGGCTGACAACCTTTCCAATCGTCTCAGATACGTATCCATAATATGGAATCTATTTGCACTGATTCCCTTCCGTCCTCACCCACACTTCACTAGTAATTCTTTTTATTCAATTTCTCAACCCTAGACGCTGGATACCCACGACGGGCGGCAATATACACTCCTGGAAATGGAAAAAAGAACACATTGACACCGGTGTGTCAGACCCACCATACTTGCTCCGGACACTGCGAGAGGGCTGTACAAGCAATGATCACACGCACGGCACAGCGGACACACCAGGAACCGCGGTGTTGGCCGTCGAATGGCGCTAGCTGCGCAGCATTTGTGCACCGCCGCCGTCAGTGTCAGCCAGTTTGCCGTGGCATACGGAGCTCCATCGCAGTCTTTAACACTGGTAGCATGCCGCGACAGCGTGGACGTGAACCGTATGTGCAGTTGACGGACTTTGAGCGAGGGCGTATAGTGGGCATGCGGGAGGCCGGGTGGACGTACCGCCGAATTGCTCAACACGTGGGGCGTGAGGTCTCCACAGTACATCGATGTTGTCGCCAGTGGTCGGCGGAAGGTGCACGTGCCCGTCGACCTGGGACCGGACCGCAGCGACGCACGGATGCACGCCAAGACCGTAGGATCCTACGCAGTGCCGTAGGGGACCGCACCGCCACTTCCCAGCAAATTAGGGACACTGTTGCTCCTGGGGTATCGGCGAGGACCATTCGCAACCGTCTCCATGAAGCTGGGCTACGGTCCCGCACACCGTTAGGCCGTCTTCCGCTCACGCCCCAACATCGTGCAGCCCGCCTCCAGTGGTGTCGCGACAGGCGTGAATGGAGGGACGAATGGAGACGTGTCGTCTTCAGCGATGAGAGTCGCTTCTTCCTTGGTGCCAATGATGGTCGTATGCGTGTTTGGCGCCGTGCAGGTGAGCGCCACAATCAGGACTGCATACGACCGAGGCACACAGGGCCAACACCCGGCATCATGGTGTGGGGAGCGATCTCCTACACTGGCCGTACACCACTGGTGATCGTCGAGGGGACACTGAATAGTGCACGGTACATCCAAACCGTCATCGAACCCATCGTTCTACCATTCCTAGACCGGCAAGGGAACTTTCTGTTCCAACAGGACAATGCACGTCCGCATGTATCCCGTGCCACCCAACGTGCTCTAGAAGGTGTAAGTCAACTACCCTGGCCAGCAAGATCTCCGGATGTGTCCCCCATTGAGCATGTTTGGGACTGGATGAAGCGTCGTCTCACGCGGTCTGCACGTCCAGCACGAACGGTGGTCCAACTGAGGCGCCAGGTGGAAATGGCATGGCAAGCCGTTCCACAGGACTACATCGAGCATCTCTACGATCGTCTCCATGGGAGAATAGCAGCCTGCATTGCTGCGAAAGGTGGATATACACTGTACTAGTGCCGACATTGTGCATGCTCTGTTGCCTGTGTCTATGTGCCTGTGGTTCTGTCAGTGTGATCATGTGATGTATCTGACCCCAGGAAAGTGTCAATAAAGTTTCCCCTTCCTGGGACAATGAATTCACGGTGTTCTTATTTCAATTTCCAGGAGTGTATTTATCGTCCACGATTTACTTCCACTCATGGCTACACTCCATACAAATACTTTCAGAAACGACTTCCTGACACTTAAATCTATACTCGATGTTAACAAATACCTCTTCTTCAGAAACGCTTTCCTTGCCATTGCCAGTCTACATTTTATATCCTCTCTACTTCGACCATTATCAGTTATTTTGCTCCCCAAATAGCAAAACTCATTTACTACTTTCAGCGTCTCATTTCCTAGTCTAATTCCCGCACAGTCGCCCGATTTAATTCGACTACATTCCATTATCCTCGTTTTGCTTTTGTTTGATGTTCATCTTATATCCTCCTTTCAAGACACTGTCCCTTCCGTTCAACTGCTTTTCCAGGTCCTCTTCTGTCTCTGACAGGTGTATAGCATTGAATATTCCAGGGTATACAGAAATTACAAACATAAAGTTCGGGAACCTCCACGAACTGGTCAATGGTCGGGTTTGAAATGGTCACTTGCAGCACGCCAGCCAATTACGCTAACCGCTACGCGACTCTGCAGCTGCACAGCTTGGCACAATGGGTCTTATTTTCGAATTGTTCTCTTTCTGTCTCTCTCTCTCTCTCTCTCTCTCTCTCTCGCTCGCTCGCTCGCTCTCACCCACCCACCCACCCACACACACACACACACACACACACACACACACACACACAATCACACACACAAGGACGCGCCTAAGATATACGAATGAAAGGATCAGTCGCCATCACGAGTGAGGAAAATCTTCTGAAAACGACAGACTCGGCTGGAATGGAGTTAGTTATACAGGCTAGCTATTTAGCCGTTACGGATCCCTTTACATAAAGAACCAAGAACTGGCACAAAGCAGCAGTCGTTTACCAAAATCATGAGAATCCACTAAGCCTATAAATCAGAGAAGTCGGACAGAGATTTCAAACTGTCTCTAGAAACCCTTCACGACTGCTCACTAGATTACATACATGGTCATAGAACTTTTCAGTGTACTAGTGTTTCACTCACGTTAGAAAGGATCTACAATTTCGCCGCATACGGACACATTTCTTAGTTAATATACTGGTAGTGCACACAGTCAGTTAATTAATTATCTAAAGTCAGTCCGCCACGATTAACGTGATCCCACTTGCATGTTAAGTGTAAGTCTACTCTTATAAACTTTACTTTCTTATGAAATCATTCTGCGATGAAGTGTTCCGGACCTACTTTTCTTCTGTTTATAGGGCATTACTGAGAGGCAAGCCGTTACGATTGTGAAACTGCGAAGTTGATACCACATGATATTCGCGGGCATAAATTCGTATTAAAGAAGACGCACGCAATTAATTCTCTAAGTGTCACACTGACAATTCCCTCAACCCCTCCTCCCCCCATCCTGCGATTAGCAGCGAGGAATCCACAAGGAACGCGAGGTACGAAGCAGTCGCCTCTTGTCTCTAGCAGAGCGTCGGCAGTCTTCATTTGTCACTGTCATCGCCACTGTGGTTCCCAAATGGCAGTACTTAGCAAGCAGATAATGACGCAAATTTAAGTCGGCCCAAGCGCGATGAAATCGTTAAAACCTTTGTGGTCAACATTAACAAATCGTTTTTCAGAAGTTGCTTTAGCATAAGGAGTGCTGTCGGCTTCGTGGCAGCGGTGTGTTCGCTGACGTAAAGTTATTCTGCTGGAGAAAGCGTTCCAAGCGCACAGTTGTTGTTAACTTGGGAAAACTGCTGAGAGTTGTCATGTTTCATTATATACGAGGCACAGATTAAGAATAAATTTGTGACGACACTCTGGTACCAGCATGTTTCACAATAAACAATGACAAACGTAAAATGATTTACTAATCTATTGGAGAAGACAGAAGCAAATTAAGATATTAAAAAAATAAAATGTCAAGTCGACCGTTTGCACCATTTCTTCTCTCTTATCCAAATTGCTTTTTTTTTTCATTTGTTACCCACTTTTCCACTATCTATTCCTCTTATTCGAGTGCTGTTTTATTTTTGCGGCCATGTCATTTCCAAATTCCCGCACAGTAGGTATTATAGGTGGAGAGAGGAGGAGACTCCAGTGAGCTTATCGAAGGAATGACGGAAAACCTAAGCTAATTTCAGCGACGGAAAACCTAAGCTAACTTCAGCGATCTGAAATGTCTCATTATTATCATCCAGCTACAGAGCGTAAAACTACAGCGTCACTCTCTCCCACACGAAAATATTGCGAGGTGTTACGAGACTTTGCTCAGTAGCGGTACACTTGCGCTGTTGAGCGAAAAAAATTACCATTGGCCACTTCGAGACTGAATGCCGTGTGGTGGCGTTGCGGTCACGTGATGCGGCAAGGAAAGAAGGAAGATCACGGCAAACCTAAATAAGGATGGCCAGAATGGATTTGAAACTTCGTCCTCCCGGCTCGGTGACGGGGTAAGGAAAGTATAAGGAGTGATAAAATAGTTTCCGTCTGCCGGCGTTGCTGCAACGTATATGCAACGTAGCATCACTGCGATGAGCGTATATAAGCACCGACATGTATACAAGAGATTGGTGTGGCATTCATGTCTTTCTGAAGGGCGTGCTGAAAATGCGGAAACGTGAACAGTGTCGAAGTTATTACCATATGCATTCGAACAGGACCAAATTGCTGCAGAGGACAAGCAGTGGTAGACATCCATTGGAGAATGAAGAATGTGTATGGGGCAGCACGTCTGTCAAAAACCATCATTGTGGAATGGTGCGCCAAGTTCCGTGCTGGTCGCGATTCGACGCAAGACGCCAGTTGATGTGGGGGACAGCCTTAACTGGGAGACTGAAGTGGGGATACTTGAGAACCCGCCCTACAGTACTCATCTCTCCACAAGCGATTATCACGCCTTCGGTCCCTTAAAACAGGCCTTGCGGGGTCGATAAATCCTACCGGACGAGGGCAATGCAGCAGGCAGTTACAGATTTCTTCACGCAGCAGGACATGGTGTTTTAATAAATGGGTATTTTCAACCTGGTGCGTCGGTGAGATAATTATCACAACGCTCACGGCGATTTTGCGTGATTGCCATACCGATTCTGGACCGTAGAGCTTTCGAACAGAAACTTTTTGGTCGCCCCATGATACAGGTGGAAAATAGGACAATCGCTAAGCAACTTCGACAGAGGTCCGACTGTTATTCCCGAGGGTCTCGGAAGCGAGCCTCTCGGAAACGGCAAAGATGGTCGGTTGTTCGCGTGTTACGACCGTGAACATCTGTGGAAAGCGGCTGAAGGACAGTGATACGAGTAGGTGGCAATGTGTTGGACGTCTACACCTCATCGCAGATCGTGGAGGGTGAAAGGTTACCCAGTCTGTAAAGCAAGATAGGCGGCAATCTGTGGCAGATATAGCGACAGAGTCCAATGCTGGTGCAGCACAAGTGTTTCGGAACACATAATTCAGCGCATGTTTGAACATGGGGCTTCGCAGAAGACACCCCTACGTGTTGCCATGCCGTCCCCACGACGTCGTCAATTATGACAGCAGCGGAGATAGTATCACAGGAAACGTGTCTCCTGGTCGGATGAATTACATTTCTTCTTACACCAGGTCGAAGGTCGAGTCCAGATACACAACCACGCAGGCGAACGGCTGCTCGAAACATGCACATTGCCAAGGACGCATGCGCCTGTCGTGGTAAATGAAGGCCCCACGTCAGGTGTGGACCAGATGAACACTATTGCCGACCACCCGCAACCCTTCTTGGTTGATGTCATCTCCATGGGCCTCTTCCAGCAGGATAACTATTCGTGTCACAAGGCCAGAATCGTGTTACAGGGGTCTGAATAGCATAATAATTCACTTCCGTTTCGTCTTGGTCAACAAATGTGCCTGATCTGAACCCGATGGACTAGATCTGGTATGCTGTTGGGCAGCAGCCACTGGCCCGTAAATCCCGGGAATTGCGTTTTCTGTCCGTAGACATATGGTGCCACATAATTCCGGAAATATACCAAGGACGTTCCGGACTTGCCTATTTCATACCACGCAGAATCGGTGATGCACTGGTTTTCAAAGGTGGATCAACACGCTGTTAAGCAGATGGCCATAATGTTTTGGCTCATCACTATAAATGGTTTTGAAAAAAAAATTCATTAATACCGTGGGTATGAACACAGTGTTTATGGATGTAAGTTGTATCACAGTGAATTGTATGTATTAGGGAACAGAAAAAGATAGTTCTGGAGTGGCGTCGATTGTAACGGAGACGTGGACACAAAGTTTCGTTTTCATTCCAAATTGCTTTACTGCAGCTGATAATCCTGTAGGTGTTACGCCATTACCTTTCTTAGACTTACGAATTAGCTCAGTCTATTATTGGCGGAGGGCTGCATTTGAAATTGAGTGCGACACGGTTTATTAACTCTACTGAGAGAATAAAACAAGTGTACTGGACTGGGTATCAAATGTTTGCCTTCCAATCTGGAGCCAAACGCCTGGCTATAAGCAAGCTAAGGAAGGAAGATTAGGGTTTAACGTGTGTCGACATCGAGGTCATTAGAGACGGATTGTTTGAGGATGTGGAAGGAAATCGGCCGTGTCTTTTCAGAGGAATCATCCGGGCATTTGCCTGGAGCGATTACGGTAAATCGCGGAAAACATAAATCTGCATGGGCGGTCGCAGATTTGAACCGCCGTCGTCGTTCTGAATGCGAGTGCAGTGTGCTAACCACTGCGCCACCTCGGTCGGTATATAATTAAGCTGTTCGTGGACCTAGGCTCCTGTAGAAATAAGAGAGAACCTCAAACATGTTTGTGAAAGCAGGAGAGAAATGCTGAGAGGCTCGAGCTTCGACTACGCCCATGAGCCATGTTCGATGGGTTGCACTGGAAATCAGTTGTTGCAGTTGTAACGTTTCGGGTTGGAGTCTCTACCTGACACGGGCTGTTAACCTTTCTGCAAATTGGTTTTGGAACAGTCCTCACTACAGTCTGAAAGCAATATTTTCCGTGTAACTCCTAATATCTTCGATCAGACATTTTTCTCGCATCCGTTAATCCATTTTCCTGCTGTCCAGTGGTTGCACTACTATCACACGGTAGTGTCCTGTATATTATTCTCCTCCTCGATTTAGTACTCATCTCTAAATACTGAACATTTTTACCGATATGTTTCCTATCATTTTACGAGGGTGCGCAATTTTCATTTATTAAATGCAGTTTCCAGTTTATGTAAATTTACAAAGTTAGTGTAAGTACCTACATAATCGTTACGCAACTATTACTAATTGTTTCTGGATTTGTAATGACGATATTTATAACATTCTGTAATGGCTAGAGATCTCCCATAATTTCACGAAGGATCATTTACAACGACTGAGCCGCATAATATGATCCGACTCTTTCTTGAGTTCTGAAGCTAATTCAGTTACATTGCACCTAATACAGCACATTCGACATGCTCTGGAGCGGCTCTGAACTCAGGGAAAAGAAGATTTGCATTCAGTAGTGTGGATCTTATGCAAGCGACCATTAATTGTGTCACACATAGCCGCATGTGTTATATTTCTGTGACGTGTTATCACACTTCATATTGATGTAACGTGGGCATACCAAGGTGTCATGAATTCAAGCTGCATGCAGGCCGTACATTTCAGTTACATGTGTATACGTCTATAGTATTATTGATTTTATGAAATACGATGTATTAAACATCCGGAGATTTTCTTGATCTACATATGAACACTTGCAAGGATGAGGACACAACACACGCTGCTTGGGGGACTCGCTTTTTAATGACCAGCTTCTTACAGAATTGTAAAGAAATAAACGACAGCTGCAGCAAAAAATGATTGATAGTAACGCCTCACAAAGGTTCTGCGCTTTAGTAAAGGGGATATTCCGTATTTTGATAACTGTCCGTCCTTTTTTAAAAAAAAACATAAGTGCATTAATCTTGCGTTATAGTTGAAACCATGACACGAAGGATGCGTGTGAAGCAGTAACACAGAGGTCTTCCGCTTCCTTTCGCCAGCCGCTACGCGCATGAAATATTCATCGCTCTTAAACCCAAAGTTCCCAGGTGCCTCCATAATGATGTGTTCCGGGAGCGGCACACAGCTTCGCCGATAGCAGCCAACCAATAGCTTTGTGAATCCTCCAGCATGTTGCTGTTGTCTGCGCCTGTGGTGATAACCAGGTGGCCCGTTTTAAGCATAATACGAGGGAACAATGAACTTTCCTGCCGTCCCCTAAATCTGGGCGGTAAGCAAATGTCACTGACGGCGATTATCTCTTGCACTCTTTCGGCACACACTGGCCACAATAATCGGATGTGCCTCACGTATGTAAAACTTCGAGGGATGTGAGGCTTATTTGCGGCCTGAACGGTCGATCAGAAAAATAAAAGTTTTGTTGAATCTAAAATGAAGTGCAACATCAAAATTTCGTTGGTTTTAATACTGTCCACTGGGAATTATCGTTCCTGAAGTCTGGAAAAGCTTTGGTAACATCTATACTTGCTGTAGGAAAAGGCAGCTCTCCTTGAATGCAGACGAAACGCTCGTAAAACACGTGAAAAAATTTCGTGCGCTAAATCTCTGGTTTTATTATTTTGTGTTTAATACCTTGGCGTAATATTACGGGAGGTTTCTAAATGGAGTGAAGACTTAAGTCTGTAGTGTTGTGGGAATGGAGATCACGGTCTACTGACCAACACTACTGTACGGGAGACTACATATAAAACTACACAGCGTATATACAATGCCATGTAGGTAGTGTCGTGTAGGAACGGATTAAGGAGATCCTGGTGCGCCTGTTTGGCAGAGTAATTTAGGTGCAACCAGCTCTCCGTCACGTGTAGCTAACTTGTGGCAAGTTCGCCTACTCTCTTATTGGTTGCTTGAGGTGTCTTGTTACCTCTCGCAGTATATACACAAACATTTTGCATAATAACTATACAATGGACGGTTTCCAGGCCGAGGTTCCTCATTTCATTTATCTACACTTTTGCTTCTCCATCATCAAAGAAACACAATTTATTTATAGAATTTTGACCTCTTGTGCAGCAAACACAAAAGGTGGGCTGCAGAACGAGAACACATATAATATTTCAGAAGCGTCTCGAGGCAAAATTTTTGTCAAATGATATTTGTTGCATTTCTCTTGTTCTTTCGTTTCGCTGTACTTTGGGGCGCGTTAAATCGATCAGTTTTTAATGTTTTGTGGATTTCTCTTAGCCCTGTATTGTTTCATTCTTTCTGATCCTGCTTTCCTTTCTTCTTCAGAGATTTGAATTGTTCGTTTGGTTTTCATTTTGACTTGGAACCTCTTTTTTCCTCTTTTATTTATGACCATATTTTCTGTGATATGAAGTTCTCTTAAGTCCATCTTCGTCTTCTTGAACCAATTTGGTTGTTTTTATTTTGTTATGGAAGTACTCAAAAACTTTTTGTTAACCTACTTGGGCTCATTCTGAGGATATGACCATAAAAATCAGTTCTTTTCCTCACCGTGTCTAGGAGTTGTTCGGTAGTTTGATAGACGATTTCATTTTTAGTGTGGATTACTTCGGTGTTGTGGAATCTGGGGTCAAGGATTATTCTTAATACCTTCCGTCCTTTGATGTCCAGCCATTCAACTGGGCCATGATTGGTGATGGACTGTTTTTCTGCTGCATACAGGGCTTCTGGAGTGACTATTGTATTGTAAGATCTAATTTTTGCGTTCCATGAGGGGACTTTGTTATACTTGTTTTTGGTGAGTTGGAAGGCCAATTCAATTTTACTTGTTTTGTTCTCGCGTAACCACAAGCGCCGGAACGAAGCTCAAGAACGCAAGAGAAAAGAGGCGGTGAGACGACGTCGGCCAATAGCGCGCTGACCAGGACGTCACCACGATAGGAGCGGCATCTAGCCGAAGTAAATATAAGCGCCGCTCCTGCCAGCCTAGGACGATGATGTCCTCCTCCCCTCCATCTACCCCTCCTACCAACTTTGATCCTCCCTCCCTCTTCCTGTGTCTGTTCCTTTGGGCACCCTCCGTCCCTCCTCCCCTTCTCCCCACTCCTCCCCCGGGCCTCCCCTCCCCTGTCCCTCTACTCCTCCTCCCATCTCCTCAGCCATTGGCATCTTTGTTCTCCCCTCTCCACCCTCTCCTCCCCCCCTCACCCTTCTACCCCTCTTGTCAGGTCACCGGACTCGCACACGCTACGTGGACTTTCGCGCGCCGGAGATCATCGCCATCAGTGTCTCGTGTGTGTGACGTCGTTTTGTGTTTTTAGTGTCCGCCGTCACGCTTCTACGTTCACTTGTGCCGTCGGATTCACCAGTGTTATGTGCGCCGTGTCAACGTGTTTTCAGTGTCGTTATCGTCGAGTGTGAACGGCTCCGTGTTTTTTGTGTATTTGTGACCACTATTTTTTGCCCGTCACTATGTTGATTTTAATTCTCCATTACTGTACTGTAATTGTCAACACTATGGCTGAAGAGCGGCGTAGCATGCCGCTGCCAGCCTACCTGATTGTTCAGGTGTTAAAATAACAATAAAGAAAAAAAAAACAGCCGAGGCCGGACATTAGTGGACAGTATTCGCAGAGTATTAGCACGGCCTAGCAAAGAGTGCTACGATAGCAGTTATTAGTGATCCACAAACTGTGTGTCAAACTTGCATGAACATTATATGTAGCAAAGGACGCGGATTATGGTGCATGTCACCCATCGCTTGCGACACCACTGTTATTTCAAAGTTAAGTATTGTCAATCTGCTTTACTGAAATAAAACTACTAATGTTATTTGCTTGAATTGTTGTATAGCATTCTGAGAACGCAGTATCCTTTAGGCACCCTACACGAGACGAGTTGGCAAGACCCCGCATGTTCTAGATTCCATTGCCTTTTCATCCAGGGCACTCCAGCTAATCCATTGCCCAAGATATTTGAATTCTTTGAAGCTCCCTATTTTTTGTTCTCTCCCTTTGAAATGTTTTCGTATGTTTTTTATGGTTGTCATTATCTTGGTCTTTTCAATGGAGATTTTAGAACCTATTTTTCAGCTTGTTTTTGTAGTTCGAGGATATGTTCTCTGGCTTCTTCCCACGTCTCGGCTAGTAGGGGGATATCATCTCAAAGGCTAGACAATTGACTTTGGTGCCTTTGTTTTTTGTTCCTAGTCGTATTGCATTAACAATCTTCCTGTTCCACTGTCTATTTATGCATTGTCAATGAACGTAGTTTTTTTATATATCGAAATACTAAAAGAACTTTAAGTTTTGATCGAGCTAGGTACTTTTTAACTGCATTTAGGAGATCTTATTAACACGAGTGCGTTCGTATGATGATGAATGTTATCGTGTGAAATGACACCATTAGTAGAGGGTAACGGGCGGTGTACTAAATACAAATCTCATGGGCAATTTCGCTTACGTTACAGAGTAAGCAACTAGTAACTAAGTAAGAAGTGTGCTGCTTCGATAGCTTTGGCCTTTATATTTTGCACACTTCATATCTCTTTTGCGAAACGTTTCAATGAAGTCGTTAGCAAGCAGTACATCAATATTGTGTTCGTTCTGAGAGCTTTAGTTACTATTAAAAAAGTCTTACTAAACAAATCACCGCTGCTTCAGTATTTCACCAGATACAGTTAACAGTATTGACAATACAACCAAATACTCTCCCGAACCCACACAGATAGCCAATCGTTTTAACGCTCTGATTCCGGGACATGGGAAGACAAGCCAGCCCCGGACCAAATCCACCTCGTGAATTAACAACGAAAGATGGTGAGCCGGTCTGCCTAGAAGGGGTTATTAGGCGGTTTCCCACGTCCAACTAGGTAAATTCCTGGATGGAACCCACTTTTTGCCTGAGTTACACTCTACGTAAACAACAGAAAACGTTACTACTCTTGAATATGAGATCTGCACTCGACGCAGACAGATATGGGGTACTAAAATTCCTTCTCGAAGAGGGGGAGGGGGGGGGCGAGGAGGGAGGCGTGACGTCAGGAACCGCTTCAGGCCACCAACAGCTGTCACTAACATTGTCAAAACGTTGTGTAATGAAATCCAAATTGCTGCTAAAGCAGTTTAGTGTTTTACTGTGAGTGATCCATTTCCGCCAGATTGCCATCTTCAGACCATTTGCAAAACTTATATAATATTTTATTTTATTATGATGTTAAGTATTGTATTTTCGAATATACAAATTTTGTATATCTGAAAATACGATAACCAACAAAACAGTAATACAAAATAAAATACTATGCAACTTTCGCACATGGTCTGAAGATGTCAGTTCAGCCTAAACGGATCCATCACAATAAAACTCTAAACTCCTAAAGCAGCAATTTGGATTTCATTACATAATGTCTCTAAGAAATATCTCCAACACCTCGGGCCCATTGGATCGTAAATAGTCAAAACTGAAATAACAATGCCGACCCAATGTTGTATCGAGAAAAGACGAAGAAGAAGAAGATACTCTCCCCACTATATGCTGTCTTTTTTGGAAACCTAGTTTTAATATATTCAACATTTTATTATGGTTTGAGGATATTCATGTTATATGAGGCACCCTATGCGCTAAAATCACACCAGCAGCGTGTAACCCAGTACTTCTCTGAAAACATACGAAGCACCTACTATTGGGACAGCGTAGTTTACAAAGAAGGTGTCCATAGATATGACAAAGAATATACCAAGGAAGAGAATTATGGCAAAAAGCGTAGTTACAGAACGATCAGCATTGTCACTTTAAAAATTTCGGCCATATATATAAGAGTGTGTGTGTGGCCGAAGTTTTCACAAGAGTAACAATTCTGGTCGTTAAGCTATTTAACTTCACAAATGTGTTGCTAGCAATGAGTAAAGTCTCATAAACCTGTCTATACGTAAACTTAATAAGCACATAACGTGCATTACGATGAGTCATCACAACGAAACATATAACATTTTACGTCTAAAATGGCAAAATACAAAACATTTAATACAGAACATACACAACTCAAAAGAAACACACAGATAATGTTGCATAGGTGTCAAAACAAGCGTGGGTAACCAATAAAAAGTGAAGTGTTTTACTGACAGGATATTTAGGAGATATTAAATTTGTTTCGCAACGACTAATAAGAAACTTGAGCTTCAACATTCGTAAAGATAATTAGAGGGGCATAATATTATTGAGAATAAGTGAGACACGAGAAACCCCTTCAACTGGAAATGTTGGCAGTTCCTCAGCAGTTGCATTTAAATGAACACAGGCGAAGCGGGAAACGGAATATATGTATCTAACTCATATACGAAATAAAGACGAGCAACAAAAACAACTGCCGCAATCATCCTTGAGAAAAGTTGGATACTCTAACCCTGCCGCTCTCTAAGTCAAATAAAATAATCGTTGTTACGACATTATTGATGTCGTAGTGGGCATCTGCTTTTATAACGGCCTCATACAGTTGGGGCGGCCGAAGTGGCCGTGCGGCTCTAGGCGCTGCAGTCTAGAACCGCGAGACCGCTGCGGTCGCAGGTTCGAATCCTGCCTCGGGCATGGATGTGTGTGATGTCCTTAGGTTAGTTAGGTTTAACTAGTTCTAAGTTCTAGGGGGCTAATGACCTCAGAAGTTGAGTCCCATAGTGCTCAGAGCCATTTGAATCATACAGCTGGTGGAGCAGTATTAATAAAACAAGGAATCTATTGGCTTATGACACTCGTTGTGGCAGGCCTTTCAACCTTCACATGTGTTTTTGGCAGCTATGGTTCGTACGGGTAGCCCTGTCTATAGACAGCTTGGTCACTACTGGAGTGCTGCTACTGAGGTAATATGAAAAGTCTACGTTAAAAAAAGGACTTGTCCCTAGCGTAGATCTGTTTGCTAGCATTGTCACACTCGATTAAACTGCAGATCAGCTGCCTCAGACACAATGCACATGTGACTTTTTCCTGTAAATCGGTGTAGGCTCTTCAGTATTCCTGATGGTCGACGTTTCAAACAGCAATTTCGACGGCCATGTTTTATATGTTCAATTTTATTAATGGTACGCAGTTTTGCTTTTGAAAAGCTAACAGATTGATCAATTTCTGGATTTTCTCTGTTACGTCGGCCACACCTAGGTCTTTACCTCTAGTGTTTGGAGCGATTTTTGTCTCAGCAGATGAACCGCAAGGACGTGGTCGCCTTACCTGAGCACACTAGTTTCCTAAAAGAGAAAGTGGCAGCTGGAGAACAGCAGGCAGTTTGAGGGTGTTTGTGATTGTGGTTGTGAGCAGGCAGACAGTGCTGGCCAGGAAGTGCTCACTAGATGTTGCGC
The DNA here is from genome assembly GCF_023898315.1 of Schistocerca nitens. NCBI lineage: Eukaryota > Metazoa > Arthropoda > Insecta > Orthoptera > Acrididae > Schistocerca > Schistocerca nitens. The sequence continues at coordinate 661,638,645 of NC_064616.1, read as the reverse complement.
GTGATGCTCAGGCAGTTGTCTGATTATTCTGTTTTGGCGTTACTACGGACAGAAGTCTGGACACTGGTATGAAGTGATGATGAGCGTGGCTCCAATAAGATCCGCCAAAAAGAAGAGAGAGAGGTATGTAAGAGTGCAGTAATAAATTCGTATTGAGGATATGAGGAAAAGAAGCATCTACCGCCCCGCTGTATTTCTCTGATCAGCAGCACAAGGTAATGTGTACTTTTCCTTTACGATTTGGCGTCTAACACTGGACCAGTGTGGCTGCTTAGAACTTCTTATCGAATGTGTAGCACACTGGCAACAACGGCTACGACCAGTGCGTGGCGGAGGTTGTTCTGTTTATGAAATTAACTTGTGATCGGGTGTAATAGGTCGCGACTTCATTCACCAATTCAATCTTGCAGTTCTCATACTATATACCATTTTAAAAAGAGCATAAAGGAATCGATCTTTGTATGACTTCTAAGAGCAGCAGGTGTTTGTACGTTAATCAGTTGAGCTGTGTACGGCTTTTGTAAATTCAGAAGTACAGTAATAATTATAAAACTAGTACTGACCTCATATCTTTATTTCACATTCGTGCCGTTTGGAAATTTTATTAACTGAAGCATTAATTTCATCAGTTAGTAGAAGAAAGCAAGAGTGAGGCGTAGCTCAATGCCTACGTGGAAGTAGTTAAACCAAATATTCTTGAACCTAATTCAAACCAGTTTTCTCAATAAAAAAGAAAAAAAAATTCATGCTCGTAGTAGGTGCTCAAAAAGAACAACTTTTTGGATTAGTATATTATTTTCAGGTTAGATAAGGTAAGTCACTTTCTAGAGTTTCGAGGTGGTTCAAAAAATGGTTCAAATGGCTCTGAGCACTATGGGACTTAACTTCTGAGGTCATCAGTCCCCTAGAACTTAGAACTACTTAAACCTAACTAACCTAAGGACATCACACACATCCATGCCCGAGGCAGGATTCGAACCTACGACCGTAGCGGTCGTCCGGTTCCAGACTGTAGCGCCTAGAACCGTTCGGCCATTCCGGCCGGCTTTCGAGGTGGTGGCTACTAGGCATTTTATTCACTATTTTGTGGTGTCGTGGCGTTGGGAGGTCATTTCGACAAAATATATCAACTTTATACATTACATCATAAATCTGTGTTTGTCTTGCTAATCTAGATATGGAAAGAAACAAAACGTTTCGTTGCGCTGTGTTAGTATGGGTGTCTTTAGAATCACTAGTGAAAATAATCATATTGTATTTTTTTTCCTTGGGTCTTATTCATTTTTGAAGGAAGTTATATACAGGGTAAGTACGTTGAGGATATCTTTCTGCGTATAAGTCTAGCTCTCACTGAATTTCGTTGGCATTCTCCGTAAATAAGAAGCATATCGAATTGTTCTTCGAGGGAATTCACATTAATTTGATTCGACGATACTAGTCTTACCGTTCCTATTAGAGTTGTATTGCGAAACCGTCGAATGGCCTTTACATGTCAATGGCACGTTAGATGGATACGACATACTCGGCGAATATTTACTATTTACACGATATACGAATTGTCAGAGTATGTGCTTCTATAAGTGCCGAAGTGATAAGGGATACCACTCAATCCTTGATAAGAATATTGCAGCCCTGCATTAATACCAATAGTCATCACTTCGAACACCTTCAGTAAATGGACGTTCATGCCACAGCATTGGATTCGTCTCGATAGCCGCTATCAGAAAATAAGTACCAAACTATAGCATCCCATAAAAAAAAAAGTTGAAGCGACCCCACCTAGCAACAAAAAAACAACGTTATATTATGGCCCCCGTTGTCCCATGCAACATTTGTCCCACAAACTTTTCAGCTACTAACATACTTTCGGAGTTATTCTTGGTGGCAATAGTTAGTGACTCACCCTGTATATATAATTTCAGACGCCCTACACGATGATGGAGCTGAATAGTGGTCACGCACCCTTCTCTGCAAAGCGGACCACATAGGCTTAGTAATATTTAGCTGTGTTATTTGATGACCAGAAGAGGTGCGAGAAACCATCCTCCTGCTCACAAAACCAATCCTTGACGATGCTAGCTGTCTGAAAAGAGAACGCATTATCACGTTTGGGGAATAGAGATGAGAGGCACATTATCGGCCAAAATGTTCTCATAATCCTTGGCAGTAACGTGACATTGGAGATTAGCTATGGGGCCCATAGAATACGTAGATATGGCTTCCCAAATCACCACCGACCACCTCTCCTCCATTCCCCCACATTTCAGAAGTTCAAAGCAGTGTGAAACGAGACTCGTCCGGCCAAAAGACTTTCTTCCATTGTTCCATAGCCAACGCGTTACGGCTTCGGCACCACGTTTTTCTGTTACGGGCATTTGCACAACTGATGAGTGGCTTTGCAGTTGCATCTCGCCCTACAGTCCCTTCTTATGGTGCTGCCTTTGTGTTGGTTTGGTGCTGACAGGATTCATGAGTGCGATACTCACTTCTGCAGTGTCTTATACGGGTTTCGTTCTCTTATTTTCGTCGCAATCCTGTATGCAGTATAAATCTGCGATGCTGTGCTCCGTGGAACACCAAACACTTCGGATACTTTGGTTACGGAAGCACCCACCATATGAGCACCAACAATTTTCCCACATTCGAATTCACTCCGACATAATGCTCTGACAACTACACAGAACACTGTTCTGACCACGACTGACATTTGCAACGTATTGAAGTCATTGCACAGGTGGCGTTCGAGGTCAAACACAACACCGCGACTTGTAGGCTTGGGTAAAATCTGCATTTATTTTCAAGCGTGCATTTCTCGTAGTGCTTTCATATTCTTGAGCAACCACTGTACGCAACATACGATTGCAAAAAGACATAAAAGTAGCCTGTGCGATCAGGAACAACAGATCCTGATGTGTTGGGTCTATCTAGTTCATGTTGACACTTAGCGATGGATCATATAAGAAAATAAATTCCAGTTTCGCTCGACGACATTAGCCAAGAAATTCTGCCGACAAAACTAGGAGGAAGCGCGATGTTGCCTGAGGTAGAGCCCTCTTTTGCTTGGTTCACAACTACAATTTTCGCACATATCGCAGCCAATAAGGTACATTTGGACTAAGAAGTTCCAGGAAATCCTTATGTTTGCGCACTTTGCTTATACAATTCTATGATCTTCCAACTTTTAGTTTTTTTGCAGTAGCAAAGTGATTATGACTCCGTAAATACTGATATAAACTTTTGATTCCATTGAGCATTATCTGTACGCCGTTAGAGTTTCCACATACATCAAAAAGCCACACTGAATATTTACCGCTTACTTTAACCATGTATCCCATACGAAATCAAGATGGGCTCACGTGCCATGACCCACCGACGGAAAAAAAAAGAGTAAGGAATTTGCACTTCCCTTGTAAACACGTCAAGCGATAGACCACAAGGTGAATATCAACTAGTTGCACCGAATTACTATTTTTCATTTTTTCTTCTTCCACTATTGAAACCTTTCTTGGCACTGGCGCTGATTACTAAGGATTTCGAATTTGCAGCTCCAGAAATAATTCAATTTGCTTCGCAGTGTTTACGATGACAATCGTCTTATTAGAGATAACAAGCATTTTTAAAATTCCGTTCCTCTACCAGTAAGTTAAGTTTCTATTCCATTATTCCGTCTAGCAAACAAAGTTTTACCGTGAAAGCTCTAGGCTGCCATGCAATATGTACGGTGCCTAGAAGATACTAGAAGATTTGCAAGTACTGGCATAGGTCTGCCAGCTGAGCAACCACCTACAATTTCCCACCGAATTTATGGACAGTTTTAGGAGGTGATAATTAACGATCACAGTTAAAGACAATTAAAGCATATGAAGAAAAAATTTTTAAACATTACATGCGTGTCAGAAAAACTGCTTCGGGAAGAAGGAGTTAAAAGCTCGATGTTAATTTTATTTGATCCAACTATTTCATGTGGAATGTGACTGAGAGCAGTTCTCACGAAGAAGATCCTACAGATAAAACTACTGGCGACGTATGGTTTTCCAACCAGAGCGCTGACGAGGCAGTAACTTAACTCTGATTACTGTGTAGCTTTTATCTGAGTAAATCCTTATACACGTACTCGTGATATGGGATATACATACAAGATTGGCCGTAGTGTTCATCAGATACAGAAAATATTAACAATCACCACATTGCTTCGGAAACGTACCGGGAAGGCACTGAGGTTTAACTCTTGGTATTTTGGCGGATTTACTCTCCCTTTACTACTAAGCGTGGTGAAGCAGTGGTAAAACAATTGACGCGTATTTGGCAGACGGACGTCAGCTTCCCATGCAAGCATCTATATTTATGTTTCCCTCGTCTTTCCTAAATTGTTTGAGGAGGATGCCTAGACGTTTCCTTTGTAATGCCACTGCCTGTATACTCTCTCAACCCGAGCTTGTACTTCGTCCGCAATGACTTCGTCGTCAACGGTAAGTTGAGACCTAATTTTCCTTTTTCTCCCATACGAAGCGGCTGTAGTCACTAAGACGTCAACCAGCAATTATTTCCGCATTCTAAAGTACGAATGGCTTAGCTGTCGAAACAAATAAATCTCAATGTCTCTCCTCTGGTTGAGTCGACGCTGTATTGCTGGGAGCTATCCATTCATTTTCCAAATATATCTCACAGGTTCCTGAGCCCGTTCGAATTTCTTCGTTGCTCAGAGGTACGTGTGCTGCACGCACACCTCTAGAGAAAAGGTGCAAATGATTCTCGATGTTTCCAAGCATCGATTTCATCCCTGTTAAGAGTGACGGTTGGTGTTTATCTTAATAGGACGCACTCAACGTGGCCATGCACTACGCCAGGTAATCAAGAGATCTGGCACGCAGCTCACGCAACTATCTCAACAGCCGTGTTTGCAATCACCAGTTTTGAATGCAGTCTGCATTGTTTTGAGATAACTTCAGATATGGCCGAGCGGTTCTAGGCGCTGCAGTCTGGAACCGCGCGACCGCTACGGTCGCAGGTTCGAATCCTGCCTCGGGCATGTATGTGTGTGATGTCCTTAGGTTAGTTAGGTTTAGGTAGTTCTGAGTTCTAGGGGACTGATGACCTCCGATGTTAAGTCCCATAGTGCTCAGAATCATTTGAACCATTTTTAAATTCGGATAATTATTTGACACAATGATAGCAAATATACCACCTTATATTTGTAATTTACTTCCTATAGGTTCGAGCGTGCGGCAGACAGGAGGACACGCGCGAAGCTAAAACAGACGTTAATGCTTGAAGTCACTCCGCCAGCAGCAAACGCGAGGAAGTTTTCATTTATTTATTTGCTAATACTGTTGGCCATTAGTGACCTAGTTCAGCCATGACAGAGTACGTGCTATAATTGTCAACAGTAAGTTCGAACAACACGCAAGTATTATGGAGCCGCTTCTGAAACTCAAATAGGAACCAAAGGAAGGGAGGCGACATTCTTCTCGAGAACCACTATTGAGAAAATTGAGAGAAACAGAATTTTAAGCTGACTGCAGAACGATTCTACAGCCGCCAACATAGAGTCAACGTACTGACCTCGAGGATAAGATACGAGAAATAGGGCTCATATGGAGGCATATACAGTATAGATATTCGTTTTTCCCTCGCTCTGTTTGCTAGTGGAACAGGACAGGAAATGACTAGTAGTGCTATAGAGTACCCTCAGCCACGCACCGTACGGTGGCTTGCGGAGTATGTATGTAGATGTAGATATATTTAGCCCTATTTTCCCTGGCTAACACAGTTTACATAGACTTTTTAAAATAATAACATTTACTCTTCTTATATTCATATTCAAAACACGAAGGTAATGTGAAACTACGGGGGCTTTTGAATAAATGTTTTAAGGCTGGATATCCTGTTCTTCCAAATATCTAGCTGGGCGGTAGCTGCCTGAGAATTGTCGCAAAATAGGCCCTACGTGGGTAGATGTATTCCTGCTTTCATTAATGCTGTGTACAGTCTGTCCTGCCGAAGTTATGAACTTGAACATCTCAGTTTCACATGGTTGGGTGCCGCACTTTCCTCTGAGTGAGCTTCAACAGAACGGAGGTGTTAATCTTTTCATCGTGTACCAATGTGATAACAATCGTGTCCCAACTTGATGTGGCTTCTTACTGATTTATGGTGTTTAAACAATATTATCTGAGAGAAACATAATTTTCGAAGTATTTAGAAAAAATTAACAGTGTGCAGAATATTAAATTCCCAGATCTCAACGTGTGATACTGTACATAAAAACTACTGTAGATAAGAAAATATGAGTGGAAAAGCTTAGTTACTCCTCTAAGAGTCATAGTCCCGGCGGGTAGCTGCCACACCACGTTTGACTCCAGCGGGCCACTTCCACTGACACTATCTGAAGAATTTGATGTATTCCATACTTGGGGTGACACTGAAACATTTCGTGGCTCACATTTGCAAGGAATTCTAAGTTGCTACTCAGGTACCAGAAATCGTTCCCCCAGTCCATCATTAGAACCATTTACTGAGAAAATACGGAAAAGTAAAGTGTTGAACCATCAGTCTTATAGCTATGCGTCAGCCATAAGAAATACTCAGAATATCGCGACTAGCCGTATTATTTCTGTTTCTTCTACCACATCAAAACAGGGGTCCTTATAGAAAGAGCTAACACTTTCCGATCCCATTTTTCCTACCTAGTGTAGCTTGTAAATTGAGTCTTTTTGCCGTACCCTGTACAAAAGCATGACAAAGCATTGGGAATGTCTCCATTTACGGAGAAATGTATTCATAAGATGACTAACTTCTGTTTATTACTGCAACGACTACAACATTCTAGTCTGAGAACTACTACTTCAGTTTAGCTACCCCGACATGTGACGTGGTACATTCAGTATTACTTCCTCATCAGCCTAATGCCAGCATCGTCTCGAAGTAAGTTTCAACGAGTTTCTACTCGTCATCTTCAGGCGATCTTTGCCTGTAGATAAAGACAAAGAAATTAGTTGAAACATTGCTGATCGTCATATACGCAATACCTCTCAAAATATCAGTGAATGAAGATGCTGAAAGAGCTGTGAACTGGAGCAGGTGTAATCAAGACTGCCATAGGGTTACGATTAGTGGCAAAACATCATTTGCTAAACACAACGTAACTTATAATCAGTAATTGGACATAATGTGACATACATAGACGAATAATCTCGTCTAGCACCTCGAAATGTTTCACCAGTTGCAGTCTGACGCTGAATGCACAAACAACGTTCACGACAAGGTGACCATGACCTAAACCCTAGATTTGCATAGAGCACGTTCCTCAATTCCTATTACACAGTTAGATAGATTGTATGGATGAAACTATTGATAAAATTTTATACCAGTATATACGTGTGTCCAAAGTGGTCCATTCACACTTTTAGCTTTCGCGTTAAAACTGATCTTTCTTACGTTGTTTCCCTGTGCGGTAGGTTACTTACAGTGATTACTTACGCTTAGCATAACTTTGGCGCCAGTATATGAACAGCTATCGCCAATGGTCGTTTGAATGACATTTCCTCCCAATCTAACTGGTCAGAGGCACCATCACTTTTTGAAAGATGTACAGGTCGAATTCGAGAAAGCTGAGACACTGAACACGTGAACATTAATGTGGTTTCAATGTGATGTCATGGACCAACGGCCTTGTCCCAGAAGCAACACCGGTTCCCGTCAAATCTCGGAAATTAAGCGCTGTCGGACTGGGCTAACACTTGGGTGGGTGACCGCCCTCTGCCGAGCGTTGTTGACAAGCGGGTGCACTCGGTCCTTGTGAGACCAATTGAGGAGCTACTTGACTGAGAAATAGAGGCTCCGGTCACGAAAACTGACACCGGCTGGGAGAACGGAGGGCTGACCACATGCCCCTCTATATCCGCATCCAATGACGCTTGTCGGCTGAGGATGACACGACGGCGGTCGGTCAGTGCTGTTGTGCCTTCCGCATCCGGTTCTAACGGAGAATGTGATGTCACACCAGCATGTTTTGTAGATCCGTCTCGACTTTAGCGATCGGAAAATGGCTGGTAGGCCTACATCTGGATGGACCAAAAGCTTGACATCCATGGTCTCCAGATTTGACTTTTTTAGATATTTACTTGTGAGGTTGTATGAGAAATTTTATTTACGAAGTTACTGCACAGACGGAGAAAAACCTGTGAGTTTTTGAGTACAGCTTCTACGAAAATGGAAACCTGGTTGCGGCACAAATGATTTATTATACATTACGTATTTTAAATAGAGTATCGGGACTTAATGCGTAGACATAAATTATTGTACGGAACATTATGGTAGACTTATCGACAAGTTTTAGTTGGCAACTACGTGATAAAAGTCACTATCACTGCGGGAAATTAAAAATGATTCTATTTTGTATCCTTCACAACAAAAAACTGGCTGTTTCCTGGCATGTATTTTTATGAAAAAACATTTACTGAACTCTCCCTACAAACTCTTGAAGTTTGTAACAAATTATATGAGACATTCTATGCACTTCCACATACTCATATTCCACGAAGTACTGCACGATCCAAGACGGCGGGAATTTTGCACAGCTGTTGGTTACTCCCCTTTCAAGATAATAAAGCTAGGAAATAATGTAAGTACATTCTGTCATCTGGTTCTTTAAATGTATTCAATAGGGGCAATTGAAACATACCAGTCTGTTTCAAATTTTGATCCCTTTTTCATTCAACTGCCTTTCCCGAGAGGAAAGGGATTCACCACGAAATGGGAAAACTCACAGGCGTCTATTGTCTATTGAGGCCTAAGCACTGTAGTGTGCGAGTGAGACAGACGAGAACCTACGTCATAGGGAAACCCAGTAGAAACCGTTTGTGGTCAAGGATACGTAGCAGTGTTAAATATGGCGGACCTAAGATCGGCCATAAAGGGAAACATTTATGAAAACTATTTAATTCTGTAGTAATCAGGGAATCAAGCCACAGTAATTTTAATCTGCCATCCTCCAAAAAATTTCATGGTGATCCCAATGAAATTTGAATATTGATCATGTCTATAATAGTTTAGGATTTGCTATCAAAGTGAAGTTAACAAGTTTTGTAACAAAGACCTAAATGCTAAAATCTGAACGGTTTGGTCGATCTTAACGAACGACATTTCATATAGAAGCACATCATTAAAATGACAAAAGGTCTAATTATCAACTCTGTAACTTTATTTGGTTTAAAGATATAGTAAATTTAAATTATTAGTACTGACAGTTAAGCATCAGATCATCATTTCCTCCACACAAAACACAGTGAACGATGACAGCATGACACCTTATTGAATCATTAGGTAATGGAATATTTGTTGTAAAGTTTAGTGCGTAATAGTTACTTTTGTTCTTTATTTATTTATCATAAAGCACATTGGTGCAAGGCTACTGGCCGTGGCATTCAAAGCTGAGAAGGAAATTGTATTGGTTTTATGTAAACGAATTTAACGTTTATTATGTAATGGATATTATTGTTACTTTGTTTAGAACGTGAAAGTGGTGAAGCTTTGATTATTTAAATATGTTAAACTGTAAAATAATGTAGAATAAGCTGTAGCCCATCAGATAGACGGCATCGGGAAAGGGAACTGTCCTAGTCAGTTGTGCGAGGATATTCGGCGCGCGGGAAACGCGGCCGGGGACGGGCAGAGGACAGTGCTGGTGCAGACGCGAAGGCGAACAGTTCGGCTGGAGACGCGAATGCGGACAGCCAGTCTTTAGGCAGCTAGAAAGTGAAATTATTTAGAAAATTTCGCGTTGTGTGGTATCGCGGGACTTAGTCTCTCAGCGGTGAGCAGCCGCGCGCCTGGTGTGAACTCTAACTTTTCGCGTAAATATCGAGGTGGAGTATTGGACTTGAGTTTCGCGATGAGATTGTGAATGATCGAACTGTGTCAAATGGATATGCGCTTGAGTGTAGCAGCAACTCTAAATACGACCACTTTCGCTATTAGTTTGCTTTCTGAATAAACATTATTCTAACCAAATCGCAACTATGTGGCCTACATCATTTATGGGTCGTTAATTTAGTTCCCGATATTATTTTTATTATTATTGTTATTATATGTTATGTTAACTTTGTATTTCGCAAACTTGTCATCAGCCAGACAATTTAACCAAAGAGTCACAAGTGCCTAATTTAGGGCTTGTAATGCGACACGTGCGGTTCAACCGACGAGTTTGAGCCAAGACATGTCGACGAAGAGGAACCGCATGTGAGCCGGTACATCTTTGGGATGTTAGCTAGCACACCCAACTCTTGCAACCTGACCTGGAAGAAGCAACAATCAAAAGTGATATCAGAACCACGAAGTGGTACGCCTTTTATCACATACACAGAACTCTGAAAGAGGTAAAACTCACCTTAATTCCCAGTAAAATCGTAGGGCCAATTGGGAATCACAGCCTAAACCGTTTTGTCATTAGGAAGATCAACTGCCGAGCCAGGAAGGAGCCTACCACGATAATATTGTCGTTAAAACATGAATAAGCAATACATAAAATGTGTTTGTAGCTGCGGATACGAACAACCATCTGCTGCATAAGGGTGTGACGACAACGAAAATTCGTGCCGGACTCGGACTCGAACCCGGACTTCCCGCTTTCTTCGAGCGGTCGCCTTAATCGCTTGGGTTTGCCGTCCATGACTCACGGCCAGACCCAAACTACCGTACGTCGTCGTTCCTGTGTCACCTGTACTCATACACACATTATGTTAATTCCTTGTACACAGTAGGATGTTTTAATTGAAAGTAGCTGCCTTGTATTGGCAGATAAATAAGATATTTCTCTGCCTGTGTTGTTAAGAAGAACAGTGTAATGTTCCTTCGGACATGCATGCATGTTCTTCTTAACAACACTGGCCCTGCAATATCGTATGAGTAATCAACATCCTCTCAGTTCATCAGGGTTCCTACTTCAAAATAAGGAACTGATAAAAAACGCATCTCACTTGAATGAACGGATCAGAGCACGTTTACATTACAAGAACAACAAATATTTATAGAAGAAGTATGTGGAAAGAGAGAGAGGAAAGTGAGCTTCAGACACGGATCTAAGGGAGCAGGAGAGAGCGAAAGGAAAAGTTTAAGGGGAAATGGCGTGTTTTTGTGAGGACAGTAAAGGCAATCGCTTACCATACAGTTTCTAAGCTCCATAAATTACACTGCTACGTCTGATAACAGAAGGGCATTGGCAACGGTCTTGCAATGGCACCGATGTCACCAGAAGTCGCCTATTGATAGCACATTTGAACATATTAATTTGGGACGTGATGTCTCACGACACGGCATGTATGTGAAAAGCTTGGTTAATTTGTCCCTCCGAATAGAATACAGAATCATCCGAGTGGTGCGCTATCTCGCTGGAGCGCGTCGCGAAACTTCTATACTTTCCTTCCGCCTTTTATGTCCGAAATTTGGTGTCTTCAATGGGCTATAACTTTACAGATGACTGATTGGTAATGAAACTGAGAGGCTCTTTCTGTTGAACCCCCATGAGACATCGATAACCACGCTACGCCACGAAAACGCTCCTATTTACTCTGTTCTAACTACGCTTCACCAAACAAGTAATTACCCGGCAGGGCGTTATACAACATGTTGGCATGTTTGCTTGTTTGTCTGGCTGTTTCAACTGTGCCACTGAAAAACGCGTGTTTGCATGGGGGAGGGGGGCAGGGGCTGGGATGTGCTGCATTTTGTGGCAGAGCGTTTGATAAAACTTTGTGTGGACATCCCGTCTGACGCTGGCTTCGCCGACCACGACGTGGAGTTGCGCGCTGCCAGTGCCCACCCTCGGCTGGCAGACAGCTTGCAAGCACCCATCTAGTAATGCACATATCCTATTTATCACACTAATGAAGCAAATCTGCGGGACGCAACTGCGATCGGAACTTCGGTGACAAATTCATCAAATACCTGACGAGAATTTAGCTGTGCATTCCTGCGCGTTATGAACTGTACATCGTACGAATATCCATTATTATCTGAATCTGATGAGCCCATCTCAGCAATTGCAACTTCAGGGATAACGACAAGTACCTCTCTACTAAATCTGCAAGAAAACCCAGTTAAGAATTAAAGGAAAAATCTCCCGTGCATTCCATCCCAGACACCTTTACCAAACAATCAACAACCGTCCAATCGAACGAACTAAAACATTAACACTATGTTATTGCGGAAGACTGGATTCTCCAAAAACATTGCCAATGTGATATGGCTTACGTATGACAGACCATGCGCTACTTGGAAGAACGCTGCACGGAAAATCAACGCTACTCTAGTCTTAAGCAACCAACCAAGTCTTCTGTTGCTGAACATTGTATCTCCATCGGACATTCAACGGAATATGATAAAATAATAATTTTGGCCACATCATGTTTAGGGCCTCTTGTTTATTAAAAGATCTATCAAAACACGTATTCCGGAAAATCTGATGAACTGCGACAACGGCCACCAGTTGGATGCTGCATGGAACCCTATCATTTTCACGATTTGATCGCACAGGATACACACAGCGCACTGAAACCTGCGAGACGGCGTTAGGTCTTCTTCAGTCTTCGATGACTCACCTGAAGATAAATGGCAGGTACCCAGTCGAAATATCGTGGACTGTACTTAACGACGATAGATAGTAAACTTCTTTGCATACTCGGTTGGTAGATAAAAGTTTAAAATTTGTACTCAATAAAATACTTGACATTCACACCTAACGATTCAGAAGAGAGCCCACAAGAGATGACGACTAGTAATAAGCCGAATATAGAAATTAACCACCACGACCATCACCATACATAGAAAACCCTATTCTTAACTGTGGGAATGATGCACGAATCCCAGCTCTTCACGAGTTCTACTACTCATCGAAAATCCTTGAACGACGTGCATGTCGTCTTCCTTCCGCATCCTACCAAGTTTGACACCTTGTCTTGTTCCATCTCATGAAGTTCCTTCACCTCCTCAAACACCTAGAATTTCATTCTGTCCATTTTTTTTCCCTGAATATAGCAGTGCCACAAATACATGTCTTAAATTTTTTTACTGTGGGTAGCGGTGATGGCAGATTCTAGCATAATGACTAGTCTGATTTGAACGACAATGAAAGCTTGAGAATGTGGCAGCGACCTCAGAACTAGCAGCGAACAAAGAAAATAGAGAATTGCAGTTCTCGAACTGTTATGTTCAGAAAAAGTTCGCCAGTCACGGATCTACAAATTCCGTTATCCTCATAAAATAACAAGTTTGTCTGCGTGACTACTATCCTTACAAATAACTTAGAAGATCATGAAAATAGCCAGAATTCTGTCGCCTGCCCTACTTCTTCTCTCGTACCGTTGCCGCCTCTATATACAGTTCTATATATTCCTGTTAATAACTGAAGTGCGTGGAAGAGGGTACCTTTTATTGTAATGTGTATTAAAGTTTCTTCCCGCTCCACTCACAGATGGAGTATGGAAAGAAAGGATGGTTATACGACTGTGTTAAAAATGGTATATGCACGAACTCTACACTGGGGGCTGACGAATGTCTTCAGTTTCTACGCTAAAAGACGTTTCTTGAGTTTTATAACGAGATGTTCAGCACATTTTATCGAGCGAATGCCAGTTACGACTTTTTAACATTTCTGTTACTCTCCTTCGCTACTGAAAGTAATCTATAAATATTTACAACGCTCTTCTTCGTATTTGCTTGATGCACCCTGTTAGAGATCTGAAACCGTACAATGGAGCAGCAGTGAAGTACGGGCTGTACAACTCTTCTCTGTGCAAATTCTTTTCCAAGTAAACCACAGTTTCCCAGTATCCTGCCAACGGACAACAGAATTCTTCAATTTACAACGCAAGATATGTGGTCGTTCATTTCATATGGCCGGCCTCGGTGGTCGAGCGGTTTTAGGCACTTCAGTCCGGAATCGCGCGACTGCTGCGGTCGCAGGTTCGAATCCTGCCTCGGGCATGGATGTGGGTGATGTCGTTAGGTTAGTTAGGATTAAGTAGTTCTAATTTCTAGGGGACTGATGACCTCAGATGTTAAGTCCCATAGTGCTCAGAGCCATTTGAACCATTTCATATGTTTACAGACTGCTCTTCGCCGGCCGCGGTGGTCTCGCGGTTCTAGGCGCGCAGTCCGGAACCGTGCGATTGCTACGGTCGCAGGTTCGAATACCGCCTCGGGCATGGATGTGTGTGATGTCCTTAGGTTAGTTAGGTTTAAGTAGTTCTAAGTTCTAGGGGACTGATGACCACAGCAGTTGAGTCCCATAGTGCTCAGAGCCATTTGCTCAGAGCCATACTGCTCTTCCAAAAAAATTGTATAGTTATACTCTTCCAAAAATTTGTATAGTTATGCTCTTTCAAAAAATTTGTGGGGTCAAATGACACCACGCCTTCAACCTTCGTGAAGCGCACAACTTTGTGCATTCCTCCATATTAATAGCAAGCTGCGTTTCTGCACCTGGCTTACATATTATGGAGTTTCGGGTAGATACTGCACAAGTACACTGGATGATCAAAAGTAATCGGACACCTGCCACTGGACATTAACATGAGATGCGTCGACCCTTCACGTTTATGACGGTTTGAACTCTGCTGGGGACACATCCAGTGAGGTATTTGAAAGTCTGGAGGAATGGCAGCCCATTCTTCCTCAAGAGGCCAATCTAGAGAAGGTAGCAATGTTGGAAATTGGCGTCTGTAGCGAAATCGACGCCGTAACTCATCCCAACTCATCTCATCATCACCGACGCGCAAGTAGCCCAATGTGGCTTCGCCTGAAATCAGACTTGCACCCGGCGGCCGAACTTCCCCAGATGGGGCCTCCCGGCCATCAATGCCATACGGTCCCAAAGGTACTCTGTACAGGCCACAACATTTCAGGAATGATAGTGTCCAGAAACCATTGCGTCATAGGTGCTGCTTTATGACAGGATGCATTGTCATGATCATACCAATAGTCATCGTCTCCGAACTGTTGTGCACCCAGTACAAGATACTGTAAAGTTGGTTTACGTCCTTCTGTATTTTAGCGTTTTCAAAAACACAGTAGGGGAAAACAGCATAATTACGAAAAACATATCCTTATTGTAACAGCACCTCTTCCATACTTCACTGCTGACACTACACATCATGAGGTCCGCAGCTCGTGGTCGTGCGGTAGCGTTCTCGCTTCCCACGCCCGGGTTCGATTCCCGGCGGGGTCAGGCATTTTCTCTGCATCGTGATGACTGGGTGTTGTGTGATGTCCTTAGGTTAGTTACGTTTAAGTAGTTCTAAGTTCTAGGGGACTGATGACCATAGATGTTAAGTCCCATAGTGCTTAGAGCCATTTGAACCATCATGGCAGATAACGTTCTCCATTGATCCAGCAAACCCAAAACCTTTATTGGATTATCACAGCGCAAAGCGTGATTCATCTCTCCAAATCACTCCTTTTCAATCGTCCACTGTTCAGTGGCGTCTCTCTTTACACCACCTCAAGCGTAACTTAGCACTGAGTACCGAAACATGTTGCCCATGAGTAGCTGCTCGACTCTTGTACCCCAATGTTTTTAACTTTCTACGCCCAGTCATTGCGCTAGCAACACAACTGGTAGTGCTTTGGAATTCACGGGTGATCCTTCCACCTATTTCACGTGACTTTTATTACCACCTTCGTCAGCATTCAACGGTCCCTCTCCGTCAGTACATCAGATCTACCTGATACTGATTTAGATGTTGTTGTTTCTTCGCGTTTACACTTCACAGTCATATCACCAACAGTCGAAGTCTGCAGTTTTAGCAGGTTTTGCATGTTCCTAATGGATTTGTTACTCGGGCGATACCCAATGACTATTTCACACTCAAAGTTACTGAGCCCTCCTTACTGACCCATTTTGCTGTTATTGCTTTTCTACTGACAACACAGTACTCCACGCGTCCTTTTATACGGGCAGGTACCCAAGCGTGACATGTGGTGGTCGATTCCGCATTAGATAGGAGATCCTTTTCATCAGATAGTGCATTTACCTGATAATATTTCCTCCCCGATAACATCAACTGCGATGAGGTTACAATTAATACTCACTACTAAGTTATATATCGGTAACATGAGCAGGAACGGTCCTATTAGACTTCCGCGAGGCACCGAGACGTTAATTAATTTTAAATGTTGCGTGGAATTGAGACCTCCGAATTTATTACTAAATTTACAAGCTAACGCTTTTTCAGCTTCAGTCATGTTTTTATTCGAATGGTTATTGGCACGACGTGTTACGGCAGCGTTCTGCCATCGTCTGGTGGCTAACTTATTTATTTATCAACTTTTACATTACAGCCCGGGTTCCCGGGTTCGATTCCCGGCGGGGTCAGGGATTTTCTCTGCCTCGTGATGGCTGGGTGTTGTGTGCTGTCCTTAGGTTAGTTAGGTTTAATTAGTTCTAAGTTCTAGGGGACTTATGACCACAGCAGTTGAGTCCCATAGTGCTCAGAGCCATTTGAACCATTTTTTTTTACATTACACCTTCGAAACATCACAACATCAATATTGCCTTCGAAACACTAAACAAACTACAAAAACACACACACACACACACACACACACACACACACACACACACACACACACACTCATTCAATAAGTAAAGAGAGAAATTGGTCTGGAGAAAAAATAGCTTATTTTTACAAAACAATACTTTTCCTAAAAAAAATGGTTCAAATGGCTCTGAGCACTATGGGACTCAACTGCTGAGGTCATTAGTCCCCTAGAACTTAGAACTAGTTAAACCTAACCAACCTAAGGACATCACAAACATCCATGCCCGAGGCAGGATTCGAACCTGCGACCGTAGCGGTCTTGCGGTACTTTTCCTACATTTCAACATTTATGCACTTGTTCCAACCGGCTATAAGCTTTTATATTCGGGCTGCAAATAACTCTTTATCTTGATGTTTGAACCATTCTCCCAAAAATTATTTCACGTCCTCGTTGTCTTGGAACCTCTTCCTACGTAATGCCTCCTTCAGAGTACCAAACAAATGGAAATCACTAGGTGCTAAATAAGGACTGTAAGGGGGAAGATGCAGTACTTCCCAGCCCATTTGTCGATGATTTCACGGGTTCGTTGAGCAATATGAGGACGTGCGTTGTCTTGCTGGAGAATCACATCTGTCCTCTGAGATCCACGGCGTCTCTCTCTCATGGCTGCCTTGTTTAAAAGCAAATCCGAGTAGTATCGGCTGTTCATTGTACGTTGATCTTCGAGATAATCACAAAAAAACTGGACCTTCAGCATCCCAAAACACCGTCAACATGACTTTTCCTGCTGATGCTTGGGTTCTGAATTTTTTCTCGACAGGTGAGTTGGTGTGCTTCCACTCCACGCTTTGTCTTTTCGCTTTGGCTCATAATAGGGAACCCACGTTTCATCACAAGTTAAAATGTTGTTGAGGAAGTGCTCACCTTCTCTTTCATAACGATCCTTTAGCTCTGTGGACACACTCAACCTTGTTTCCTTGTGCAGCCGAGTCAACTCCTTTGGGATCCATGCTGCACGTGTTTTGCGGTATTTCAGCTTGTTACAGATAATGTTATGAACTGTACTAGTACTAAATTTACCCCTATCAACTATCATTTCCACAGTCACACTGCGGTCAGCACGAGTCATGTCATCAATTCGACTTTCAAGTGAGGGAGTTGAAACTTCAACTGGACGGCCAGAACGGTGTGTCAGTCACTGAGTCGCGACCATTTTTGAACTGATCTACCCACTTGTAAAAATTTGCACGATTCATACAACCTTCAGCATCAACTTTAGACATTCTACATTATAAATTCACTGGTTTCTCGCCTTCAGCAAGTAAAAATCGAATAACAGAACGTTGTTCAACTAATGTAGACGTTTCAAGCGGACTCGACATTTTGAAATGTATTTTTGAGGTTATGAAGTAAACAATGTTGATACGTCAGCTGATCAGGGCACATCCCAGTGATGCCAACTTAAAGCCATAAGCCGGTTCCGGTGGCTGAGCGGTTCTAGGCGCTATAGTCCGGAGCCGCGCGACTGCTACGGTCGCAGATTCGAATCCTGCCTCGGGCATGGATGTGTGTCATGTCCTTAGGTTAGTTAGGTTTAAGTAGTTTTAAGTTCTAGGGGACTGATGACCTCAGATGTTTAGTCCCATAGTGCTCAGAGCCATTAGAATTTAAAGCCATAAAGGTACCAAACTTGCCCTACTAACAGTTTTTCCCCAGACCAATTTGTCTCTTTAATTCTTGAATGGCCCTCGTATATACCAGGTGTGTTTCGTAAGAGACATCAGGCAAATTTTCTCTGGTGTTTCGGAAGATATTTGCAATTTCGGATTGCGTTGTGTAGATGGTCTCTTCCCAATAAATAGTGCTTGTCACGTCTTTCATGCGACGCCCAGTGTTGACTCACAGGTTCGATTTGTTTCTCGTTAAAAAACAAAATAAGTTCTAAATCGGAATTTTACGTACCCATTCGAAAGAACCGCTAACAAATTGTCTAGTCTGGTATTGGTTTTTCGGCATGCAGTAACAGGGACAGTAAAACATGGGGAATAAATAGCAATCCTCCAGCGACTCAGTAGCACTGCGTGCTTGGCGGCAGCAGTAGCGTGGGCTTGGGCAATGCTGTCGCTACTGGCGTACTGGTTATTCTTCAAGATTTACTTTCTCTGTAAATATATATCGATAAAACAAATACCGCATTAGACTAATTTGGGACCGCTCTATCGAATGGGCTGCAAAAATCGCACTATAAAAATCATTTTGTTTGTAACGGAAAACAAACCGACGCTTTCCATCGACAGTGGGCGTCGAATGAAAGACGCGACGAGCATGTACTGCCTGATGTTTTCTGCACGGTCGCAACTCCACCACTAAGTGGACTACGCCTGTCAGAATATAATGACGGTTTTGCCTCCAGCCGTCCACACAATAACACCTGACCAAGTGCCAGAGAAAAATAGACATTAATGGCTTGCTCTTGTCACAGTTACAGTGAGGTGACAAAACTCATGGGATATCGTGTCGGGTCTCCTTTTCCCCGCCGTAGTGCAGCATCTTGATATGGCATGGATTCATCGAGTCGCTGGAAGTCCCCTGCAGAAATATACAGCCATGTTTCATCTACAGTTGTCCATAGTTGTGAAAGTGTTGCCGGTGCAGGATTTTGTGCACGGCCTGACCTCTCGATTGTGTCACATAAATGTACGATGGGATTCATGTCGGGCACATTAATTGCCCACAGTGTTCTTCCAACCAATCGCGAAAAGCTGATGCCCAGAGACGTGGTACACTGTCATTCATAAATATTCCATCGTTATTTAAAAACATGAAGTCCATGCATGGCTGCAAATGGTCTCCAAGTAGCCGAAAGTAACTTCTTCCAGTCAGCGATCGTTCAGTTGGACCAAACGACTCAGTCAATTCCATGTAAACACAGCTCACACAACTATGAAGCTCAAATGGTTGAAATGGCTCTGGGCACTATGGATTTAACATCTGAGGTCATCAGTCCCCTAGACTTAGAACTATTTAAACCTAACTAACCTAAGGACATCTCACACATCCATGCCAGAGGCAGGATTCGAGCCTGCGGTCGTAGCAGCAGCGCTGTTCCGGACTGAAGCGCCTAGAACTGCTCGGCCACAGCGGCCGGCAATTATGAAGCCACCACCAGCTTGCACAGTGCCTTGTGGACAACTTGGGTCCACGGTTTCGTGGGGTCTGCGCCTCACTCGAACTCTCTAATTATCTCTTAAAACTGTAATCGGGACTCATCTAATCAGGCCACAGCTTCCCAGTCATCTACGTTCCAACAGATATGGTGACGAGCACAGCCGAGGCGCACTCGCGTCGGTCGGCTGCTGTCGTAGCCCATTAACGCCAACTTTCGCCTAACTGTCCAAACGGATACATTCATCTTACGCCCAGCATTGATTTCTACAGTTATTAAACGCAGTTTTGCTTGTCTGTTAGCACTGTCAGCTCTATGCAAACGCCGCTGCTCTTGGTCTTTACGTGAAGGTCGTGGGCCACTGCGTTGTACGGGGTGCGAGATAATACCCGAAATTTGGTATTCTCGGCTCACTCTTGACACTGTGGATCTCGGAATAATGAATTCTCTAATGATTTCGGAAGTGGAATGTCCCATGCGTCTAACTCCAACTGCCACTCCGCGTTCAAAGTTTGTTAGCTCTCGTCGTGCGGCCAAAATCACGTCGGCGTTTCACATGTATCACCCTACTACGGGGTGGGCTGCAATCTCAAAGGGTGCATGGCAAATACAGGACGTGCTTGGATGAAGGAACAGTCGGAATTGTAGTTGTAAATTGTTGTAGTTGTGCTGGGATAGTCCATGAGCTTCAAGCGCTAACAGAAAGCACAGAAGCTGAAATCGTATTAGGTACAGACAGCTGGCTAAAGCCTGAAGTAAGTTCTGCAGAAATTTTTACGAAGTCTCAGACGGTGTTCAGGAAAGATAGATTAGGCAGAATTTGTGGTGGAGTGTTTGTGTCTGTCAGTAGTGGTTTATCTTGTAGTGAAGTCGAAGTAGATACCCCGTGCGAATTGGTATGGGTGGAGGTTATACTTAACAGCCGAACTAAGTTAATAATTGGCTCCTTCTACCGACCCCCAGACTCCGATGATATAGTTGCTGAACAGTTCAGAGAAAATTTGAGTCTCGTAACAAATAAATACCCCACTCTTACGGTTATAGTTGGTGGGGACGTCAGCCTTCCCTCGATATGTTCGCAAAAATACTTGTTCAAAACCGATGGTAGGCAGAAAACATCTTCCGAGATTGTCCTAAATGCTTTCTCCGAAAATTATTTCGAGCAGTTAGTCCACGAACCCACGCGAATTGTAAATGGTTGCGAAAACACTCTTGACCTCTTAGCCACAAACAATCCAGAGCTGATAGAGAGCATCATGACTGATACAGGGATTAGTGATCACAAGGTCGTTGTAGCTAGGCTCAATACCGTTTCTTCCAAATCCACCAGAAACAAACGCAAAATAATTTTTTTAAAAAACCGGATAAAGTGTCACTAGAAGCCTTCGTAAGAGACAATCTCCATTCCTTCCGAACTGAATATGCAAATGTAGACGAGATGTGGCTCAAATTCAAAGATATAGTAGCAACAGCAATTGAGAGATTCATACCTCATAAATTGGTAAGAGATGGAACTGATCCCCCATGGTACACAAAACAGGTCCGAACGCTGTTGCAGAGGCAACGGAAAAAGCATGCGAAGTTCAGAAGAACGCGGAATCCCGTAGATTGGCTAAAATTTACAGACGCGCGAAATATGGCACGGACTTCAATGCGAGATGCCTTTAATAGGTTCCACAACGAAACATTGTCTCGAAATTTGGTAGAAAATCCGAAGAAATTCTGGTCGTATGTAAAGTACACAAGCGGCAAGACGCAGTCAATACCTTCGCTGTGCAGTGCCGATGGTACTGTTACCGACGACTGTGCCGCTAAAGCGGAGTTATTGAACGCAGTTTTCCGAAATTCTTTCACCAGGGAAGACGAATGGAATATTCCAAAATTTGAAACACGAACACCTGCTAGCATGAGTTTCTTCGAACTAGATACCTTAGGGGTTGCGAAGCAACTCAAATCGCTTGATACGGGCATGTCTTCATGTCCAGATTGTATACCGATTAGGTTCCTTTCAGATTATGCTGATACAATAGCTCCCTACTTAGCAATCATATACAACCGCTCGCTCACCGATAGATCTGTACCTACAGATTGGAAAATTGCGCAGGTCGCACCAGTGTTTAAGAAGGGTAGTAGGAGTAATCCATCGAACTACAGACCTATATCATTGACGTCGGTTTGCAGTAGGGTTTTGGAGCATATACTGTATTCAAACATTATGAATCACCTCGAAGGGAACGATCTATTGATACGTAATCAGCATGGTTTCAGAAAACATCGTTCTTGTGCAACGCAGCTAACTCTTTATTCGCACGAAGTAATGGCCGCTATCGACAGGGGATCTCAAGTTGATTCCCTATTTCTAGATTTCCGGAAAGCTTTTGACACCGTTCCTCACAAGCGACTTCTAATCAAGCTGCGGGCCTATGGGGTATCGTCTCAGTTGTGCGACTGGATTCGTGATTTCCTGTCAGGAAGGTTGCAGTTCGTAGTAATAGACGGCAAATCATCGAGTAAAACTGAAGTGATATCAGGTGTTCCCCAGGGAAGCGTCCTGGGACCTCTGCTGTTCCTGGTCTATATAAATGACCTGGGTGACAATCTGAGCAGTTCTCTTAGGTTGTTCGCAGTGATGCTGTAATTTACCGTCTGGTAAGGTCATCCGAAGACCAGTATCAGTTGCAAAGCGATTTAGAAAAGATTGCTGTATGGTGTGGCAGGTGGCAGTTGACGCTAAGTAACGGAAAATGTGAGGTGATCCACATGAGTTCCAAAAGAAATCCGTTGGAATTCGATTACTCGATAAATAGTACAATTCTCAAGGCTGTCAAATCAAGTAAGTACCTGGGTGTTAAAATTACGAACAACTTCAGTTGGAAAGACCATATAGATAATATTGTGGGGAAGGCGAGCCAAAGGTTGCGTTTCATTGGCAGGACACTTAGAAGATGCAACAAGTCCACTAAAGAGACAGCTTACATTACACTCGTTCGTCCTCTGTTAGAATATTGCTGCGCGGTGTGGGATCCTTACCAGGTGGGATTGACGGAGGACATCGAAAGGGTGCAAAAAAGGGCAGCTCGTTTTGTATTATCACGTAATAGGGGCGAGAGTGTGGCAGATATGATACGCGAGTTGGGATGGAAGTCATTACAGCAAAGACGTTTCTCGTCGCGGCGAGATCTATTTACGAAATTTCAGTCACCAAGTTTCTCTTCCGAATGCGAAATTATTTTGTTGAGCCCAACCTACATAGGTAGGAATGATCATCAAAATGAAATAAGAGAAATCAGGGCTCGAACAGAAAGGTTTAGGTGTTCGTTTCTCCCGAGCGCTGTTCGGGAGCGGAATGGTAGAGAGATAGTATGATTGTGGTTAGATGAACCCTCTGCCAAGCACTTAAATGTGAATTGCAGAGTAATCATGTGGATGTAGTATTAATGCCGCCAGTGCACTGCCCTTTTGTAACTTGTGCACGCGATACTACCGCCATGTGTATACGTGCATATGTGAATGTCGCTATCCCGTGACTTTTGTCATCTTAGTGTACTTGGAGGTACTAACTAACCAGAAACCATACTACTCCTAATACCTATAATTATTAGTCTTCAACTGAAGTAAATATGATATAATGTTGTTCAATACATTGTTCTCAGTCATCAATAAAAGCTCTGCACTTACACCTCTAACACCCTGTATATATGTGCAAGTGTTATACTGCCCTCTCTTTTAGTCTTTTGTCAACGTTATATCTTTGCACATTTATCGCCTTACGCGGTCAACATCACGAACAGTTATCTTGTGGGGAACCAAAAGAAATGGAAAGACAAAATATGAGCACACAGCCAGCTATACACATGGCAACTATGGTACCTATCTTCCCATTAATTTGCTTTCATACCACTGTGTCCCCATTTCGTAGCGGCAATAGTGTGCTTATCTGCACAGCTTATCACTGGGCAATGCCTTAAAAAGCCTAAGTGCATTCGTGCTATAAGTAGGCTATATGGCTCTAGTACCCTCGGCGGAGGAGACTTTCTCTCATATACGAACGAAGTCGGTCCTATACTCAGTGTTTGGGGCAAATGTCTGAATCCCGCAATACTGTCCGCGGCAAAACGCTCTGGGCACTTGCGAAGTATCAGGTTTGTGTATATGTATCATGCGAGTGACTGTAATAAGTGCTTGTGCAAGACAGCGTTATGTTTGTGATGTTATGGGTGAAAGGAAGGGAGAGGGCGGAACACGGAACCCCACTTAGCCTACTCCTCTAGTTGAGTATCAGGGAGGCCGGCGAGCTTAACGTCCCCATCCCACGGACGGATCAGCATCGGCAATGTCATATTCCCTCACTCCTGGGCACACTGCAGAGAGGTTCGAAATTTAATCCGAGGCACTGACGCAGAGTTTGGTGACTAGCAACTGCACGTCACCATCTCTCCTTTCTTGGCCGACCACACAGTGGAGAGCAAAAGGTCTTTAACCGCCAAGATCCGAATAGTTTTCATCAGCGTGTAGCTCCACTGTACAACCACGCATTAGGGACTTAAGTTACGATGGCTGGTAAATACAAACAAGGAATATAAATATTACACAGTGAGTGGTTATATTATTACGAAAAACCAGTTGCCGGATTAGTAAAGAATATGCTGACCTAAAAGTCAGTACACAACCCAAAGCTCATTTGCTATCCATATCCTTGAACAGGTGGTTGTAATTAAAGTGAAGCTACTCACAGAGGTCCGGTGTAGGCTGTAATTATCATGTGGCACCGAAACTTGGTAGATATTCTAACGCGTTAATGGGGAACCGATTTTCGCTGGAATAAATTGGTTCCAATTTTGGCCACCAGGTGTAAATCTGGCGCTGCGAATGCAAGAAAGACATATAATAACGTTTCCATATGTAACAGACGAGGAGCAGGACGTGAACAGAAAAGGTCAAACAAGTGAGGAAGGCATAATGTTGTTTTTATTATTAACCGCGGTTTACACAATTTGCTCGATATGAGCACCGGAGACATCACCGAGATGCTGTACAGCGCCAGAATTGCAGCTGGTGGCCAAAATTAAAATTATTTTTTTTTCTAGCTTACTTGAGTTCCGCATTGACGCGCTGGCGTATCTACCAAGTTTCGTTGCCGTATAATAATTACAGACCACACTGGACTGCCGTGAGTAGCTGCACTTTAATTATAACCACTTGGTTCATCTCGCAGCTGGAGTGTAAAGATTATCTCGGAAATCATTATGATATAGTATTTTCGGATATTTCGTTCTCTTTTGTCCGTGGGTGGTGACGTCCAAGTATTAAAATTAACAGTGAATTTCATACCGGAAATTATTCGCTGCCTTTCTTTTCACAGTGATTTACAGAGCACAGATGTATATAATTCCGTCATTAGAATCATAGTGTAAGTAACGTGACAGAAATTATTATCGGGACCGAAAATAGCTACAAGGAAACGAAGAGGTGGGGCCTGAAGACGCTGCAGATTCATCTTCCTGTTGCTATTGATCTAAGCTCCGTATGGAGTCACTGTACTCTTCTGCGATAGAGCCTCGGGTCCAATACTCGGTCGACCATGCTGATTATGTTTCCCGCTGCATATCTACCCATTCAGGCGAAAGCTGTAATTATTCCTCAGAGATACCACAGTCGATTGCCTCCCCTCGTCTAGAGTGAGGCAAGTCAGTAGCAACAGCAAGCTTGAGCATGAGCTAGATAAAGTAACATTACAAACTCTTTTAACTACTAGGCGGAAAATAATGAAAGCGTGGGAGCATGTTGCCAGAGGTCTTCCAGTCGTGCACAGGAAGCTAGACGTCAAATGGCGTGAGGTCTGCGTAATTCTAGCCTCAATTGAGGCTGGCCTCGCAGCACGAGGCAGTTGAAGGAACGGGAATAGGTAGCACGCCAATTAGCGAACAGTAGCGGTGAACTGTGGTTGTAAAGTCCATTACAACACGGCCTGGAGACAGCTTTTGGATAACTTAACACGGGGAAGAAACATTGCTTGCAAATTCAAGCAGCCCACCAGGGACGGTGTCGTCATACTTGTTCTTTGTTTGGATTCCTAAAAGTGAACAAGGCAGTGATACAAAACAAGGACGTGGGACAGTAAGAAGGACAGAACCCGAGCCAAAGATTGAACAGTCTCGTGCGCTATCAGAACAACAGACACTAATTGTATCTGGGGGGCCGCTTAAATTTGCGCAGGTAACAGCATGGTTGGATAACTTCAGTGCTAATTAACTCGGAAACGGCACAATGTATCGAATATTGTTCTTAGCAATTATTTCTCAGCACAACATACAGTGCAACATCATTACAAGCTTTTCGGACTGTTTCTGACCACCCTGTATATTTTCATGCTCCATCTTGTTCACCCGAGGACTCTGAATTCATTATGTGTAATAATAGAAAGGCCTCTTGGCTGTCCTCGCTTCATTTGCCTCAGTTTCGATAACCATAACGTTACTAAACAGTGAAGTATATACCTACTGCTTTAACTCTAAACCTGTTTCTGGTGTTACGGTCGCAATACGATACTAACCCACTCATCCTGCTTAACCGAGAGCTAGTAACAATTTACAAGTCATTACATGCCTCATACTGAGTGGAATTCTCAATAATCGTCAATCATCGAGCAACATGTCGAAACACGTAATAACGTAACCTTATTCTTCCACAGTTTCTCTCTCTCCCCCTGTCTGTCCCTCTCTGCCTGTGTGCGTGTGATATGCCTAATTCTCATTGGCGGCAAGTAAAAAGCGATTAAAACCTGTGAGAATAACAAAACGAAACAAATTAAATTGAAATAGAAATTTCAGCGTAAAACAGTCGATCGTTGGAGAAAGCATTGTTTAGCTGCCGTCAAGTTTCCGGATGAAAAAGTAGTGCAGCAGCAGCGAACCATCAGCGAGGTAGGGCAGAGGCTGAGGGGTTAATTGTTGAGTGAAATGAGCGCGTTATCAGCGAGGAGTGAATAAAACGAAAGCGCGCCACACAATGGGACCGCATCGATCCCGGCAACAGCTTGCCCCCGCAGTCGCAAATTTAGCCTCATTACGCCTACCTCGACGCAATTAAACGCACTATTTTCGTCAAGGACGGCGGCTGACTTTGATACCACGCCTCACTTGCCGGAATAACGCTACTAACGCGCCCAGAAAAGGCACGACATTTGTCTCATTAACCAGCCGTCGTGTAGCGCGCACCGCCCAAATGAATGGAGTCTCGTCTGTAGCCGCGCGAGAGAGCCGGCGCAGTCTATTGCCGTGAAGTCGAGTTCAAATTAACACTTTCCATGGTACTACCACAGGCAGTCCTCCTCCCGAGAAATGCGATCAAACTTCTATAGACATTCTTTGCTGCTTCTTTTAGAAAAATTGCAGGCATGTAACTAAGACCTCCTTCCGATACTGTTTGTGTTTAATCTCCGAGATACGCTTTTCAGTGACTTATGGTTCACCAATTTTGTTTCAGTTTTGCTTGAGCCATGTTAAATAGCTGTTGCTGGGTTTTTAGAGAGAAGTGATCTGGTATGCCATTTTAGTCTGTCTCATCAATGGTAGACGGGTACAAGGTGAGTCTCATAGCAAGTTAGTTCAACAAGCCAACGAGATTTTTTAACCCCTGCGCTATGGTTCTCACTTAAACAGGAGTATTCCAATCCTGATTCTCTTTTTTTTTTGCGAAAAAAGCAAATTCGCTCCTTTGCTGCAGCGCGAGACGCAGAGTGATATTTCTAACCAAAGCTTATTCCAGGAGTAACTGTCTTAGATCACCACATCGTGGCCATAAAAGATAGAAAAATCAACTACTAATAATGTGCAGCTTAAAAGGTGCCCCAGTGATTTATTACTAAATAACACCTTCTACTCCACCGACGGATATCTTGTCGGTGCAGATTGAAGTACAGGCCTACACTGTGAACAATATCTCATAAGGTGAGTTCTATGACTTCTACGTAACAGATGACCCCTGCATTTTTTCGACCCAGCAATACGTTCCGAGTAAGAAAACAAACAAACTATTATTTTTTGAATACGCTTGACTTAAATGACCATTGTCTAGAACTTGGTGCAGTTTGTTACGTAAACATGTTCATACCTGTGATAAATTGTGTATTCATTTGAATATGAAAATATGTTCACAGTTTTTAATTTCGTCCACGCCCATCAGGATCATTTACTTTACGGTCTGTGGAAGGAACATAAGAGTATCAGTTTGAAAATATGAATTATGTATTATTTTTTGTATAACTCGGTCCACATCCTCGCTGATCTCCCCACGATGAGTCTACGGAAATAACATTGCATCTAAATAAATATAAAAACCATTTCCAACGAATTTAACTGTCGCAACATCACTCTCGAATTAATACCCTTCTACACCCATACGTCACATCTGGCGCAGCAACACGACCATAGGAATCGAATTCTTTTGCTTCCCAACGAAACATTGTTACAGACGTCCGTAGTAGCACTAAGCAGTAGTATTGTTCCATGGTCATGAACAGAGCTGTCGGTGCAGAAGCTATCCATGTTATTTCTGACATGTGCAACAGATTGGTAAATGTACTCGCGTGGTGTGGTTAAAATCCCCCGTACTTTGAACAGATATTTGCAATGAGCTCCAATACTATTTTTGGTTATTATTCTTATGGCACTTTTCGTAGCTTGAAAACTGTGTTCAAATTTTGTGCATTTGTTCCCAAGAAAAGAAATTCATAGCTAACAAGGGGAAGGCCTCAGACACGGCCAAACGATTCGGCTCAAATTTGGCAGGTCGCTTGTGTACAACCTAAAACGAAGGAATCTGAGACATTTTGGGTCAACACCCCCGCGTTTTTGAGAAAATGACCCCAAAAGGTTATGACGAGCAATCGACTCAAAATTGGGGGGATCGATACATAATTGTAAAGAGAGCAATTTTCTTCATCACGTATGGGGTCCGAAAACGCATACTTTTCCAGAAATCGAGGTAAGAAACTTTTACAACTGCCACTTCTGTACCCACATGGTAAACGCTTTTCGTCGATAGTACCGATAGAGCAACGGCCAAGGTAACTGGGAATCGGAGAACCCGGGTTCGAATCTCGAAGAAACTTTATTACCGGGCTTCAGAATTGCAGTGTGCTTCTGGAAACCCATGGGGAACTGCACAACCGCACGGATGCAATAACTATTCACAGCATAATTCATAACCAACATTCAGCACCGATTTTTCAGTCGATGATAGCGTATGCGTGGTGCGCATCAAAATTAATTCCCGAAAAAGACATATTTTAAATGTAAACGAAGTTTGTTTTCCACTGACTCTCGGAATGAACAGTGTAGTTGTGGAAAGATGGCATTCATTATATGTTCTTGGTGCTGTGAGTATATTTGTTTCGAATGTTTGTATGACTTGCCAGGTAAAATAAATGCATAAATAAAATAAATAAATAAATAAATAAGTACCATCCATCTAACTGTTCGAAGAAAAGTGAGGACACGTAACAGTGACTGGAAGAACCATTGTAAAGTGACCTGGAGTAACATTTTAGTTGTTTACTATCCCAAGAGGTTTGAGAAATTTATTTGCCTACCTTACTATTATCATTCCTTATTGATTTACTTATCTTATTAACCCTCCTATCCCTATCATTTGAGATATGGAAAAATACAAACGAAAAGAATAACATCCGCTAGGGTTCTCCGATTCCCAGCGAGAAACCTTAACCGTTGCGCTGTCGGCGAAAAGCGTTTACCATGTGGTTACAGATGCGGCAGTTTTAAAAGTTTCTTTCCTCGATTTCTGGAAAAGTATGAGTTTGTGGACCCCATACCTGACGATGAAAATTGCTCTATTTACAGTTATCTGTCGATCCCTCCAATTTTGAGTCGATTGCTCGTCATAAACTTTAGGGGTGATTTTCTCAAAATTGCGGGGGTGTTGACCCAAAATACCTTAGAGTCCTTCGTTTTAGGTTGTACACAAGCGACCTGCCAAATCTGAGCCGAATCGGTTGGCCGTGTCTCAGGCCTTCCCCTTGTAAGAACTGAACGGACATATGAAAAGTACGTACAGCTACGTCTGCGTGCATACTCTGCAAATCACACTTAAGTGCGTGACAGGGGGTTCATCGAACCACGTTCACAATAATTATCTACTGTTCCACTCTCCAACAGCGCGAGGACAAAACGAACGGCCGGTCCCGGCGGAGGTACGAATCCTCCCTCGGGCATGGATGTGTGTTTTTGTCCTTAGGATAAATTAGATTAAGTAGTGTGTAAGTTTAGGGACTGATGACCTTAGCAGTTAAGTACCATAAGATTTCACACACATTTGAACAAAAACGAACGCCAATATCTTTCCGCGCAAACTCTGATTTCCCGTATTTTGTTTCTCCCTGTGTAATTCGGAGTCAATAGAGTATTTTCGCATACGGAGGAGGAGGACAAAGATGGTGACGCAACGAGAGTCCCCCCCCCCCTTTTTTTTTTACTGAGGTCCACCCCAATATCAGAGACACTCTCTTCCCTGTTTCTCGATACTACAAAATACAAAACGTGCTGTTGTTCTTTGAACTTTCTCGATGTTCTCCGTTAATCCTATCTGGTGAGGATCCCACACCACGCAGCAGTACTCCAAAAGAGGACGAACAAGCGAAGTGCAGGCAGTCTTGTTAGTAGATCTGTTGCATCTTTTAAGTGTTCTACCAATAAATCGTAGTCTTTGGTTCACCCTCCCCACAACATTTTCTGTGCACTCTTTCTAGTTTAATTTGTCCGTAATTGTAATTTCTAGGTATTTAGTTGAATTTATGGCCTTTAAATTTGATTGCTTTATCGAGTAACCGCAGTTTAACGGATTCATTGTAGCACTCATGTGGATGGCCTCATACTTTTCATTATTTAGGATCACTTGGCAATTTTCACTCAATACAGACATCTTATCTAAATCGCTTTACAATTGGTTTTGATCTTCTGTTGACTTTACTAGACAATAAACGACAGCATCATCTGCAAACAAGCTAAGGCCGTTGTTCACATTGTCTCCTAAATATAGATAAGGAACAGCAGTGGGCCTATAACACTACCTTTGGGAAAGCCAGAAATCACTTTTGTTTTACTCGATGACTTTCCTTCAATTACTACGAACTGTGACCTTTCTGACAGAAAATCAAGAATCCAGTCACATAACTGGGACGATATTCCATAAGCACACAATTTCATTACTAGCCGCTTGTGTGGTATAATTTCAAAAGCCTTCTGGAAATCTAGAAATACGAAATCAATTTGAAATCCCTTGTCAACAGCACTCAATACTTCGTGTGAGTAAACAGCTAGTTGTATTTCACAAGAACGATGTTTTCTCAATCCCTGTTGACTGTGTCTGAATAGACCGTTCTCTCCGAGGTAATTCATAATGTTCGAACACAATATATGTTCCATAATTCTGCTGCATATCGACGTTAATGATATGGGCCTATAATTCAGTGGATTACTCCTACTGCCTTTCTTGAATACTGGTGTCACCTGTGCAACTTTCCATTATTTGGGCACTGATCTTCCGTCGACCGAGGGGTTGTATATCAATGGGGCTATTGCATCAAAATACTCGGAAAGGAACCTAATTCGTATACAGTCTGGACGGAAAGACAATTCTTTTATTAAGTGATTTAAGTTGATTCACATCTCCTAGGATACATACTTCTAAGTTACTCATGTTGGCGGCTGTTCCTGATTCGAATTCTGGAATATTTACATCGTCTTCTTTGGTGAAGGAATTTCGGAAGGCTGTGTTTAGTTTGTAGCACTGTCATCGACAGCATTTCCATTGCTATCGCTCAGAGAAGGCACTGATTGTGTCATGCCCCTAGCGTACTTAACGTACTACCAGAATCTCTTTAGATTTTCTGCCAGGTTTCGTTGACAAAGTTTCATTATGGAAACTAGTGTAAGTATCTCGCATTCAAGGCCGCGCTGTATTTCGAGCGTCTGTTAAAGATCGCCAATCTTGGAAATTTTGCGTTCGTTTAAATTTAGCATGCTTTGTTCGTTATTTCTGCAACAGTGTTCCGATCTGTTTTATGTACCAAGGGGGATCAGCTTCGTCATTTGTTAATTTATTTGGTATAAAACTCTGAATTGCTGTCGATACTGTTTCTTTGAAATACTTAACTAAAAGGCACTGGCTGTCAGCCACTGGTGACAGGACACTGAGGGCACAATTGCTGAAAGCATTCTGTTCGCAGGTACCCGTGTGTGTTCACACCGCTTGAACTGAGAATAAATATGGATTCCTAGAAATTTTGCGTTTATTACGCAGTCTATAGAGGCAGCAGTCTGCACTTTCCTATAACTCTATTTGTCCCATCTTTTCTTGGAACTGAGGTACTTAATGGATTGGGATGACTTTTTAATGCCTGCTGTTATTGATCTGTTTTTATGATACACTGATATTGATGGGGAACATTTTGGAAAGATTAAGAAAGTTCACTTCAAATAACGTTGAGAATTTAGAGAATTTTTCATTCATATTGGTTTCTTTATACAGTTCATCCCAACTTTGGTTCCCTAGTCGTCTTGAAAAAATTTTGTAGTTTGATTTTTGATAAACGTCTTTCATAGGTCTGCAGCTTAGGGATTTTTTCCATATTCGATTCTACTGTTCTTATTTGGAGCCGGCCAGGGTGGCCGCGCGGTTATAGGCGCTTCAGCCTGGAACCGAGCGACCGCTACGGTCGCAGGTTCGAATCCTGCCTCGGGCATGGATGTGTGTGATGTCCTTAGGTTAGTTAGGTTTAAGTAGTTCTAAGTTCTAGGAGACTGATGATGACCTCAGCTGTTAAGTCCCATAGTGCTCAGAGCCAGTCTTATTTGGAAGAAATGTTCTGATAGTGCAAGATCTTTTACAGCTAAAGCACACCTTTCTCTGTCCATATTTGTGGCCATATGGTCGATAACTGATGTAGTCATATTAGTAACTCTTGTTGCACTATTGACCATCAGAGACATGGAGAAACTCAAAAGGATATTTATGAGTGTGTTACTACTTTCACTTATTATATCGGCACGCATGTGACAGCATGCACTACCTAATATGTCGCAAAATGCCGCAAGTAAAAACCAGGTTCTACCGGGGCTCACACCCGGGGCAATTTTTGTGATAGAAAGGTTGTGTGAAGTGTTTTGGATAACTCTTGGACTAGGGTCCATTTGTATACCCAGCAGATGGATCGTCTTGGTGTCACTACCCGCCGGCCGAAGTGGCCGTGCGGTTAAAGGCGCTGCAGTCTGTAACCGCAAGACCGCTACGGTCGCAGGTTCGAATCCTGCCTCGGGCATGGATGTTTGTGATGTCCTTAGGTTAGTTAGGTTTAACTAGTTCTAAGTTCTAGGGGACTAATGACCTCAGAAGTTGAGTCCCATAGTGCTCAGAGCCATTTGAACCATTTGTGACTACCCTACAGTACAAGGTCGAAGTATAAATATTACACACTTCCTCCCCATTAGGCAAATGGAGAAAATACGTTGATTCTTTCTGCGTTTGGTGTGGTCTACGGTGGGCCTTAAGGGGTTTATGGAGGCACCATTAGTTCACGGACTGTTCCGGAGGAAACCGCAAAAAGCGATTATTTAC
The DNA here is from genome assembly GCF_023898315.1 of Schistocerca nitens. Lineage (NCBI taxonomy): Eukaryota > Metazoa > Arthropoda > Insecta > Orthoptera > Acrididae > Schistocerca > Schistocerca nitens. The sequence goes on along the minus strand of NC_064616.1, from coordinate 661,605,311 downwards.
TATTTTTTCGTACCAAAACAGAGCCGCGGATTCAGAGGTGGCTATGCACAGAAAATGCTGAAATTTTTGCGGTATATTTCTAATATCCAGGTCTCTAAAAGCTTTGCATATTTTCATGATAGCTTTATTCGTTTTCAAGATGCAGAGGTTCAAGTTTACCTTGAATGTACACGTAAAATACGCACGTAAAATCCGGTGTGAGGCGAAAACATACTTTGTAAAAAGACGCACCACGGAGAAATATACTGTAAAAGTCTCCGTTATCAGAGGGGTTCCGGGAATCTCATGTTGTGGTACTGAAGACGCAAAATTTTTGTACACTTAAAATCCGGTCTGAGACGTAAAATTAGTTTTGAGTTATTTCTATTTCATATAAGGAAACTATCGAAATTTTTCTGACGCATAAAGTTCTTTACGTATGGGCGACATGTCATGCTGTAGCAAGGGAAAGAAGGGAACCAGTAGGAAAATGCTCCTGTCGGAGCACAAAAAAGGCGAATACTCTCCTGTTTAAAAGATTGACTGAAAAGTGGGGTATCAGCTGTCTCATTCTACTTTCCTCAGCACCTTAAAAAACTTTCCGATAAATTTTTGCCATTTGAACAAATTCGTGTTTTTTTATGCTGAGAAAGGAGGAGATTGAGGCAGTGGGTAAGAGACGGAAAAATAATAAATACTGGAAGATAATAGGAAGTGGGTGTGGTACAGAAAATGAGAAGTAGACAATGAGAGTGTGAGAGAAAGAGAGGGATAGAGCGGCAGTGGAACATAGTTGACAGTGACACAACAGTGCTAGGAAAAGAGTGAGGGAGACAGGAGAAGAACAAAGAGAAGGACAAATCGGAAGTGAGTGAGAGCCAGTGACAGCGAGAGACAGAGTCTATGACAATTACAATAAAGAAGGGGGAGACAGTGACTGTGACAAGAGCCATCAGCACTGGGTAGGAATGATGAGATAACAGCAGTAAGAGAGAGCAAAAGGGAGCCAGCGACAGTGAGAGGAGACAGTATTGCAGTGCTGGCCATTAAAATTGCTACACCAAGAAGAAATGCAGATGATAAACGGGTATTCATTGGACAAATATATTATACTAGAACTGACATGTATTACATTTTCACGCAATTTGGGTGCATAGATCCCGAGAAATCAGTACCCAGAACAACCACCTCTGGCCGTAATAACGGCCTTGATACGCCTGGGCATTGAGTCAAACAGAGCTTGGATGGCGTGTACAGGTACAGCTGCCCATCCAGCTTCAACACGATACCACCGTTCATCAACAGTAGTGACTGGCGTATTGTGACGAGCCAGTTGCTCGGCCACCATTGACCAGACGTTTTCAATTGGTGAGAGATCTGGAGAATGTGCAGGCCAGGGCAGCAGTCGAACATTTTCTGTATCCAGAAAGGCCCGTACAGGACCTGCAACATGCGGTCGTGTTATCCTGCTGAAATTTAGGTTTCGCAGGGATCAAATGGAGGGTAGAGCCACGGCTCGTAATACATGTGCAATGTAACGTCCACTGTTCAAAGTACCGTCAATGCGAACAAGAGGTGACCGAGACGTGTAACCAATGACACCACATACCATCACGCCGGGTGATACGCCAGTATGCCGATGACGAATACACGCTTCCAGTGTGCGTTCACCGCGATGTCGCCAAACACGGATGGGACCATCATGATGCTGTAAACAGAACCTGGATTCATCCGAAAAAATGACGTTTTGCCATTCATTCAGCCAGGTTCGTCGTTGAGTACACCATCGCAGGCGCTCCAGTCTGTGATGCAGCGTCAAGGGTAACCGCAGCCATAGTCTCTGAGCTGATAGTCCATGCTGCTGTAAACGTCTTTGAACTGTTCGTGCAGATGGTTGTCTTGCAAACGTCCCCATCTGTTGACTCAGGGATCGAGACGTGGCTGCACGATCCGTTACAGCCATGCGGATAAGATGCCTGTCATCTCGACTGCTAGTGATACGAGGCCGCTGGGATCCAGCACGGCGTTCCGTATTATCCTCCTGAACATACCGAGTCCATATTCTGCTAACAGTCATTGGATCTCGACCAACGCGAGCAGCAATGTCGCGATACGATAAACCGAAATCGCGATAGGCTACAATCCGACCTTTCTCAAAGTCGGAAATGTGATGGTACGCATTGCTCCTCCTTACATGAGGCGTCACAACAACGTTTCACCAGGCAAAGCCTGTCAACTGCTGTTTGTGTATGAGAAATCGGTTGGAAACTTTCCTCATGTCAGCACGTTGTAGGTGCCGCCACCGGCGCCAACATTGTGTGAATGCTCTGAAAAGCTAATCATTTGCATATCACAGCATCTTCTTCCTGTCGGTTAAATGTCGCGTCTGTAGCACGTCATTTTCGTGGTGTAGCAATTTTAATGGACAGTGGTGTACTTGTGGAAAACCGCTACTAACTTGTGCCCGATACGTTGGTGGCAGTATGATCGTCCTACAGTCCGTTGCAAATGCCGGTCGTCTAAACTTTGCCATTAGTGTTTCGCGAAATGAACGTCTCCTTCCGTCCAGGGAATCCCATTTGAGCTCACGGAGCACTTCCGTAACACTCATGTGTTGGCAACAAATAGAGCAGCAAGCCATTGTATTAATCCGAAGCCTTTCTTTAATTACACCTTTTGGATTTTTCCTTTAATCCGATCTACTGGGGTGCCCAAACGTTTGTGCAGTAAGTCTACTCAAGAATCGCACAAGTCTTCTGTACGCAGTCTCTTTTATAGATGAACTACATTTTCCTACTATTCTTCCAATAAACCTAAGTGCACCATTTGCATTCTCTACAACTGACCATATGTGGTCATTTCACTTCACTTTGCTTAAAAACGTTACGCTGAGATATTTAATCGGCTTGACTGTGTCAAGCAGCACACAAGTCTAACACCAAATAAAAATACTATCAAAGTCATGCCGAAACAGAATCATCTCGCCAACAAAAAACACTCAAATGCGATTTCTGAATTTGATACTAGCTGCTTAATCTGTCATTGTAAATGAAATGTAGAAGGTGGTACTCCTCCGTACTCTGTACCGTTACACTGCGAAATTAGTTACATATCTGTGCGTGCAGATTTAACGCCTGTCGCATGCTGCCTTTATGGCGTTGCAATTTCAATGACCAGCATTGTGCTTATTGGACATGGGCTACGGATTCATATTGTGAGTGATAGCTATTTACTTGGACTCCGCTTTCCGGAACCCACGACAAACATTGCTTGTGTTTTGAATATTTGTCAGTTTGTCTCTTATAAACGGGCACAGGCTTGCTCAAAACACACGGATCTGTTTATTATGCAATAAAGAGGCGCTTCATATTGCGGTATTTTTCGTGACTGTGTGTGGCAAACAAAATCTGTTTGCTTCTCTCCCCTTGCTAATGGTGACAATGGCAGACGAACACCGACGCCTGCTTGGTGAGAAAAGCTAAGGAAAGCACATTTCTTGAAGTGCAGACCAAATGAGGCATCACCTATTTTAAAATTACCCTTACTTTATTATTAGTTATTCGCGTACAGTAACTCAGTACACGTATTAGACCCTGAGAATTGGCTTGATCTTTCTTTCTTTTGTTCCACGTAAATTATGGCGAGTAGATTCGCTGTGGAAGCAGAAGTGAGATAGTACGAGGAAATGAGATTTGGGTATCTAAGAAAGACATGCAAAGGTGGTGGGGTGATTAACGTGGAATCTATGTGACGTTATGTGGCAAGAATATTGTCACCTTAGTGTATCGTCGACGCAAAGAAATGGCATGCCAGCATCGCTACCATAATGAGATATTTACCAAAACTCCACAGAGACACGTTTCGTCAAGAATGTCGGGAATGTGATCTTGCAGTTCATGCGATTTCAACATTTTTTTGGAAGAACGGGGGTGAGATACAAAGACAGAGACAGACAGAGAGAGAGAGAGAATCTTTCATTAAAAAATGAAAGCCATCTTATGTTCAACGATTGTTCCCTGAGGATTGTGAGCGAAGGATGGAGATCACTGAAATCTTTTTTGGACGGGCGTGATGAATAGATGGGACATTATGAGAGTGTGCTATGGTCAAATGAGTTTTTGTTTCAAGTCAGTTTTTTTGTGAAGTGACGGAAGTGTCATTACTGATCAGGTGAGAATCTGCACATCTCTGTTGAAAAGTCGCAGGAATGTCCGAATGCAGTGGTGAGGGATTACAGCGTCTTCTTCTATAGGTACTTTCTACATCTACATCTACATTTATGCTCCGCAAGCCTCCCAATGGTGTGTGGCGGAGGGCACTTTACGTGCCACTGTCATTACCTCCCTTTCCTGTTCCAGTCGCGTATGGTTCGCGGAAAGAACGACTGCCGGAAAGCTTCCGTGCGCGCTCGAATCTCTCTAATTTTACGTTCGTGATCTCCTCGGGAGGTGTAAGTATGGGGAATATATCCGATACCTCATCCAGAAACGCACCCTCTCGAAACCTGGACAGCAAACTACACCGCGATGCAGAGCGGCTCACTTGCAGTCCGCCACTTGAGTTTGCTAAACATCTCCGTAACGCTTACCAAACAACCCTGTGACGAAACGCGCCGCTCTTCTTTGGATCTTTTCCATCTCCTATGTCAACCCGACCTGGTACGGATCCCACACTGATGAGCAATACTTTCCTCTCCCACACGACATCGAATCACGAAAAGTATGTAGAGACGCTGCAAGACAGTGTGTGGCAAGTAATTTTTCAGTGGGACTTCATTACAGAACATCAGTTTATACAGGATACTGCACCCAACTCAACTGACGTTTATGAGTGGCTGGGGCCGATGTTACTTCCTCCCCCATTCTTCCTTCGAAATGATGGAAACGAGAAAATTATAGAAACTAGAGAGAAAACGGAGATTAACGGGAAATAGTTCTTCCCACACGCCATTCGCGAATGGAACAGGGAAAGCCCTATCATACAGTGATACTGAAATTGCAGATGTAGAGATAGATCTAGTAGGCATGGACCAAGCGAATGTGTGGCTCGCACTTCAGACATAAAGCTCTTTGACTTTTTCCTGTTTCTATGGGTAAAGGAAGAGATAACGACAGGAACCTCCGTGGTAACGATAGTTCCTCGCAAAATGTTTACAGTGGCAACTGTAAACGTTACGAATCAGCTACAAAAATATTGCCAATATGGGGATTGGGGGGGGGGGGGGCTGTGTGGAAATTTAGCAGGGTCAAGGAAAACCTCACGATCGTAATGTATGTCACTACTAATTTTCCTATCTAAGGAAAATGTTATACTAATATCAGAACAGGTAACGACTTATCAAACATCTTGTATAAATAAAGATCCATGCTGCTGAAGTTTACGATATGTAGAGAACTGATTTATACTCCGATTCTGAAGATATTTTTACAATTTCGTTTCTGAAGAGGATTTTAGAATTTTTTCTGTTTATTTCTGGATAAGAAACAGATTAGTTGCATCATTTGACTAACGGGGGCTATTCTCAGTCCCATAACCATTACCGAGCACTGAGACTGCGGTAAGCATCGTGGAAGCCTGTCTTCGCAGCGTCTTACCTGAGATGGTTCTCCGCTGCCTTCATCTGACACGCATGTCGTACACTCATGAACTAAAACATTATGACCTGTTTAATAGTGTGTTGGTCCACCCTTTGAATGCCATACAGCAGCGATTCTCCGTGGAATGCAATCGTCAAGTCCTTGGTAGGTTTCCGGAGGTATGTGCCGCCAGATGTCAACAGACAGGTCACGCAGTTTCCGTAAGGACGGACTGGGCGCGGAAATGGCGCCCAACAGCGTCCCTGGCGTGTTCCACAGGTTTCAGATAAGGCACTTTTGGTAGCCTAGACATGGACGTGAACACTCCTAAACGAACTGCAGCACGATTCTGGTCTTGCGACAAGGACAGTTATTCTGCTGGAAGATGTTATCGCCATCAGAGAATACATCAGGCATGAAGGGATGTAGGTGGTCCACAATAATGTTTACGCAGCCCGCAGATGTAATGGTGCCTGTGATTAGAGCCACAGGTCCCATGGAATTCCAGATGAATGTCCCCCATAGCATAACACTGCCCCACCGGCACGCGTCTTTGCCGTTGTTCATTTTTCGAGCAACCGTACGTTTGGATGACTGCATATCTGTACACGACAATCGACCTGGTGTAAAAAGAAGCGTGACTCATCCGATCATTCGACACCTTTCGACAGATACGTGGTCCAATCTCGGTGATCCCACGTCCACTGGAATCTTAACTGATGACGTCAATATGAGAACACATAAGAGTCGTCAGATCCAGAGCCACATGTTCAACAATGTGCACTGAGCGGTGTGTGAGATTCCCTGCTATATTCACAGGACAGGACAGATAGTTTAATTTGTGGAAAGGGTCCAAAAATGAGTGGCTGTCAGTTGCACTCGAACATACTACTTTATTCATTTGACAAACATTACAAGAGTAAAGAAAACATTAAAAACAGAGCAAGCCAAACATTAATTCCTGAACTTAATTCCCGGCAAAATGGAGCATTCAATCTCACGCCTCAAGGGCAAAACAACTTTAATTTAAAATCGGCTAGAAGCCATACATAAACAAACAACAAGGGCAAATAAGAAAAGGCAGCACATCAAACGGCGCTCAGAAGTTTCCAAGGGTCGGCCTGGAATTCAAACACTAACGTTCGCTTAGGGGAGACAGGCAGTGGGCCCAACAATTCTCAATCCGACGGCAACTCAACCGACAGACAGTCAACGGAGCAAGCGACAGGATAACGTCCGCTCCACCCGACCAGCACACAACAGGGAGTTCAATAGAACAACGCAGAAGGTATCGGCGCCCACAACGACTTACATATTCAGCTGTCAAGCTACACTCTGTGCTGGACAGCCACAACACGACGAGGAAAATACACTGCCTGAATTTACATCAACGGCCAGGGCAGGAAACCGGAACGTTACCGGCCACAAGGCAGAAGATTCCACTGGTGCACTTCAATTCAAAAATAAAGTTAAGTTAAAGTCCACAGGAGGGCGGCTAGAATTTCGCCAACTTGAAAAAAACACGTTGTTGCTAGCGGGAATGTCCCAACATCCCATAACGAAATTCAAACGACACAATTTGAGGCCCGCATCTCGTGGTCGTGCGGTAGCGTTCTCGCTTCCCACGCCCGGGTTCCCGGGTTCGATTCCCGGCGGGGTCAGGGATTTTCTCTGCCTCGTGATGGCTGGGTGTTGTGTGCTGTCCTTAGGTTAGTTAGGTTTAAGTAGTTCTAAGTTCTAGGGGACTTATGACCGAAGCAGTTGAGTCCCATAGTGCTCAGAGCCATTTGAACCATTTGAACCACAATTTGAGCAGTTTGGGCTGGCTGGTAGATTAAGTAAAGACTCAACTTTCGTGTCCGGGATCGGTGAGACGGACCTCGTAGCAATAGGAACAGCCCCTCACACTCCGCCCACGCGTGGACGCTCCGGCCAGACACGCGCCACGGAGACTTCCTCGCTGCTCCACGCCAACCAAGAACCCGCACACGGCACAGCCGAAACTATAACGCGAGGCCAAAGATAGTACAAGTGTGCGAATATCGGTACACGCTGCTGCTGCTGCGACTCGCGGAGAGAGAGAGAGAGAGAGAGAGAGAGAGAGAGAGAGAGGATGACAGCATAGTCGCGATAACCGCGGGAGACTAATCACAGAATAGCAACCAAGGTTTAATCCAAAGCATAACACGAGCCAGCCTCAGCTCAGTGTGCTCCGAAGCTCTTGGGCTTGCCCCAGCATTGTACTCTTCCTTCAGAACTGCCACGAATCGCCGCCTATCGTGCTTTGTCAAGCATAGAGGCCTCTGCCCTTTACGTTCTGTGATGAGGCGCGGACGTCCAACACATTGTCGCCCATTCTTGGTTTCACCGTCATTCAAACACTTTCAAAACATTCTCACAACAGTAGCATGTGAGCAGCCGACTAACTTCGTCGTTTCCGAGATGCTCGCTCTAAGGCGCCATGCCACAAACAACTGCCTTTGTCGAAGTCGCTTATGTTAGTGGATTTTGCATTTGTGGCCCGCATGTTCGCAAGAATGATTTCCCATTTATCTCTGCTCCACTTATACACGTGCACGCAACACCATCATACGGCATTCAATCTCGTGATGGAACAGCGGTAATAATGTTTTGCCTCATCGGTGAATATCTGACTGCACATGGCGGGCGACAACGTGCGCTTGTTCAGCCTGGTGCTCTTGCAGACGAAAACTGAATTCACATGGACAGAGAAAAACAGTCGGTGCTGGCACATAACCCACGCACAGCGCTCATTAGTGGATGCGAAAAGAAAATTGCACATTTTAACGAGTGCGCTGCTCCAATTTTCTTGGGTGATATCGGTAAATGGCATCGAGTCAGTTGTATGCCTCTTACAGGAAACCATGAAAGGCGCTGCACGGTTATGCCATTTGTCTGAAGATAGTGGGCGCACTTTCACAAAACATTGTCTGGTTTGTGCGTCAGATAGAGAAGCAGCGATGACTTGTTCTACATCTACATCTACATACATACTCCGCAATCCACCATACGGTGCGTGACGGGGGGTACCTCGTACCACAACTAGCATCTTCTCTCCCTGTTCCACTCCCAAACAGAACGGGGGAAAAATGACTGCCTATATGCCTCTGAACGAGCCCTAATCTCTCTTATCTTATCTTTGTGGTCTTTCCGCGAAATGTAAGTTGTCGGCAGTAAAACTGTACTGCAGTCCGCCTCAGTAGCGATTCACGAAAAGAATGCCTACTTTCCTCTAGAGACTCCAACCCGAGTTCCTGAACCATTTCCGTAACACTCGCGTAATGATCAAACCTACCAGTAACAAATCTAACAGCCTGCCTCTGAATTGCTTGTATGTCCTCCCTCAATACGACCTGATAGGGATCCCAAACGCTCGAGCAGTACTCAAGAATAGGTCGTATTAGTGTTTTATAATCGGTCTCCTTTACAGATGAACCACATCTTCCAAAATTCTACCAATGAACCGAAAACGACTATCCGCCTTCCCCACAACTGCCATTACATGCTTGTCCCACTTCATATCGCTCTGCAGTGTTACGCCCAAATATTTAATCGACGTGACTGTGTCAAGGGCTACACTACTAATGGAGTATTCAAACATTACATGATTCTTTTTCCTATTCATCTGCATTAATTTACATTTATCTATATTTAGAGTTAGGTGTCATTCTTTACACCAATCACAAATCCTGTCCAAGTCATTTTGTATCCTCCTAGTCACTCAACGACGACACCTTCCTGTACACCACAGCATCATCAGCAAACAGCCGCACATTGCTATCCACCCTATCCAAAAGATCATTTATGTAGATAGAAAACAACAGCGGACCTACCACACTTCCTTGGGCACTCCAGATGATACCCTCACCTGCGATGAGCACTCACCATCGAGGACAACGTACTGGGTTCTATTACTTAAGAAGTCTTCGAGCCACTCACATACTTGGGAACCAATCCCATATGCTCGTACCTTAGTTAGGAGTCTGCAGTGGGGCACCGAATCAAACGCTTTCCGGAAGTCAAGGAATATGGCATCCGTCTGGTACCCTTCATCCATGGTTCGCAAGATATCACGTGAAAAAAGGGCGAGTTGCGTTTCGCAGGAGCGATGCTTTCTAAAGCCATGCTGATGCATGGACAGGAATTTCTCTGTCTCAAGGAAATTCATTATATTCGCACTGAGAATATGTTCGAGAATCCTGCAACAAACCGATGTTAAGGATATTGGTCTGTAATTTTTAGCATCCGTCCTTCTACCCTCCTTATATACAGGCGTCACATGCGCTTTTTTCCAGTCGCTCGGGACTTTACGTTGGGCAAGAGATTCGCGATAAATGCAAGCTAAGTAAGGAGCCAATGCAGTAGAGTACTCTCTGTAAAACCGAATTGGAATCCCATCGGGACCTGGCGATTTATTTATTTTCAACCCATAGTCGCGATAACCGCGGGAGACTAATCACAGAATAGCAACGAAGGTTTAATCCAAAGCATAACACGAGCCAGCCTCAGCTCAGTGTGCTCCGAAGCTCTTGGGCTTGCCCCAGCATTGTACTCTTCCTTCAGAACTGCCACGAATCGCCGCCTATCGTGCTTTGTCAAGCATATAAGCCTCTGCCCTTCACGTTCTGTGATGAGGCGCGGACGTCCAACACATTGTCGCCCATTCTTGGTTTCACCGTCATTCAAACACTTTCAAAACATTCTCACAACGGTAGCATGTGAGCAGCTGACTAACTTCGTCGTTTCCGAGATGCTCGCTCTAAGGCGCCATGCCACAAACAACTGCCTTTGTCGAAGTCGCTTATGTTAGTGGATTTTGCATTTGTGGCCCGCATGTTCGCTAGAATGATTTCCAGGGATGTCTATCACTATGTCCTCCATACGGGAATTTGTACGAGACTCAAACGGCGGTATGTTTGTACGATCCTCCTGCGTGAAAAAAATTGGTTCAAATGGCTCTGAGCACTATGGGACTTAACATCTGTGGTCATCAGTCCCCTAGAACTTAGAATTACTTAAACCTAACTAACCTAAGGACATCACACACATCCATGCCCGAGGCAGGATTCGAACCTGCGACCGTAGCAGTCGCGCGGTTCCAGACTGAGCGCCGAGAACCACTAGACCACCGCGGCCGGCTCCTGCGTGAAAGATTTCTCAAATGCTAAATTTAAAATTTCAGCTTTCGTTTTGCTGTCTTCCGTTGCCACGCCAGACTGATCAGTGAGTGACTGGATGGAAGCCTTCGACCCGCTTACCGATTTTACGTAAGACCAGAATTTCCTTGGGTTTTCAGCAAGATCTTTCAAATCCCCAATCATTCTTCTTACACGAATCTTTCCATGAAAATATGAATGCGTTTCTAATAGAAATAGAGACTTGTAACTACATAAACGTCCAGATGAGTCGCGGTTTTCTGAAATAGTGGAGTACCTCCAGCCTTTAAATAAAAAATACGTACGAGGGAGTGCTGAAAAATGATGCCTCCGAATTTTTTATGTACAATTTGTAAAGGATTTTTAAATAAAAGGAACGTTATTGAGCCGTGGTAAAAATTGCTGTTTTGAAGAGCGCGCAGCAGCGCGTGGTGTGAAGCAGTCACCTTCCGTTTCTGGCGGTGGCGCCGTTGTGGCAATCGCAGCTTTGGTGTTTCCCTCTCGTGGAAAAGGGGAAAGGTTGCCTGTTCACGTGCATTTAAGGGGCGCAATAAGCTCGCCAGTCAGTCTGTTGGTCAGCCGGGGCAGTGTGGGGCAGTCAGTGTCTGTCTGTCTTGCTAGTATGTGTTAGGCCGCCAGTCTGCTCGAGTTTGTTCAGGCAATGGTCATTGGCGGTTGGATCGATCGGTTGGTCGGTCGCGCACTGGGATACAAGATGACTTGTCCGTCTTGAGCGTCGGCGCATGTGAGGTCGCCACGTCAGTCCAGTGGGCCGCGCCGTATAGCGAGGGGTAGTGGCTTCGCGGTCGACACGAGAGCGACAGGAGGGAACCTACGACATCGGTGTGGCCGGTGCGAGCTGCGACGCCGTGAGACGGGAGATCGGCGCGCCTTCCTGCGTCCGTTGAAGCGGCTGGCAGCGGGCGATTTGGGAGAGCGTTTTGGGGGTGCTGCGCCAGGTCTTCGCCTGACATCGCAGTTTATTAGAAGTTAAGTGATTCGTGATATATTGTTTCATTTACTTGTTAAATTCTACTTGTTTTCTTGGTTAGTCTCTCGTCCGCAGTTAGTGTCTGTCTGTCTGTCTGTCTGTCGGTCTGCCGTACGCTAATACCTGCCTCTGTCATGTTTGTCGGATTCGGTGTTAACGAATTTATTGCTTGAAGTGTAACGACTGAATTCCTGAAATATGTTTTTATCTTGCCTATCATCTTGAGAGGCGGTATATGTGTAATGTAGAGCATGTTTGTATATTTTATGTAAGACTGCATTTCATGTTTTTTTTTATTTAAATGGTCATTTTAGTACATAATGTTGCCACCCTTGCACCGTAAGAGTTTTTTTTTTTTTAAATCAAGTTGCACTTTGGTGGCAAGTTAATTTTTTTATTATTAGTGTTTTTGTACCATTTCCATCCCTCCTACGGGGTGCATAGTTTATGTGCTTGTGTGAGTTGTTAAAATTTTTAGTTTAAAGTAATCTGGTGTGTTGCAGATTTGCACCAGTGTAGTCTTTCAGAGGTTGTTGTAAGCGGTCGTGACTACGGCCGTGTCAAAAGGGAGCGGCAAGGTTCTCAGCCCGAAAGCTCATACTGTCAAAATTGGTTCTTTCTGCCTCTGAATAAATTGAAACTTGATATTTAGAGGGTGCTTTCTGATTATAATTTTAAATCTGTTTAAAAAAAAAAAAGGGCTTTTAGGAATAAAATTTCCACTTGTTGAAAGAAGTTTAATTTGTTTTCATCAGTTACTCACTGGCAACTACTTCCACGCTCACATAGTGTGATTAAATGTGTTAGTGTTCTTGATGAATCGCTAGCAAATAAAGTAAATTCTTAAGAAAAGGTTCTGAAAGTAAATTCATGCCGGCCGAAGTGGCCGTGCGGTTAAAGGCGCTGCAGTCTGGAACCGCAAGACCGCTACGGTCGCAGGTTCGAATCCTGCCTCGGGCATGGATGTTTGTGATGTCCTTAGGTTAGTTAGGTTTAACTAGTTCTAAGTTCTAGGGGACTAATGACCTCAGCAGTTGAGTCCCATAGTGCTCAGAGCCATTTGAACCATTTTTGAAGTAAATTCATGGTTCAGTTATTAACATTATATACGTTTATTCTTCATGCCTACATATTTATTTCTCAACATAGTCAACCTGGCGACGAACACATTTCTCCCCACGAGAGACCAGAGTGTTGTCCGCCCGCGGTAGCTGAGTGGTCAGCGCGACAGAACGTCAATCCTAAGGCCCGGTTTCGATTGCAGCCTGGGTCGGAGATTTTCTCCGCTCAGGGACTGGGTGATGTGTTGTCCTAATCATCATTTCATCCCCATCGACGCGCAAGTCGCCGAAGTGGCGTCAAATTGAAAGACTTGCACCCGGCGAACGGTCTACCCGACGGGAGGCCCTAGTCACACGGCGACCAGATTGTTGATACAGTCACTGTAGAATGTTTGACTTTGTTAACGGAGCCACAACCTCACCGCTTCACCACAATGTAAGTGAAGTCCTCGAAGGCATTCTTTAAGGTTTGGAAACAGATAAAAATTGGATGGGGCCAAGTCGGGACCGGGAGGGTGATCGATGACAGTGAACCCAACGCATCGGATTGTTGCCAATGTCGCAGCGCTCGTGAAGGGTCTGACATTGTCATGCCGAAGGAGAGGGTGCTCCAACTGAAGACGAACTCTTCGAATTCGAAACACTTTAATTATGGTACACACCGCAATGTTACACGCTACAATTCGAATCCCTCTAGCGGCAGAGGGCTGCAAAAGTGTAGACATGAGCAACAAAGATGTAGAACGTTAATAACGTTTGCTTTATTTAAAAAGTTCTAAGAGTTATCACATACAAACTCCAGGGTCAATACTTTTCAGAACGCCCTCGTAGGTTTATTGAGTACAAGTTAACACTAGTAATGTAATGGCATTCGTCCATCCTTGAGGGATGATGGTGTAACATGCTTGGTTCAGAGTCTGCAGCGTCTGCTGTGGCTAAAAAGTCCCACTCGAGAGTGGCAGTCCCTACTGCAGTTTGGACATGTGAAATTTGAGGGACTTCGAACAGAAGCCGCTCTGTCTCTTCGCTTTGTCCTCTTCCTGATTTGTTCGTGTGTGCGTTCGTCCTCTGAGAGCTTGACGCCGTTGCGCACAGTTACTCGCCACTTGACACGGTCATCTGCAATGCTTTCCCAGCGACTTGGATTGATTCTCGTCTTGGTCAGGTCTCTCTTGCAGACATTCTTGAAACGAAGATGCGGTCGTCCCACTGGCCTCACAACCTCCTGAAGTTCTCCGTACAGCAGTTGTTTCGGTATCCGTTCAGGATCCATGCGCCTGACATGTCCCAACCACCTTAGACGTCGATGACTCAGGAGTGCAAAGATGCTGGTTGTGCTTGCACGATGAATGACTTCGGTGTTGGGTACTCTATCTCTCCAAGAGATCTGAAGGATCTTCCGGGGACAGCGGAAATGGAAGCTGTTGAGTCGAGATTCACGCTTAGAAAGAGTTGTCCATAAGTTAACCACTACCAACATGTTAAATAACGTCACCGCAGAGAGAGAGAGAGAGAGAGAGAGAGAGAGAGAGAGTGAGAGAGAGAGGGGGAGGGGGGAGATGCTGAATGCGGGTTGGGAGGCCACGAAAATGCTGTTACGCTGCTTGAGAAGCTAATTCGAAATTAGCAATTCTGCAATATTGTCTGCTGTTTTACAAGTCTCGTCTTTATTAGGGCTGAAACTTCAAGTATTTGTCGAATGTCGGATAATATACGTACTGTTTCTCAACTTTATTCAGCTTTCGTGGCTTCAGTTAGCTGCAAAATTTCCTATCAAGCGTGATTGCTTTCTCGCTACGCGGTGGGACCGGACCGCCAAGAAGCACTCTGTTATAACTGGCTGGTAGTTGATTTAACAAAGAGGGCTGCGTCAATAAAAGTGATTCTTAATGTCTGCAGATGAAAATAATTCCTCTCAGTTCGCGGCAATTTAATTATCTCAACGTCTAAGAGACGAAGCAAATTTATTCAGCTGCAGAGAAATCGCAGGAACTCAATTGGTAGTGCGTCTTTTAGAAGCGCGGTTAGTCTTCTTTGCAGTGGTAGCAGCAGCCTGACCAGCCCCCCGTAACTGACCCACAAAAACTTGGCTAACAAGACGACCTGAGTCGCGTCTCACTTCCTGGCAAGTTTGTCGCCACCCGCCGCAGACTGAACGCTGCGCGTGCCTCCATCCTGCTGGAATCTCGCCGCCTGCTGTATACCACAAAAACAGTCCACAGCAGCCCACTAAAATTATAACTTAATGATGATATTCTTTTCACGTCAGCGCTTTGCTAACTGCAACGAACATTCGTGACACGTTTGAGTTCCGTGCGGTATTATGAAGCGCACGTGATTAACACACTGCACCTGTAATTGGCAAGAGCTGCGATCAGATCCTTATCCGACCACTCCGACATGGACTGTGCACCGTTTCCCTAAATCACCGCAAGAAAATTACAGGATTATTTTTTCAACAAAGTTACGCTGACTTCCCTTCTCATATATGGTCCAGTGGTCTTCCGCACAGTCTCTAAAAATGTCGATGCGGATGGGTGTTAAAATCTAAGCTACCCTTTTTCGTGTATGGTGAATTGGGACTGGAACTCAAGAGTCTGTCTAAGAGACAGCGTTCGGGTGATTGAATAAAAACGACACTTTCTGCTTAATACAGTCATATTGGTTAGGGACCTCGCTGAGCTCACAGTTTTACTCTCTAATGACTGTTCACCAGTACAGTGTATGAAAGTTTGCGTCTTTGTCTCTTCTGTCACAAGTATTTCATTTTTATCTAGTTTTAATGGTCTCTATGAGTCACTTAAACACTTAGACTTCAGTTCTGATCGATCTGTTAAACTCCATCAATTTCTTGTCCTTTCCCTTCCGCCTGTGAAGTCACGATCCTCTTTTCCCTCAGTATCTACATTGAAGGATAGCACCGTTTCTTATTTTGTTGCAGCAATGTCACTCGTTCATGGAGCCCATTCCCGTATTGGGACGAGTGGCTCGTCATGTAACGACAGGTTTCCTAACAATGCCTGCGGTCGTTCTTTCCATTCTGAATAACTGCTGGAGTCCAGTGTGCACACCACGAAATAGTGTCTGATTGTGCATGTGGCTCAGATACCTTGTTCGAGCGACTCAGCTCAAGTACATCTTGATCCATTTTATCCATCATATAATGAAATATACAACTGTTAGGTCAGCAAAGCTGCTGCTAGGGACGGGAGATTCGTCCGCTTATACACTACGACTTGACAACGTCTTTGAGTGTATAAGTACTACTTGATGTAGTAAATGAGTAACATGCTTTATCGTTTTACCATTTAAACCATATGACACGTGTGCCATATATAAATTTTATATTCCGCTCGCCACTGTACAGCACACAATGAAGGGAACTTTGTACGGAATTTAGCGACATTCGTAGTATTCTATCAACGTGTATTTTGTGACCAGCTACTATGTTCTAGTACTATGGGCATACCTGCTTGATATGACGACCACGCCCAAGTTTGTCAGTGGCAATAAATTTGGCATAGAGTATTATCCATAAACACAACTGGCCGCTTGAAAAAAGTCTAAACCAAAAAAACATGACATGCATTCTGATATTTCTCAATGGAAGAATATACACACTAGTGGCAAGCGTTGATACTGTTTCTGCATACTTTTAGTTTGGACCAGGTATATACACTCTTAAGACAAAAAAAGACTCACCACAAAGGACTTATCCGAATCGGACGGATTTCGGTAGATGCAATGTACATGTACCGCCGAAGAAGTGATTACAGTTTCAGAAAAGTTGGATGATTTAGTCAAGAGGAAAAGCTTCAAAAATTGAGAAAGTTAATAATGCTTTGGTCCACCTCTCGCCTTTATGCAAGCAGTTACCCGGCTTGTCGTTTATTGACAGTAATTCATTTTTAAAGTACTTTTAGCCAGACCGCTGTTCCTCCACGAGAAATGTTCTGAAAACTCATTTATTGACAGAGTTTTTGGATATGCTCCTCGGGGACATCGTGCCAAATATTGCCCAATTGGCGCGTTAAATCGTCAGAATCTCTAGCTGGTTGAAGGGCCCTGCCCAGAGATCAGGCGACCTTGCTTGGCAAAGTCGGGTAGAGCAAGCACGACTCCCTCACCGCGTGCGAGCGGGCATTAGCTTGCTGAAATTTAAGCCAAGGATGGTTGGCCATGAAATGTAACAAAACAAGTCGTAGAATGTTTTGGCGTAGCGTTGTGTTATAAGGGTGCTACGGATGACAACCAAAAGCGCTCTGCTATGAAGTGAAACGGCAGTCCAGACCATCACTGCTGGCTGACGGTCCGTATGGCAGGAGACATTCAAGAAATGGTTCAAATTGCTCTGAGCACTATGGGACTTAACTTCTGTGGTCATCAGTCCCCTAGAACTTAGAACTACTTACACCTAACTAACCTAAGGACATCACACACATCCATGCCCGAGGCAGGATTAGAACCTGCGACCGTAGCGGTCGCGCGGTTCCAGACTGTAGCGCCTAGAACCGCTCGGCCACCCTAGCCGGCCAGGCGACATTCAGGTTGTTATCCCATCACTCTCTGTGGCGTCTCCAGACACGTCTTAGCTGGAACTAGGGCCTCAATTCGAAGTGGGACTCATTGAAAAAGACAATTGTACTCCAGTCAGTGAGGTTTCCAGCCCAATGTGCCCGACACCATTGTAAACGGGCTTGTTGGTGTGCAGAAGCAAATGGTAGTAGGAGCAAGGGGCGCCGTGAGCTTAACACCCTTTCTGTGAGCCGCCTGTTAATGGTTATTATGGTCATTGAATCATCAGTTGCACGTCGGACCGATGATAATGATGAATCCGGGGCTCCGAATGCCTCTCTGACGACTGTTCGGTCCACACGTTCTTCGTCGCTCTGGGCCGACCGCTTCCCTCTCGAAGCTGTGTTCCGCCATGGTTCACCAATATCTGCCAAAATCGTCGTATAGTGGCATCGCTCATATTCAAATATCGAGCGATTCGCCGATTATTTCAATCGGATTGTTTGAGTCGAACTATATGTCCTCTCTCAAGTGCTGACATCTGCGTATATTGTTGACGAGCCTGTCTTCGAGGCGTACACGGAATGGAGCTCCCAAATACTTTATCCCGTAGTATCGACACGTCCCCTGTTTACTATTCTTGCTAGCATTACTTTAAATGGCTCTGCTGCGTCACGCATGCATCCATCGGCCGCCAAAGTTGACAACTTTGTACTGTCCTCCGACACCTCTATGAAAATAAATTTGTGACTGCTTTGCGTAACCCCATCGTGGCGCCTCGCTTTTTTGTCTTAGAGCTGATGTCTGCATCCGCGTGGTGACTCTCATTTCGCTGAGCCCCTAAGGAAGAACGACGTACATTCTAAACAGCAGTCGCACGTTGGTCATATTCTTATGATCGGGAATTTCTGCTAGAGGTGACGTTTATGGAACGGGGAGAGTGGTGCATTGGTTTTACACAGTATTCTGGTGTCTCAGAAGAGTTAAGCTCGATTCTGTGTCATATATTAATTATTTAGGCCTTCCGTTGTTTCCTGCAGTCTGTACTGGTGAGCTAGGTGACAGTTATGCATGCAAGGCGACCATGCACGATTCGTGTCTGCATATTTGTCTAGCTGGACCATTGTTCAGTCTCTGAGACAACGACGGAACATTACTGCCTCTAACAAATGGTTCAAATGGCTCTGAGCACTATGGGACTTAACTGCTGAGGTCATCAGTCCCCTAGAACGTAGAACTACTTAAACCTAACTAACCTAAGGACGTCACACACATCCATGCCCGAGGCAGGATTCGAACCTGCGACCGTAGCGGTTGCGTGGTTCAACACTGTAGAGCCTAGAACCGCTCGGCCACTCCGGCCGGCGTGCCTGTAACACTTCTGGGTCTTGGAACTATAGCTTTACTTCCAAATATCACGTCTCAGTTAAGCGAAGATACAGTTACCTGATGCATGACGTCATAAAATGGAATGAAGTAAGAACGACAGATGCTACAAACCAGTTATAACAATCGTGGAGAATTGGGGCAACTGAATCGACTTGTGTTCTGACTGGGTGCTATAATAAAAAATGATTGCCACAACTAATATTTTCGTTTACCGGTTATTACTAGGATGACATTCAGATTTTTTTTTTCACAGTGATACGGGAGAACCTCTTAATACTCCGCTATCATTACCTAAACAAAACATGATTTCCTTAGCGACATTTAGGAAAAATTTGAGGAATTGCAAAGATCCAAATCACTTCGTGTGTCATCGCCTTCGCGTCGAATGATAGATAGCAGAAGGGCTGACACCAAGAAGCCCGTATAACTGAATTTAGGGAAGTATAATTTCGTATTTGAAGTTTTGCTACTCAGTTTGACAATGAGAAATAATTACATTTGGACCGAAAGAATGATTAGTAACTTTAAGAGTGGTTCTTGTAGTTGTACGCATTATTACACCACATCATTGTACAGTATGTAGTTTTATTTGAAGAAC
Source organism: Schistocerca nitens (assembly GCF_023898315.1). NCBI lineage: Eukaryota > Metazoa > Arthropoda > Insecta > Orthoptera > Acrididae > Schistocerca > Schistocerca nitens. The sequence continues at coordinate 661,586,025 of NC_064616.1, read as the reverse complement.
TGTGCATCCGGTTAAACTACAGATTTAATTATTTCAATAAGAGGGAGAGCCTTAGCTTGTTTCTGGGTAGTTCCATCAAAGCCTAACAGTAAAAGCAGTGGACTCAAGACATACGTGCTACCTCTGTGCTGGGCCGACGACGTTCCCTGAAGACGCCATAGTGGTGAACATCTTAGAAATTGTGTCTGACGCGGCAAGACACAACTAGACCCCTCACGCGTCCTGCTAATTTTCAGACAAATGGAGACAGTAACGTGCCGTCTGTGGCAACATAGACAACGAATCTTAATAGCCCTCGTACTGATAATTCAGGTCATTGACATACACATAAATTTGTAGGGCTAGTGTCTCTTTGAGACGTTGTTAGTCAAACAATCACAATGAAAAACGCCGCAGTCAGTATGCATGTACTGCAGGAAGAAAGGAACATTGGAGGGCAACGCTCTGTAAACGCTGTTAAAGACGTTTTTAACACTGCTCAAAGTCAGTACAGCTCTTCAGAAATAAGCGACGGGTAGTGACCATAGCACACTCTAAGAAAAAAAAAGACGTCCTACGAGGAAAATAACCGAATGGGACGAAAATTGGTAGATATGTACAAAAACAGACAAAGACTTACAATTTCACAAAACTTGAATGATTTATTCAAGAGAAAGAGCTTCACAAATTGAGCAAGTCAATAACCCATTGGTCCACCTCTGACCCTTACGCAGGCAGTTCGTCTTGGTATTAACTGATAATTGTTCGATGTCCTCCAGAGGAAAATCACTCCCAATCCTGTCCAACTGGCGCATTCGTCAAAATAATGAAATGGTTGGAGTGACCTGTCGACAATGCTCCAAACGTTCTTATTTGGGGAGAGAGATGGTGACTATGCTGGCCAAAGTAGCATTTGGCAAGCAGGAAGACAAGCAGTTTCTCTCGCCGTGTGTGGTCGGGTATTATCTTCCTGGTATGTAAGCCCATTATGGCATGCCATGAAGGGCAACGAAACGGGGCATAGAATGTCGTCGACGTACCGCTGTGTTATAGGGGTGCCATGGATGATAACCAAAGCGGTCCTGCTATGGAAAGAAATGGTACCCCAGACCATCATTGCTGGTTGTTGGGCAGTATGGCGGGTGACAGTCAGGTTGGTATCCCACCGAGGCTTCGGCCTGGAATCTCACTGACTGGAGTAGAATTGTCATAATTGATGAGTCCCGTTCCGCAATGAGCCCCGATGACCAGCGGACGTGTGTCTTGAGATGTCCCGGGAATACCAACCTGGCTGTCGCCCGACATACGGTCCGCCAACCAGGAGTGAAGGTCTAAGATGCCATTTCTTTTCATGGAAGGATCTGTTTGGCTGTCATCCGCTACATCTTTAGAGCACAGCGATGCGTCGACGATATTCTGCGCCCCGTTTTGTTACCCTTCATGGAAAGCCATCCTGGCCTTACATTTCAGCAAGATAATGCCCGCCCCTACACGGTGAGAGTACCTACTGCTTGTCTTCGTACTTACCAAACCCTACCTTGCTCATCAAGGTCCCCGGATCTCGCCACAATTGAAAACTTCTGGAGCATTAAGAGCAGGGCCCTCCAACCAGTTCGGGATTTTGACGATCAAACGCGCCATTTGGACAGAATTCTGCACGTTTTCCCTCAGGAGAACATCCAACTACTCTATCAATCAATGCCAAGCCTAGTAACTGCTTGCATAAAGATCAGAGGTGGACCAATGCTTTATCGACTTACTCAATTTGTGAATCTGTATCTCTTGAATAAATCGTCCATTTCTCTGAAATTGTCATCATTTATTTGTCTACACACGTGCATCATATCTACCGATTTCCATCTTATTCGGATAATTCATTCGTGTAGCATCCTTTTTTGTGTTTCAATGTATAACAGTCTCCATAAAGAGACCGAAAGAAATTACCAACGTGTCATCGGGAGCACAATTCGAATAAGACAAATATGAAAAGGTAATTCAGCCGTAGCCTCGCTTGTGGGACCATTCCAGCGATCAATTTGATAGTTTTGGGAAATATCGGTAAATCTGACTCAGAATGGCAAGACGGGGATTGCAGCTTGATTCTTCCCAAATATGTTTTCCATTGTCTAATGCACTCGTTACCGTTCTCAGTAACTTTGAGTAAAGACACCTATAGTGGAGGTAAATCTTTACTTAACTAGCTTTTAAGTTCGATGCCCACGTAACAGCGGATTCATTGTCTTACAGCATGCAAAACAGTATTCGCTGCCACATGGGATCCAATAATATTTTGCTATGTGACCACAGAAGTTGCAATAGATGTGTATGCCAAGGTAACACAACTACCTTAGATTACGAGGAGGCTTGTGATTTGATCTGAAGCACTGTCTCATCACATTTCATATCCATCAAATACGATTGATATCCCAAGGATCTTAACCACAAATGGTTCAAATGGCTCTGAGCACTATGGGACTCAACTGCTGAGGTCATTAGTCCCCTAGAACTTAGAACTAGTTAAACCTAACTAACCTAAGGACATCACAAACAACCATGCCCGAGGCAGGATTCGAACCTGCGACCGTAGCGGTCTTGCGGTTCCAGACTGCAGCGCCTTTAACCGCACGGCCACTTCGGCCGGCCTCTTAACCACATTCTCCAGAGACATTCCTGAAAATCGTTTCAGTAGATTATGATCTTGCGATTCAGGCAACAATTCTGCTTGAAAATGATATGAGGGATAGACATTAAGCTTAGAGTACTGCAAATGACACGTAAAAAAAAGAGCATTTTTTGTTCCTTCCGTGGCAGGTTTTCTATAGCATCATACTTCTGCAACCTGTCTGTGTATTGTATAGTTTAGAGTAGGTATCCCCGTGGAAAACGGCTTAGCCACAACTCACCGCTCAATTTAGGAAAATGGGAGCTACAGCTACATCTACATCTACTCAAGCACCTACGCTCTTGTGCACACTAACGCTGACTTCTAAAGGACATATCGTATACTGCGAATCTTCAGCTACAGAACTTGGTCACGAACGGTGTGCTCCTAACCACTCGTGGTCTCCAAGCAGTAAACGCCGTTATCAGTTATAATATCACCAAATTGAAGGAAAATAAGAGTTTTCATGTCTCATCGGCTTCAGCGTCACTTGAAATGAGAGCTAGCTCACTTGGAAAAGATTTTGGCAAGGAATCGTGCGTGAAGAAAGTATTAGCGCTCTAATGTAGGAAAACCACTATCATATTAATTGAGAATGAGACGAAAACACTGTTAATTTTTTTTAAATCTTATGGGACTTAATTGCTAAGGTCATCAGTCCCTATGCTTACACACTACTTAACCCAAATTATCCTAAGGACAAACACACACACGCATGCCCGAGGGAGGATTCGAACCTCCGCCGGGACCAGCCGCACAGTCCATGACTACAGCGCCCAAGACCGCTCGGCTAATCCCGCGCGGCCACTGTTAATTGCAATCAACATTTCATGTTTGTTAAAAACGGGAAGCTCGGAAAAACATTCACTTTGTAATGATATGTAAATTAACAGAGATTTCCGACATTCTTTACATTCGTCCCTACACAGAAAACTTTAACGGAGAACGATCGTACGACACTGGTGGTAATTGAACACGACTGCTGAGGCCAGACTGTTGAATCTCAGAATTAATCGGCGTGTTAACTCGTGGCTATAACGTGCACGATCTCAATCATGCGAACACACACTCAGACACTTTACCGAAAGAAAATTTCTCCGATAGTAACATAACCTCATTCTGAATACCTGCATGATTTCTTTACAGGCTTGTCACGTAATACACCAAGCAACTGTTTACACTGCGCCGTTGATTACACATAGTGCAGAATCATTCTTGAAACTGTGACTCAACCATTCTGCATCCACTCGTCGTCACAAACTTAAAACCATTCGTCAACTTTAGCTAAGTACATGTGTTTAAAATTCTACCATTTCATTCATTTACATTATCAACTGGTCGAAAACATGCTTCTTCTCCTGGAAAATACTATATAACAAACATACAAAATAATTTTGTCAAGAGACCCCCAACAACAATAATTTCAGATACATATTTGCACGATAATTTTTAATGTATAAAAAAAAGCCTATGCCCAATATACAATCCTAGATCTGTCTCGCTGTTTCCCACGTACACCACCCCCCCCCCCCCCCCACACACACACACACACACACACACAGAAATTGCTTTTCTTTTCCAATGTAACTGGCCAAAAATAATTTGGAATCATGATATAAAACTAGATCAGTGACTTATTTTTTCACGCTTAGCACAACTCATTTCGTGAATTTATTTTCATTTAGAAGTGCATTTGTTTACATAAATATTTTTTCGTGATGTTTGCGTCTGTGATTTTCTGCTTCTCTTCAAATTGGTTCAAATGGCTCTGAGCACTATGGGACTCAACTGCTGAGGTTATTAGTCCCCTAGAACTTAGAACTAGTTAAACCTAACTAACCTAAGGACATCACAAACATCCATGCCCGAGGCAGGATTCGAACCTGCGACCGTAGCGGTCTTGCGGTTCCAGACTGCAGCGCCTTTAACCGCACGGCCACTTCGGCCGGCATGCTTCTCTTGTAGTGTAATTTTTGAGCTTATACTGCAGTCGTAAAATAGGACAAAATAAATCTTGGGATGTTATGTGACTGCAGCGATGGACGAGCGGTTCTAGGCGCTTCAGTCCGGAACCTCGCGACTGCTACGGTCGCTGGTTCGAATCCTGCCTTGGGCATGGATGTATGTGATGTCCTTATGTTGGTTAGGTTTAAGTAGTTCTACGTTCTAGGGGACTCATGACCTCAGATGTTAAGTCCCATAGTGCTCAGAGCCATTTGAACCGTTTGCTGTTCTGTTGTATGTTAGAGATAGCAGTTTTGTTTGTCTACTTAAGGGTGTTGCACTTCCTCCACTGCACAGAATATCCCACACACGCACATTGGTGTTGCAATCACACTATATTACAGAGATATTATGACATCTAGATTACATTATTTGCACAGTGTTGCCAATTGTTAATTTTAATTTGGCGTTGTTGACTATTAAATTATTGATTATGTCTACATTCTGTTTTGTTGTAGAAGTAGACATTTTCATAAACCACCCAACACAGAAAATATTCAGCCGCCAGAAACTCTGCTTAAAAACATAGTGTATTACAAAAGATATGTAGATGATACCTTTAGTCAAAGGTGACAACGAGGACACCAAAAACATCATAATTTTTATGATTTACACAAGAAAATAAATTTCTCTGCTAAATATAAAAAATAATATCATTAATTTCCTAGATTTGTGCTTAGAAAATCTAAAAAAAAGGCACAACTTCGTGATACAGAGAAAAAGGACACCTTCCATCAACAATTCCTGCCACATAATGTCACTAATATATGCACAAGAAAGCTGCATACAAAACGATGGCACTCAGAAAAAACCAAATTCTGTTGAACAAAGGAGATGGGAAGAAAGAATTAAACATCAGTAAGGAAATGCAGTCGCTAATGACTTCCTCAGCTCAGCGATTGACAAAATGTAGAATCAAATAGCTAAAAAGTAATTAATTACTGGCTCTTTAGAAAGAAACAGTTATAAAATCAGTAGTGTGGCCACATGCATTACGTAGGTAACATTTCTCAGGAAACAGCAAAGTTACTTAGATCACCATCAGTGAAACTAGCTTTCTCCACAAACAAAAAGCTACAAAAGAAATTAATGCAGACCTTAAACAACAAAAAAGGTAAATTCCCCTATTCTCGAATATATAAAGCCACATGTACAACTTCTAAAAAGGACAGACTAGCAGTAAATTTCCACGTAGATACACTGAACACATTAACTTTTACACACATAAACAATTCTCAAAATCAGAAATAGCAACACACAAAAAATACTGGACACCCATTCGAAAACAAAGAAGAATATCTTAATATACCCCATCACTTCCAAAAACCTCATATTATGTATTTAATGATGAAGCTGGAAATTTTTACACACACAAATATATATATATATATATATATATATATATATATACAAAAGAGGATGGGAGAGAGATTTGAAAAACTAGACAACGAATCGGTTAACTTTATTAGAAATCTCCGTATATGATAACTGTAGTAATGTCCAGAAATATGTTTACTTCCTGAACATCTACAACAAAATAGAATACAAACGTAAAAGACAAGTTGCTAGTCAATAATAGTAAAATAAATTTTATAACTGAAGACTTTCTACAAATAATGTAATCCAAAAAAAATTTAGGACCTTTAACTGTACGCAAATTCTTTGTGAAACTATACTGTTGCAATATCTCTAAACATGTTTTGATTACAAAAACAAGCAGTGTAAGTGATGACTTGCGGGTGTGTGATATTGTGTGTAATAGAGGAGACAGATTAACAATACTTGTAAAAGGACAGACAAAAATACTATTCCGAATAGCAGCATATAAAAAACATCCCTAGATTTATTTTGTTCGATTTTCCGACTGCAGTACGACCTCAAAAAGACAACTACAGTGCAATACAGGCAAAAAATCACACATTCAGACACCAAAAAAAAATATTTACCTAAAAAATGCACTTGCATGAATGACACAGTTGCAGGCTTTCGAAAGGAGTCGATTATGATGAACAAAATTAAATTCAAAATCAGTATCTCCTAAAGCTTGTGAATCGAGGTAAACTAACACGAAATTTTTTGTGAAATACTGACTGCACGTGTTTTTATAGGTAGTTTTAAAAATATTGTAAACCGCTGCGCAACAACATGCCCTTACAAATAAGCTACTATAGCGTGCTATCTGTCGAGTGACGGCCTTGGCACCGCTCGAACAGGTAGTTCGTGTCACAAACAAAGTATTTGCAGCAAATAAAAAACAAGTTACAGGCGTGCGCCTATCTGCGGTTCGGCAAAGCGCAGTCGTAGCAGGCGCAAAAACTAATTAAGTCATCCATGGCGAGGGATGTCCTGTTCGAGCGCTTCAAACAATTGTATGCATCGTATCGCTGACACGTTTATATATTTCGTTTCAGATACTATTATTCCGGAACACAGCATCAAGTTCCACGTACACTCGATTTCGGGAGCACCGCAGTTATCCGTGCACGGTACTCTACAAAAACCTTCAAACATCATGGTCGTGCTATCTGCTCTTCATGTATTCGACTGTTTAACAGTAGAACTGGTTATATCGCATAAAAAGGAGAGAAGAATACGCCGTGTACGGTCACGTGTCATAACAGTCGCTTAAACCTGCTTCAGTCTTCGAATTCTACTCCGTAATTATGTACGGCGGTGTTTTAAGTTTCGTGGAAGAAGTTTTTTTGCTGCTACATTACGTGTTCATCGCGTGCACCTGAAGGCTACAAACGCTAATGCGCTGCGCTTGACACTTCAGGTAGCACCTCCACATCAATTAGGTGGAACCTGGTACTTTTATTGGTACGTCTTTTTACTGGTGCACTCTCCAGTGGCGTGTGGCAAACGACTGACTACGTCTACGCACACGTCCTAATGTTTCCTATTTTTATCGTGTGACCCTTCTGAAACAAACAGGGTTTCCCATTTTAATCTTTACGGAAGAATATCTCAATAAATATTCAATCTATGAGGATGTTGTAGTTTTGAACGTGTGAACGAAGAGGGTCAAAGAATCATAATTTTAGTTTCATCCTGATGACGCTACTGTGAGTGAAAATTCGGTCGCCTTCATTTTTTTCAGTGATACTCATTTACCGAGTGGGGTGACGTAGTGATTAGCACATTGGACTCGAATTTGAGAGGATGACGTTTCAAATCCACGTCAGGCAATCTTGACTTAGGTCTTCAGTCATTTTCCTAAGTCGCTGCAGGCAAATGTCAGGACAGTTCCTTTGAAAGGGCACGGTCGATTTCCATCCCTATTCTTGAACATTCCAGAATTTGTGCTCCATCTCCAATGATCTCGTTGTCGACGGGACGTTATTCCGGTAATATCCCTTCCTTCTTTTTCACGTTTATTTCATACTACTAACGATCCCGGCAGTGATTCGCAATTGCTCCCCCCTCTCACTGTCCTTTTCCTTCTCCCTCTTTATACTCTGCCCGTCTCCTCTTTCGTCCCTTTAGGTCCATCCCCCCCCCTACCCCCCTCTCTGATCATTTCCTCTCATCCCCTCTTGCTGACCTTGAACCTTGTTTATCGTTGTAACCAACGAAACCTTTGATTGGGCATTGAAATCGTTTAAAATAAATTGGTAAGTCGGTTAGGATAATTGGTATACACCTTATGAGAGACCTCTCTTACAACTGGATCTGTGAGTTAGTATCTTGAATCACTGTATTTTTCATAGTTTTACTCTGCATACAGGTAGGATTATAAAGTTTCGGACTACACAGATTCCGTAATAGCATTCTAAGCGCAAGCCGATAATCCTTATATACAACTTCCCTGTTTTTGTAAAACCAACTAACAAGGAAGAAAACAAAACAGCACGTAATTCCGTATGCAACTTTCATTCAAAATTATATATGTTAGGAGAAAGAATATATATGTGAGAGAAACAGTTTTCTGAATGATTTAAATGCCACGGAATCACATATTTACAGAAACACCACTGCACACATTTTCTTTCTCGCAGTCGGATTTATGCAACACCTGTATATTATTGTTTAAAAAAATGTACAGTCAACTTCCGTCAAAATATATGTTATATAGTTAAAATATTTATAGCCTATGTCCATCGTGTAAAAATATGAAGTTAATTGGTCACGAATTTTTCCAGGCTTTTGGTAACAATGATAAACGTCGACTTGTCTTTATACTATAGATTTTAAATATATATTTATATACGACATATGTTAAAAATATATAGCCTACGTCCGTTCGAAGGTTTACTAGTGTATCGTGTAGAAGTTTGGCGTAAGTCGGTCAAGACCTTTCGAGATTTTTGCTTTGTATGGTACATAATATTTTTGCTTTGTATGGTACATAATATTTATGATCTATATGTATTTAAAAAAATATGTGGCCGATGTCCATCCAAACGTTTACTAGAGTGTCCTGTAAAAGTCACTAGTAACTTGGTCAAGTAATTTTCGAGATTTTTGGTAACAACGTTCAACAAAGACTTGTTTTAACATGCTAGTATAGATCATCATTATGTGCAAAATATTAAATAACTTTTGTCTGAGACTTGTTTTCACTACACTGATAGACGGTGCAGTAATTAGTGAAAACAGTAAAATTAATTTCTGTTTTCATTAAATGTGACGATACTACATAAGAAACTTTTATGGGGGGGGTGGGGGTGGGGGGTGGTCCACGGTCCACTGGGGGCGGAACTGCACAATAACCCTGAATTCGGTGTGGGGCGACGGTGGAGTAAGTGGACTGCTGTAGCCTGTTGCAGGGTTGTGAACCACTGAGGGCTACGGCGGGGACGAAGCCTCTGTGTCGTTTCTAAGTCCCCAGTTCCATAAAATACAATACAAGCTAGGGTTAATGACATTCCAAAGATGGACTTTTATGACAACTTCACATGGTTCTATGAATGTTCTGTGCATTGAACACCAAATAGAGGCTGGCCGGGATGGCCGAGCGGTTCTGGGCGCTACAGTCAGGAACCGCGCGACCGCTGCGGTCGCAGGTTCGAATCCTGCCTCGGGCATGGATGTGTGTGATGTCTTTAGGTTAGTTAGGTTTAAGTACTTCTAAGTTCTAGGGGACTGATGACCTCAGAAGTTAAGTCCCATAGTGCTCAGAGCCATTTGAACCATTTTGAACCAAATAGAGTGTTGGGGGCAGACCACGTAGAACACGAGAGGCATTAAAACCGCCATCTTAACATTTCTCTATTTTTTATTAATCGAGTCCCGAAAACATTTTCGGCTTACGGGGTATGTAACCCTCATTTTATCACTCCATCTTCGTCTAATTGATTACTCTGCGATTCACAATTACATTACTAGCAGAGAGTTCATCGAGCCACCTTCAAGCTATTTCTCTACAATACTGCTCTCGAAAGCCGCGCGGCAAAAACGAGCATTTAAATCTTTATGTGCGAGCTCTGATTTCTCTTATTTGGTAATGATGATCATTTCTCCCTACTTAAGTGGGTGAGAACAGAATATATTTTCGCAATCGGAGAAGAAAGATGGTGATTGAAATTTCACGAGAAGATCCGGCCGCAACGGAAAACGCCTTTGTTTTAATGATTGTCACCCTAATTGACATACCGTGCCCGTCGCACATTATCCCCTATTGCGCGATAATACGAAACGAGCTGCCCTTCTTTGAACTTTTTCAATGTCCTCCGTCAGTGCCATCCGATTATTTAGAGTCAATTTCCACTTATGGCACCGTAGAGATATCTTGACCAAATCATTTTGCAATTGGTTTTGGTCATCTGATGTCTATAAAAGACGGTAAAAGATAGCATCATCTACAAACGTCTCGGAAAGAACCATCTATGTGGTATATTTAATTGCCAGGATAGGTGTCTCAAATGAGATAACCGTACACATTGTGCAAAGATTTTTAAACCGTGCCAAAATTGTAGGAGGGCTTTTCCTAGAGAAGGTTCAGTTTAAGTTGTTATTTGACTCTGGGCCACAATGGAGAGGCGCACCTTATTAGAAGGAGGTTGACGCGCAGCTTGAGCGCGATCGGCCCTAGTGTAGTGCGTGTGTGGAAGGGCCGGCTCTGGGCGCTGGGTAGCAGTGCATAATTGCGGCAGCCGGCGCGCCTGAAGACACCGCCGCTGCCGCCCCCAACTTGGTCGGCGCTTTGATGTTTCCATAAACTCGAGATATAAGGCGGAGCTCGGCGGGCGCGTCTGCACCACTTCAGACGGATTACTACACCTAACAACGTCACGATAAAGCGCTTTTGAAGTTCGCCGGAGTGGCGGAGAAATCCTTTCTGCTAGAGAAACGCTTTTCATTTATAATCGGGATGTTACTGCAACACCCGAGGGCGTAAACACATTTCTACCGCTCACAAAAATGGATTACGGCCTGCAGTAGGCACAATAAACGTACTGATATCGCAGCTTTAAGCATTGCGCGTTCAGTTTTAACGTGCACTCCGCGGGTAGTTCGGCCCGAATTACCTGGTGTTACGTCACCGCAGGATCACGCCGATGCAACTCTTAATGGGACGCCGTGGGCATTGGACACCGGACCACCGAATAACGCCATCTTTTCTGCTCCACCGTCGCTACTGCAGTATACTGCACGGCACGAACCTCTGCTACCGTTCCTTGGCGCCCTGTTACGACGATTATATCACGTGTTCCGTATTTTGTACGACTGTAAGTCTAAAATTTCTCTTCGTTAACTACATGCCTCCGACGCAATGCCGATTGGGGATTGTGGTGCATGCGAATAGCGGATCTCAACCAAAAGCAAATAAGGCCACATAAGTCAATTTCACCTCTCGCTCCTCGTCACAACCCCCTTCCTGGGGATGGGAAAAACTGACCAGTTAAACTGATACCGGGATTTTAGTCCGGAATAACCGGTGTTTTTCGGTATTTGTTTCCTCTAGGTTATAATAGATGTTTTTATTTTTTACTAATAACCGAGTAAAAAACGAAATATCAGTTATCCATTGCAGCAGTACTAATTTTTTTGTTTTTAAATAAACCTTTTTTAAGGAACGAGTAATTTTTATTTGTAAAATCTGCGTTGCTTTGAAACATTGCGTTATTATAGACAATTGGAAAAACGATCAGTGCTATTTTAATAACAATGCTAACAGAAACGAGCAACAAACACTTGTCGTAAGAATTCGTACAGCATTGCTGAGACAATAATGTACCAGTTACCATGTGGTGTGGCCTATTAAATGGTACGCGTGTACATGCAGTGTCCACGACTTGTCTTATATGGTCTATATACTAGTTTCTCACTGTCGTCATCGGACATTAGTTGTATTACAGAATGGCACCATTCCTAGTTTGGAAGTTTTTACAAAGTGCGGTATCAGTGAAATACAATGCTCCATTTGCTTTAAAAGATTAAAAATGGAAAAAGACACAACAAACCTGTGACATAATGTAAGGAGAAAATTTAAAATTTAGCAGTTCATTCATAGTTTCCAACAGAAATAGAAAGCAGCTGATCTGCTTCCTGTGACTACATAACATCCCTTTATGTGGCCGTACCACTTGAAACGAAAATATTAACATGAAAGATAGAGCCCTTAAACCTCAGTTTTCACTTTTTTAGCACTGACGTTATCCAAATAGCAGTATGAGCCCCGATTACAATATGATTTTTGAGCAGAGTATTAAAAAATTAGTCAGTAGAAGAATACTGCTGCCGGCCGGGGTGGCCGAGCGGTTCTAGGCGCTGCAGTCTGGAACCACGGGACCACTACAGTCGCAGGTTAGAATCCTGCCTCGGGCATGGATGTGTATGATGTCCTTAGGTTAGTTAGGTTTAAGTAGTTCTAAGTTCTAGGGGACTGATGACCTCAGAAGTTAAGTCTCATAGTGCTCAGAGCCATTTGGAAGAATACTGCTCACTGTTTGTACGTAGGTTGGAACTTAAATAGTGGCAACGCTGCTGTGGAGACACTATGCAATGGAATCTACTATTATCGCTGATAGCACACGTTGTTGACATACCTGCTTTACCTCCGAGCAAATGGACTCACCCGTCCCACGTCACTGGCGTGTGCACAGTTGAGGAAAACATAGTCACTAGTGAGCGAGCGGTCTAACGTAACGGTGTCACTATGTTTTCTAAACAGGAACAGCGGAGTTGGATCAAGATAGAATGTGCCAGAGGTCGTACAGCACGACAGTGTCACCAAGGTCATCAAGAAGCGTGCGGGGAATCGGCATTGTCGTACAGAACAGTGGCACGTTGGGTAAAAACCTTCAACGAAGGTCGGCAAACTGTGGCAGATATGCATCGGACATGTCTAGCGTCTCTGAAGAAGAAATGCATGCTGTTGCCGCGTTAGTGGACAGTGATCGACGCTGTAAGATCCGTGAGCTCGCCCACGAAACCGGATTAGCGCATACGACTGTGCTTCGCAGAAATGGAAGCGTTACGACGCTGCTCCCATCATTTTGCACGACAATGCGCGGACGCATACAGCCCAAGCTGTGGCTGCTCTGTTCTGTCGATGGGACTGCGAAGTACTGTGCCATCCATCATACTTCGCGGACTTAAGTCCTAGTGACTTTGATTTGATTCCGAAGGTGAAGGAACCACTTCGTGGCATTCGCTTCAGAACTGTTCCAGAGATTCGACAGGCAGTAGACCGCTCCATTTGCACCATCAACAGAACAGCCTCTGATAACGATATACTAAGCCTTCCACATCGCTGGCAACGGGTTCTACACAAGGCTGGTGACTACTTTGAAGGACAGTAACAGGTGCAAACATGTAACTCTTTTGCATCGTTTGTGAATAAATAGTTGCCACTATTTAAGTTCCAACCCTCGTAGTAGTCAACCACTTATCACTTTACGAGAGAAGCAAGAAACGATGGCCGGACTAAATTTTCTTTTGTTAGCCTATTTAATTTAATATTTTGATTCCGTGTATCTTGAAGTCAAAATTATTCAAACTTTGTTCGATTTCTACGTTTAATAAGGAAATAACAGGGGTAAAAACCGAAAATAGGTTATTTCAGAAATCGGTTATTTTGAGTGATTTCAATAGTCCGGTTAACCTGGCCCTGAAAAAAAAAATACCAGAAACAGGTTGTTTCAGCGATAACCACCATCCCTACATCCTCTTCTTTGTAACATGCAAAAAAGTATTCTGGGATGACTATAGATGTCAGATCTCCTCCGCTAGTAAATAACAAAGCTTCAGAAGTATTTAACTGTAAGTCGTCAATGAGACCATTACCGGCGGGACAGGGTACAAATACCTAAACAGCGCTGGTCCTCATTCCACCGGAGAATGTCTAAATTCGTACATCAGATCGGAACTTTTCTCGCTACCGCAAGAAACACGATTAAGATCATAGAATGCTCTTCAAAGTTCGTCGAAACTGAAGTAAATGTGGTACTGAAATATACTGCTACATAAAATTGCACTATTAGTGTTCAAAAATGGCTCTGAGCACTATGGGACTCAACTGCTGTGGTCATCAGTCCCCTAGAACTTAGAACTACTTAAACCTAACTAACCTAAGGACATCACACACAGCCATGCCCGAGGCAGGATTCGAACCTGCGACCGTAGCAGTCGCACGGTTCCGGACTGCGCGCCTAGAACCGCGAGACCACCGCGGCCGGCCATTAGTGTTCCTTTCCTTAATTTATTGTACTGAAAAGTAGCTCTTTAAGCAAATTTCTTTCGTCTTTCAGTACCAATGATAAAACTTTCTTGCTTGTTCTATACGTTTTACTCAGCTCATCACTAACTACTCATCCTTTCCGACTTTAAATACTACACGCTAACAAGTTCTACAATGTGATTTGAGACTTTCTCGGCGTATTCCATTCGTGAAATCTTCTCGGGTGATCAGCCGAGTAAAGGCGTCGTCTTCTCGCAACGTTTCGAAGGGTTTCGTACCCATCATCTTCAAGCGAAGATGATGGGTACGAAACCCTTCGAAACGTTGCGAGAAGACTACGCCTTTACTCGGCTGATCACCCGAGAAGATTTCACGAAAGTTCTACAATGTTCTAAAGAGCTACTCAGAAATAAAACTTTCACTTTAGTGCTGAAAACATCAACTAGTAACTTTCTCATACCGAGGAGCACACGCTGGAATGTCAGCTCCCCACGCAGTCCATTAAGACAGCCTTCTGGAAGTTCTCAGTTGTGGACTAGGACTTCACCGGTTCCAAAATCCAAATCGAACAACTTCCCCACTGCCAGCAAGAAGGCCACGAAAATCATGACTCTTTCTTATCATCGTTGTGTACCACTCCACCTAGCCACCAATTCCAGGAGATACTTTAGGTGACAACAAACTAACAAAGATCGTTTGCAAAATTCGCCTAACGTAACAGTATATATTGTGTTGGTGAAGAGTATCTGACCTAAAAGCAAATTTCCACACATGCAAGTCCTCGATATTGTAAGCAGGCCTGGACCACTCAGGAGGCAAACACCGACGCATTAAAACTGAGTCGACCTCTCATGTGAGCGACCTCGTTACCTTTGCTCTGCTCACAAAGTGGATAGCAGCCAAAATTTCTCGACATGATACAGGGTGAAGCAGCGAAAACAGACCACCAAAATATATAAATAAGGAGTAAATATATCGAAGAGCAGTTTCCACCCAGTTATAACGGACAGCATGGCGAATTTTCTGACGTACGCAAATAATGTTTAACGTCATTTTGTCCGTTTTCTGTCGTTCCATAGTTGCTTCAAAATTCATGGAAGTATATTCCATCTTCCCATACAGATGAAAGGCAGTTTGTTTTTTTGCTACACGCGTTTCGCTTCTTTATTTGTGAAGCGGCTTCCTTGGCCTGTGATATACTGTATGTTTGTTTCATGTATATAATAGTAGTGACAAATATGTTACTACATTAGGTCTTGTGTTGTTTTTAAGGTCAGAAATAACTTTTGCAGCTCACGTTTCTTGAGGTTATATCACCATTTTGTGTTACTTACGAATCATAAGTCGTAAGTAACACCAAATGATTAATTTAACCTCACGAAACTTGTGGTGTACAAGTTGTTTCTAGCCTAAAAAGCAAGAGAAAATTCAATGTAGTAATATACTTGTAACTACTACATAACGCATTTATTATATACATAAAACAATAGTGTATTATAGTGTATTACAGGCCACCGAAGATTCTTCGCAAATGAAAGAAGCGAAACACGTAATAATATATATATATATATATATATATATATATATATATATATATATAATTTAGAAGCAAAGACGGAATACCCGCCGGCCGCGGTGGTCTCGCGGTTCTAGGCGCGCAGTCCGGAACCATGCGACTGCTACGGTCGCAGGTTCGAATCCTGCCTCGGGCATGGATGTGTGTGATGTCCTTAGGTTAGTTAGGTTTAAGTAGTTCTAAGTTCTAGGGGACTAATGACCACAGCAGTTGAGTCCCATAGTGCTCAGAGCCATTTTTGAACGGAATACCCCTCCATGAATGTTTAACGTTTGTAAGTGACGAATTATGGCGCCGACTAAAATAATGGATTTGCATACTGTTATTCAGTATCACTGAAAGATACTACAAAAAGGACGTATGTGCGGAACTTGGTCAAACAGTAAACAAGACAACAGGGCTGCAAACCACTGTCCCTCCGTCAGGAGCAGAAGTCCCACGAGTGTCTGCGCTACTCTAACAAATGTAAGTAAACACGTAGCTCAGGTGGGGTTCGTGTGTTTACTTGTGCGCTTGAAGCTTATCAGTCTGTGCTCTGCTGTTGTGTTGATGAGACCATCTACTCAAACTAGCTAGACTTTCACAACGTAGGTGACAGTCGGAAAAATGGATATGTTTTTCATTTATGGCGAATGGCTCGAAACAGTCACACTACCGGTGTGGTTGCGTACTTAACGGTATCCTGTTAGTGCCGAGCTCTCACGATCTTTGTATGTAAATATAATAAAAATACCAAGAAACAGGAAGCGTGAGTAGCAAAATATGCCAAATAAAATTTTAACTTATGAGAGAAATGCAACTAACATTTTAGCAATCCTGCCCGGTTGGCCGTGCAGTCTAACGCACGGCTTTCCGGGCGGGAAGCAGCGCCTGGTCCCCGGCACGAATCCGCCCGGCGGATTTGTGTCGAGGTCTAGTGAACCGACCAGTCTGCTAATGGTTTTTAGGCGGTTTTCCATCTGCCTCGGCGAATGCGGGCTGGTTCCCCTTATTCCGCTTCAGTTACACTATGTTGGCGATTGCTGCGCAAACAAGTTCTCCACGTACGCGTATGCCACCATTACTCTACCACGCAAACATAGGGGTTCCGGGGTTACACTCGTCTGGTGTGAGACGTTCCCTGGGGGATCCACCGGGGGCCGAGCCGCACAATAACCCTGGGTTTGGTGTGGGGCGGCGGAGGGGTGAAGTGGACTGCGGTAGTCGTCGTGGGGTTGTGGACCACTTGCGGCCCTGGCGGGGAAGGAGCCTCTCCGTCGTTTCTAGGTCCCCAGTTAACATACAATACAATACAACATTTTAGCTGCGTTACTACACAATCTACTTGTCACTACGAGACAGCTTGCGTACCCCAGTGGGGTCAGCCGAAGGTGTATTCTGCGAATACGTGTTTCTAATGCATTTTGCTCCTTCAACAGCCTCATGGCAATGACTTTCAAAAGCGGTTACAGTTTGAAACGCGCCCTACTTGTGATTTCGTGTTTGCACACGGTGTCTCAACGGTGGAAGTTCATCAAATTGATGTAAACTGCTTTTTTGATATATTCCTCAATAACGTCCGCAATACAGTGTATAATTAATTTGACTGATTTTTACGTTTATTGTCACTAATACCAACACGATGAGCAGTCTCAGATCTCACATGGGATATTAGTCACAGGCAGACACTTAAACAAACTTACGAAGCAGTATGACAGTGACTGAATGTTTACAGTGCACCTTCACGATCAAGTTATGACAGAAACATACCGCAACATTGGTCGTAGTGTACACAGCCACTTAACATACTGGATTTACTGTTATATTACAGGAATATGCAAAAGTCCATCTTGTTGACACAAGCACGCGACCGAAATGGAAATTACTCATAAACTGACTCAAAGAGAGTAATGAAATATTATAATAATTTACTACAAGAAGTTAACACAATGAGTGACACGGAGATGTTAGTGCTGTGATATCCATTCACAGATTGAACATTTTTGGGATGGGGTAGGGACACTGGTGTAATGATGTAAATTGCATATCTGTTTATAAAACTGTACAGTGAAAATTTACTACAGCTGATTTGGTTTAATTAAAAGATATTTGACTGGGAAGTTATAAAAGTTCTCAGTACTGGTTGATTAACACACTGTAAGGGTACACGGTGGATTACCTATTTACTAGTAAAGTTGCCACGTTCGAAATTTTGTTAATTTATGCAAATTTGTAATTACGGACTTATCTGAATAATGAGGAGTGTTATCGAGTTCAGAAAAATTAGGAAAACTAAAATATACAGACAAAGCCCGGAATTTAACAATTACAGCGGCTCTGCTGACAAAAGTAAATTTAGGTGTGACGGATCTTAAGTTAATTAGCTTTTGGAAAGATGAAACGGGTTAGAAGAACGAATCAAGTAAGTGGTTGGTAGTCAGCGGTATCAGTACTGTCAGATCCAAAGATTAGCTCATGCTGCTTTGTCCATTACATGCTGCAGTAATAACATGGTTTCCAACAAAACTAAATTTACCATTATGATCTGTGGATTGAAAACTACCACTCGAATAGTAAATCATTGAAAAATGTCGTATGAGCGATATTTTGACAATTTTATGTGTGTGTGTGGTGTACATGCAGTATGCTTAGCCAGGCACAGTTGAAATACAAAGGAAAAAAATTAGCTATTCGACAGGAGTAGAATAATAGCAGGTGGAACAGTTCCAGTTTGCTATGTTTCAGAAAATGGCTCTGAGCACTATGGGACTTAACATCTGAGGTTATCAGTTCCCTAGAACTTAGAACTACTTAAACCTAATTAACCTAAGGACATCACACACATCCATGCCCGAGGCAGGATTCGATCCTGCGAGCGTAGCGGTCGCTCGGCTCCAGACTGTAGCGCCTAGAACCGCGCGGCCACTCCGACCGGTATTTCGATGTAAGATTTTGTTTACAGGTCAAGAATCTTTTACAAACCAATGGCAAATCAATCTTCGCTGGCCGGTTAAAAATCAACGCTAAGTAAGAAGTGATAAACAACGACTTTGGTATGTTAGTATGTGATGCAGGCTTTTCGAGTTTCGCATGATCATTTCGAGGTCATTTTATAGTCAGTTCGGGAAACACAAGTTGGCATACATCCTCACCAGAGTTAATGCCTCGGAACTCTCATATGTGAGGATAGTTAAAACAAGTGTTTTGCAAGGGAACATCGATGACTCCCGGAGACGCTGACAGCCATGCTGCGATGAGTCCACATGAAAATGAACGTGTTGTTTTGTCTGCCTAAAATTGTCTTATAGCGTTTATCGGAGCTCAGGGTCACGTTTTCAGCACTTCATATGCCGGTTATAATAATAAACACACGAATCGTACACGAGTTACAGGTTTCTTTGTATTTTGGACAGCAGGGAAGACATTTGTAGGACGTCTTCTCATGATGATGGACAGTGGTTTGCGGCGATATCATCTTGTTACTATTTGATCAATTCCCACCCATGTTATGTCGTCGCAGTACTCTTCCAAAGATCTTTCCAATGCCATGGAAGTTTAAAGCTTCCTATAAAAAAAAGGATTTTACTAATCCGTCACCTATAAACGTAAAAATTACTTCCCTGCTTTACAAAACTCGCAACATTGACTTCTATAACTCAGCGAAGACTGCACCCCGCTATATTTACTCGTCCTAGATATACAGGATATTCCAGGAGAAATGGTCGATATCCAGGGATATGAAAGGAACGATCATTCTGTGAGTTAACGAGCATTGCGCTCTCATCCTTCAAGAATTGTGAAAGGAACCCTGTCGTCCAGAACTGGATGTCACAAATGGCGCAGATTCACCACTATATGGGGAAACTCACAGGCGTGTATTGTCTATTGAGGCCTAAGCACTGTAGTGTGCGAGTGAGACAGACGAGAACCTACGTCATAGGCAAACCAAGTAGAAGCCGTTTGTGGCCAAGGAGACGTAGCAGTGTTAAATATGGCGAACCTAAGATCGGCCATAAAGGGAAACATTTATGAAAACTATTTAATTCTGTAGTAATGAAAGGAATCAAACCACAGTAATTTTAATCTGCCATCCTCCATAAATTTTCATGGTGATCCCAATAAAACTTGAATATTGATCATGTCTATAATAGTTTAGGATTTGCTATCAAAGTGAAGTTAACAAGTTTTGTAACAAAGACCTAAATGCTAAAATCTGAACGGTTTGGTCGATCTTAACGAACGACATTTCATATAGAAGTGCATCATTAAAGTGACAAATGGTATATATATATATATATATATATATATATACTCTGTAACTTTATTTGTTTAAAAGATATAGTAAATTTAAATTATCAGTGTTTTCAGTTAAGCACCAGATCATCATTTCCTCCATACAAAACACTTTGAACGATGACAGCATGCCACCTAATTGAATCATTAGGTAATGGAATATTTGTTGTAAAGTTTAGTGCGTAATAGTTACTTTTGTTCTTTATTTATTTATCAGAAAGCACATTGGTGCAAGGCTACTGGCTGTGGCATTCAAAGCTAAGAAGGAAATTGTATTGGTTTTATGAAAAGGTTCAAAATGGCTCTGAGCACTATGGGACTTAACTTCTGAGGTCATCACTCCCCTAGACTTAGAACTACTTAAACCTGAATAACCTAAGGACAGCACCCACATCCATGCCCGAGGCAGGATTCGAACCTGCGACCGTAGCGGTCGCGCGGTTCCTGGCTGTAGCGCCTAGAACCGCTCGGCCACCCCGGTCGGCTTTATGAAAAGGATTTAACGTTTATTATGTAATGGATATTATTCTTACTTTATTTAGAACGTGAAAGTGGTCAAACTTTGATTATTTAAATATGTTAAAAGGTAAATTAATGTAGAATAAGCTATAGCAAACCAGATGGACGGCTTCAGGAGAGTGAACTGTCCTAGTCAGTTGAGCGAGGATATTTGGCGCACGGGAAACGCGGCCGGGGACGGGCAGAGACAGTTCTGTCATAGAGACCATAGGGTACAGTGCCGGTGCAGACGCGAAAGCGGACAGTTCCGCTGGAGACACCATAAGGTACAGTTCGGATTGAGACGCGAAAGCGGACAGTCGGTCTTCAGGTAACTAGGAAGTGAAACGACTTAAATTTTGCGTTGTGTGGTATCGCGGGACTTAGTCTCTGAGCGGTGAGCAGCCGCGCGCCTGGTGTGAACTCTAACTTTTCGCGTAGATAACTTGTATTTCGTGATGAGACTGTGAATGATCGAGCTGTGTCAAATGGATATGCGCTCAAGAGTAACAGTAACTCTAAATACGACCATTTCCGCTATTAGTTTGCTTTCCGAATAAACATTATTCTAACTAAATCGCAACTGTGTGGCCTGCAGCATTTATGGTCGTTAATTTAGATCCTGCTATTATTATTACTGTTATATGTTATATTAACTTTGTATTTCGCAAACTTTCCATCAGCGAGACAAGTTAACGAGAGGACCACAGAGCCAAGACATTTCGACGAAAAGAAACCGCATGTGAGCCCATCTTTGGGATGTTAGCTAGCAATTCGAAGAAAAAAGTCAAGTAATCATGGGCTCTAAAAAGCATACCTTAAAAGTAACGAGGAATTCTTCATCCTCGGTACTAGGAAACAAATCCCTGTGAGCTCCTTGCTTTCCATATTATGGGAGGAGGTAGCCTAGTGTGGACCAAAATAAGAAATAAAATTTTCAGTAAACACGAGCTCTAAAATGCATACCATAAGAGGCATGTGCACGTATTCAGTACATGTGTTACACAGTAGCGAAGATGAACAAGGGATCATACACTAAAGAGCCAAAGAAGCTGTTACACTGCCTAATATCGTGTAGGGCCCCCGCGAGCACGCAGAAGTGTCGCGCAACACGACGTGGCATGGACTCTAATAATGTCTGAAGCAGTGCTGGAGGGAACTGACACCATGAATCCTGCATGGTTGTTCATAAATCCGGAAGAGTGCGAAGTGGTGGCGATCCCTTCTGAACAGCACGTCGCAAGGCATCCCAGCTATGCTCAATAGTGTTCATGTCTTGGGAATTTGGTGGCCAGCCGAAGTGTTTAAACTTAGAAGAGTGTTCCTGAAGCCACTCTGTAGCAATTCTGGACGTGTGGGATGTCGCATTGTCCTGATGGAATTGCCCAAGTCCATGGGAATACACAATGGAGATGAATGGTTGCAAATGGTCTGACAGGATGATTATGTACGTGTCATCTATCAGAGTCGTATCTATACGGTTCAGGGGTCCCATATCACTCCAACTGCACAAGCCCCGCACCAATACTGAGGCTACACCAGCTTGAAAAGTCCCCTGCTGACATTCAGGGTCCATGGATTCATGAGGTTGTCTCCATACCCGTACATATCCATCCGCTAGATACGATTTAAAACGAGACACGTCCGACCAGGCAACATGTTTCCAGTCAATAATAGTAGAAAAACGGTGTTGACGGGCCCAGGCCAGGCGTAAAGCTATGTGCAGTGAGTTATTAAGGGAACACCAATGGGACTTTGGCTCCGAAAACCTATATCGATGATGTTTCGTTGAATGGTTCGACACTGAAATTTGTTGATTGCCCAGCATTGAAATCTGGAGCAATCTGCGGATGGGTTGCACTTCTGTCACGTTGAACGATTCTCTTCAGTCGTCGTTGGTACCGTTCTTGCAGATATTCACGGTACACTCGTGAAATGGTCGTAAATGAAAATCCCCACTTCATCGCTACTTCGGAGATGTGTGTCCCATCGCTCGTGCGCCGACTATAACACCACGTTCAAACTCATTTAAATCTCGATAACCTGCCATTGTAGCAGCAGTAACCGATCTAGTAAATGCGCCAGACACCTGTTGTATTATATAGGGGTTGTCGATCGCAGCGCCGTATTCTATCTGTTTACATATCTCTGTATTTGAATATGCACGCCTATACCAGCTTCTTTGGCGCTTCAGTGTATCTCTTAGGGCATGCATATAGAGCCCATTCGTCGTTGACTAACAATCGCAGAGTAATTTTATTATTATTGTTCATCGATGAAGCTGCTCACGAGAATATCACAACTCGTATTATAGTTCCACGTTAAGGTATCAACACTTGGTTCAAATGGCTCTAAAATGGTTCACATGGCTCTAAGCACTATGGGACTTAACTATCAACACTTGGTCAATCGGCTAATCGCGAAATGCACACAGTTATATTTCGTCCTAATGGTTTGGGAACACAGTGGCTTCGTGAATATCACCGATTGAAAAAACTACAACCAGCCCACTGATAAATTTTCTGTTTCGCCTTAATTATTTTCCTGCATGAGCCCATTGTCAGACGACAGCGAGATTTCTTATTCATGATTTTCTTTATACAGAGTCTTTACATTTCACTTACTTGAGGAAAGATTTTTCTTAATACATGTAAATATATGGGGCTGCATAAGTTATGCGGAGCACGTTGAACATGAGCTTGACTAAAGACAACATCTGGGCCTCTAGAGTTTACATCTCACGTTACGTCAGCTAGTGATTTGATTGGTAGTACCAAAGAACAAGATGGTACAGTAATTATGTATATTGATTTAAATATTCATTATCTTAGCCTAGATGGTAATGGACGTTATACTGCGTCGTTATACTGAGCTGAAAAAGTTTATTTATTCGAGATTTTTAGTCAGTTTGCATGTACAGGGTGTTTCAAAAATGACCGGTATATTTGAAACAGCAATACAAACTAAACGAGCAGCGATAGAAATACACCGTTTGTTGCAATATGCTTGGGACAACAGTACATTTTCAGACAGACAAACTTTAGAAATTACAGTAGTTACAATTTTCAACAACAGATGGCGCTGCGGTCTGGGAAACTCTATAGTACGATATTTTCCACATATCCACCATGCGTAGCAATAATATGGCGTCGTCTCTGAATGAAATTACCCGAAACCTTTGACAACGTGTCTGGCGGAATGGCTTCACATGCAGATGAGATGTACTGCTTCAGCTGTTCAATTGTTTCTGGATTCTGGCGGTACACCTGGTCTTTCAAGTGTCCCCACAGAAAGAAGTCACAGGGGTTCATGTCTGGCGAATAGGGAGGCCAATCCACGCCGCCTCCTGTATGTTTTGGATAGCCCAAAGCAATCACACGATCATCGAAATATTCATTCAGGAAATTAAAGACGTCGGCCGTGCGATGTGGCCGGGCACCATCTTGCATAAACCACGAGGTGTTCGCAGTGTCGTCTAAGGCAGTTTGTACCGCCACAAATTCACGAAGAATGTCCAGACAGCGTGATGCAGTAATCGTTTCGGATCTGAAAAATGGGCCAATGATTCCTTTGGAAGAAATGGCGGCCCAGACCAGTACTTTTTGAGGATGCAGGGACGATGGGACTGCAACATGGGGCTTTTCGATTCCCCATATGCGCCAGTTCTGTTTATTGACGAAGCCGTCCAGGTAAAAGTAAGCTTCGTCAGTAAACCAAATGCTGCCCACATGCATATCGCCGTCATCAATCCTGTGCACTATATCGTTAGCGAATGTCTCTCGTGCAGCAATGGTAGCGGCGCTGAGGGGTTGCCGCGTTTGAATTTTGTATGGATAGAGGTGTAAACTCTGGCGCATGAGACGATACGTGGACGTTGGCGTCATTTGGACCGCAGCTGCAACACGGCGAACGGAAACCCGAGGCCGCTGTTGGATCACCTGCTGCATTAGCTGCGCGTTGCCCTCTGTGGTTGCCGTACGCGGTCGCCCTACCTTTCCAGCACGTTCATCCGTCACGTTCCCAGTCCGTTGAAATTTTTCAAACAGATCCTTTATTGTATCGCTTTTCGGTCCTTTGGTTACATTAAACCTCCGTTGAAAACTTCGTCTTGTTGCAACAACACTGTGTTCTAGGCGGTGGAATTCCAACACCAGAAAAATCCTCTGTTCTAAGGAATAAACCATGTTGTCCACAGCACACTTGCACGTTGTGAACAGCACACGCTTACAGCAGAAAGACGACGTACAGAATGGCGCACCCACAGACTGCGTTGTCGTCTATATCTTTCACATCACTTGCAGCGCCATCTGTTGTTGAAAATTGTAACTACTGTAATTTCGAAAGTTTGTCCGCCTGAAAATGTACTGTTGTCCCAAGCATATTGCAACAAACGGTGTATTTCTATCGCTGCTCGTTTAGTTTTTATTGCCGTTTCAAATACACCGGTCATTTTTCAAACGCCCTGTATGTGTTCTATGTCTAATGTTGAAACTTCTACCAGTTTCTCCAACATACAATTTAAGGCATACAGAGAAATTATATTTCTAGATACATACTTAATTGTGTGTGTGTCATTTTTAAGATTTAAATTATTAATTTATGATCTGTCATTGTATTATTTATGGAGAAACTAATTTGGTAATTTTTAACACGGAATAAGTTTTCAGTTTGAAATAACACATCACCAATAATTGGTACGTAGACACAGAGCTGTGGTGTGTTGGTGTGTGTGTGCGTTGGGGGGGGGGAGGGGATGGAGGGGGAGGGGTCAACTGTGTAAGTGCTGTTTATTGCAGTTATTTTTGTTATTGTTTCTGTTTTTCATACTGTTGTGAAGTTTACTGATCGTTACAGATGTATAAATATTATTGTGAGCTCTCAGTTTAATTGCGTTAAGTTCTCATTGTTTTTCTTCGGCATCTAATGGAATATTTTCCAATCTATTGAACATTGCCCTGAAGTAAGCAGTTTTGTGGTATTCGCGGTGACATGAAGTGCTACTGATTGTGACATTAGTTGTAGTGGGTTTTCTGTATATTTGAAATTTATGTTACGCTTTGTGTGTAGAAACCTTTAAATTACGGAAATTTAAGACATTATCAGTATGTTTCACAATGAATTTTATATTATTGTCCAGTTTCTTAAGTTCTTTTGCAAAATAACGTATCCCCTTCTGTTTCATCAAACAAGATAATCGTATCCGCCACATATCGTACACAAAATTTAATTTATTTGGTTATTAGTGCAATGACTTCGAAAAACTAATGTTTTAAAATGATTTATGTTGATTTTGGCCAGCGGACTATCTATGCAACTGACCATTGATAATCATTCTTCTTGAATATAAACTGTAATTTCTAATGAAATGGTTGTGCGATAGCACCAAGTTTAGTATTTCGACAAATTCATGTATGTCTGCCAGGCACAGATTTTTTATATTTAAGGAGATTATTTTTAATTAATGAGATTATTTTGTTTATTGACGTATTTTTGTACAAGTTAACTTTCTCGAAAGACGCAAATTATAATTGTATTATACATAATTATTCCTCCCAAGTGTCCGATCAAACGAGGTGTGGCGGTGGTTACGACACTAGAAACTGTTTCACGACCTTGGTTAAGGTACCCCACCAGCTAGCCTGATTCGGCTTTTCCGAAGTTCCACTAAACCACCAGCATATATATATATATATATATATATATATATATATATATATATATATATATATATATATATACTGCTTAATTTTATAACCTTATGAAGTAAGCTGGAGAGATAAATGGATGAACAAATAAGGCATTTTAGATAGGCTACACTATATCTCGTGTAGCTCCAAACTAAACCACATTATACTTCTAGGCTCAATTCGCTTTGTCGGCCTATAAATGTTGCAGATCTCACACACACACACACACACACACACACACACACACACACGAACGTCGATTCACAAGTTTTGCCAGTTTTTATAAAAAAAGTAAATGAAATCTAGCATTGTTATTAATATTATAAATATATCAAACCTGATCACGTAGTTAAAGGATTCTGGAATGTTCGAGTCAGGAATACTTTGCAGGCGAACAGAGCAGTGCAGAATGCGTTGTGGGCACACAGGCCGGGTCAGGCAGAGGCGGCCATGCAGGGACTAACGCGCTCATGCGGGTCCGGCTCCCTCCTCACACATCAAACGCGAGCCGACAGCTCGCAAAACAAGCGCAGGTGCTCCGCAACTTGCCGCTTCGCACGTCAGCCTGCTACGGCAAGTTCGCTTCTACAGGCGGGCTAGATTTATAGCGTCATCTGGACGCCAACACTCACAGAAAGAGCTTCAGGTATGACTTTGAGACTCTAGATACGGCCAGCAACGGTCCAGTTTAAAAGCTGGATACAACGAGAATCATACAGCCAACGAATTTCACGTCAAACGTTTATTCAGACCTTTAC
Organism: Schistocerca nitens; assembly: GCF_023898315.1. Taxonomy (NCBI): domain Eukaryota; kingdom Metazoa; phylum Arthropoda; class Insecta; order Orthoptera; family Acrididae; genus Schistocerca; species Schistocerca nitens. The sequence goes on along the minus strand of NC_064616.1, from coordinate 661,558,964 downwards.
CTAGGTTACGGGTATAAACCGGTCTTCCATCAGAAGCGGTAATAACACCTAGATATATGACATATTACAACCAGTACATGGAAGTCATTTGTGAAGCAAAAGAAACCTCAAAAATTACATGCAATGGAAATATAAAATAAACTTACTTGTTACATATTATGTGAAAAGAGAAACGAAACTATGTAGCTTAGTCAACAATAAAATGATTCAAAAAGATTCTATGTCAGAGCCGTAAGGCTTAGCCACGAGTAAAATGAACCATGTAAAATCTGAGGCAGATGTGCACCATACACACGAAGAGGCAACTAGTAGGGCAGAAGGGACAGGTCGGCATGAAACTCACGCCCAGGCGACTCTCACATGAGATTTCGTGCTGCCATATTCAAAATTTTAAAGTTTAAAAGCTGACTAATGGCTAACAATGTAAGTTACATCCTTACACTTATCACAAACGACGGTGTTGTCGATAAACCGCTATTCCGAGGAAAACCTCTCTAACAAATGGTCCAAACTTAGGTTAGAGTTCAGTGTTCCATCGATATGAAGGTCATTAGTAACCAAATACGAAGTGAATTTAGCAGCCATGGGACAGGTTACTGAACACAGTCTTCATAGAAAAACCTTCTCGATATTCATCCGAAATGATCCGAAAATATCTGTTCAGGATCATCCAGTGTGTATTTCAGGGCTTCACAACATACGTGCTCGCGGAGCAAGTTGTGAGCAGCCAGGCGCGAGCACGGAGCAGCGCGAGCACGTTACCCCCACTACAGGACCAGGGCGGAGAGTGGGGAGAGTCGCGTGGGGCACACAATAGCTGCCGCCAGTCAATGTAAATCCGCGGCCACCTGCAGGGATATCACTCACGAATTATACTGCGACAAATGAAACAAATAAAGGAGAATGTACACGTGCCACATAATTTTATTAGCTTAGTGTATGCCTCTACCATCTGTAGACAGAAACTAAAGAATTCCACGACAATCCTATATCTTCAACACTTTCTTCAACACTACTTAAAATATCACCTCCGGTTGTAGTGTTCTACATGGCTACTACATCAAGGAGCTCCTCCCTCACCTGAAGATCTCTATTAACACCTCTAATAAATACGGCAAGCTGCGCTGTTCCAGTGATATCAACACTTTCGTCCAGAGCTAGAGAATACGCCATAAAATCTTTACAGATATTTGCAAGCTGGCTCTGGACATCGTCTGCCATGTCCTGTATGCGACGCATAATGGTCATGTTAGATAATGGCACAATCCGAAACTGTTCAACTTGAGATGGACACAGATGTTCCGCTGCAACTACCAAACATTCTTTTATTAAATCGCCATCAGTTAAGGGGCGCAGGGATTTTGCTAAAAGCAAAGCAATTTTCTAACCCACTCTGAGAGCTGCCTCAGTTGATTTTTCTTCGTCGTCCAGATCTTCTTCGGATAGTTTCCTTTTAAGATTAAAAACTTCCTGTGCACGATCTGGTCAATCACATTTTCCACGTCCGTAGTCTTTCGCGTGGTACGACATATAATGTCGCTGCAAATTAAATTTCGTAAAAGAATTCAGCGTTTTGTGACATACTAAACATTTTGCAACACCATCTTTTTCAGTAAACAGATACAATTCCTCCCAATGGGGGTTGAACTGCGAAAGCATGGTTGGGGTTACACAACGGCGACTTCACAAGATTCTTAACCAGCGAAGTGACTGTTAAGAGCTGATCGCAGTACTTTAAACGTTACACAGTCGGCGCGAATTCAATAGGCACGCTGCGGCCCTATTCAAACGTGCGCGCGCATTTCCCCTCCCTCCCCTCCCACCCTACTCCGCGACCTTGCGGCTGCTCGCGAGTACGTGCCTGAGAAGACGCGAGTACTCGCGCTCAAAACCGGCCAGTTGTTAAGCCCTGGTGTATTTGATCGACGTTCCTCCTGTTTGCTAGACCTTGTTCTCAATCACAGCGCCATCCATCCAGATCGCTCAGCCCTTGGAAAGGTTCCACCATGGTGGAGGAATGGGAACGGGTAGAAAATTAATATATCAGTCACGTCAGATGAAGTAAACTTTTGTGAGCTTCTGCCAACACAATCAAGGGGTAGTAAAGCTACGCTATTAAAATTTTTTTGATGCAACAATGAACGGTAATAAGAAACAGAATGATCACGGAATTTCTGTTGGTTAACTAAGCTCGTTATAGACTAGAATTGAACATTAGGCCACCAGAAAACCAGCGTTGACCAATTAATCAAATATACTGGAATACTTAAAGTTAAAAGTCTATTCCTTGCGTTCACAGGATCAAAATGGCTACAGATCACGGCACCCATATGTGTCTTGAGTATCACAAGAGTCTTCCCACAGTTCCACTTGATTGATTAATAAATAAAGGTTTATCCCTTTTGGATACCGGATAAGATATGCGAGAGAAGTTGTTTTGACGAAGAACGCTGTGTTTGTCTTGCTGGAGGAGAGATCCCATCAGTTGCCTGAAGTGATTTAGTGGAACTTCGGAAAACCCGAATCAGGCTGGTCGGGGAGTATCTCAGTCCAGCATGTGAATTAGTTTCCATTGTCGTAACTGCCGACACATCTTGTTCGATCGGATATTTTGTCAGGAACAGTTATAAATAATATATTTCCCGTCTTTCGATACAGTTAACTTGTATACAAATATAGGCCTACAGATAATCAAAATAATCTCATTAATTTGAAATGGTCTACTTAAATGTAAAAAAAAAACAACCTCAGCTTGCCAGAAACATATGAATCTGGAGAAAGGTAAACGAACACAACACTCAATGGTTAGGTATTAGACCTGTTCAGACTGACAAACTGCTGCCTACAAGGCAGTATGAGGAGCGATTTACACTTATGAGACAAAACATTATGACCACCTGCTTAATAGCTTGTTTGTCCGTCTATGGAACAAAACACATCATTGATTCTGCATATCAGGAATGCGACAATTTGTTTATATGTTTGTGGAGATATGTGGTATAAGGTGTCTACGCGCAGGTCATGTAATTCGCGTAAATAACGGGCCGCTGATTTGCGCATGCGGGGAACGCACCCGATACCAACCGAGATGGGTTCCGTAGGATATACATCAGACGATTGTGTTCAGCGACACATCAACGTAAATTCAGTATAATGCTCCTCGAACAACTGCAGCATGTTTATGGCTCCGGAACACAAACAATTATACTCGTATTGCTGAAGGATGACTTCGCCTCCGGGCAAGACACCAACCATGAAGGGATACAGGTGGTTGGCAGCTGTCAGCGTGTCTTCGATTACTACCACAGGTCCCATGCAAGTGCAAGAGAATGTCTCCAATAGTATAATAATGCCGTCACCAACATGTGTCCGTGGCGCGCTGCAAGTTTCGAGCCGCCGTTCACCTCGATGACGGCGTTTGTGGAACTTACCATCTACCTAGTGTAGCAAAAATGTGATCGCCCAGAAAAACCGACATGTTTCCATTGATCGAAGGTCGAATCCCGATGGTCCCATGCCCACTGCAATCGAAATTGACGATGTCATTGGATCATCAAGTAAACAAGCATGGATGGTCGGCTGGAACGTCCACGTTCAACAATGTAAGATGAACGGTGTGATCCGAAAGACTTGTGCGTTCACCAGCATTGTGCTCTTTCGGCAGAGATGAAAAAAATCACCATCTATCCTACTTTACAGAGCAGACAAGTCTCCGAACACCACATACTCTGAGAGTCGTGGACGTCCAGCAATTTAGCTCCTAGTGGCACTGTTACTGTCCTTCTACCTCTTTCCGTATATTATCACGACAGTAGAACATTCGACCAACTTTGCCGTTTTCGAGATACTCGTGCACAGGCTCTGCGTAATAACAATCTGGCCTTTGTCGAAGTCTTTTATCTCAGTGGATTTCCCCATTTGCAGCCCATATCTCTGCTAGTATGATCCCCCGTCATTGTCTGCTCCACTTACATACTTTTGCTATGGCGTCATGTGCCACTAGATGGCATCCAGCGTCGCGGTGGGAAGTGGTCACAATGTTTTAGCTTATCAGAGTATGATCGTGGCCCATGCAATCACCATGTCGTCAATCCCTCCAGCCGTTATTGCCAGTAGATAAATCCTGATGATGCCGCTGCTTCATTGTTCAAGTAGCTCCTCATTTTGCCTCACGAGGCTGACTGGATCGCGTCACAGACCTCCCCCCCCCCTCTCCCCCCAACCTGAGAAGGTGTGGGGAATCGAAGTCAAATCGTTCCGTACCGAAGACAACGACGCTAACCATTCGGTTACGGAGGCGGTAAAGTAGAGACAACGGGCAGAGTTAAAGCCGAAAGAGCCGGTCGTAAGTTGTGCCTAGATAGCTCACTAAGTGAGAATATAGCTCGCGAAAGTCAGATTTCTGGATCTGAGTCCCGATCTGGCGAAACAGTTGTAGTCTGCCAGGAAGTTTCAAAACAGTGCACACTTCGGTGGAGAGTAAACTTCCGGAAACAATTTCGCCAGGTGGTTTGGTTTGGTGCTGACGTGAACTATAAGGAAATTTATTTCAATGTGCGATTGTGCTGGACTGAACATTAAGTTTAAACTCTCATCGACAACACCAGTCATTCGAGACGGAGCTACAGCTCAGTCGGAAGAGGGTAGGGAAGGCTCTCCGTTTCTGTTTCTCATTTTTTTAAAATTTTGAACTCTTACTAACAAGCAGCAGAAGAAAATATTACTACAGCGAGACGTTGATTTATTGCACTCTGCCCGCATCTCGTGGTCGTGCGGTAGCGTCCTCGCTTCCCACGCCCGGGTTCCCGGGTTCGATTCCCGGCGGGGTCAGGGATTTTCTCTGCCTCGTGATGGCTGGGTGTTGTGTGCTGTCCTTAGGTTAGTTATGTTTAAGTAGTTCTAAGTTCTAGGGGACTGATGACCATAGATGTTAAGTCCCATAGTGCTCAGAGCCATTTGAACCATATTGCACTCTCAGTTTATAACGGATATTAAGTTTGCTCATACTGAGTCATAGCGACAGAATAATGGTCTAGCGGGCACAGCGTATTTGTAATTTAAGAACTCTTGAATTCCCGATACTGGCGTTAATAGCGGCTCAATAGACAGAAGACAGCCTAACTGGAAAAAAAAAAATTCTACTCCTAGAAAGAAGACCGATTTTTGTACTCTTATTCGTTAGCGGGTTACTTGCTTCTGGAATATGTGGTCAAGAGCGTCTGAGCAATCTAGCTCGTTGTTGTGTTGCTGTAAACGATGGCTAACTAGGCAGCTCGTAGTTGGCAGATGACATTAATACCGTGCTCGGTGCAGACCCCGCAGCTGGACTGGACGTACGAGTAAATAGCGTCCTTGAGCACACGCACAGAGGTCGGGCTGCTCATGTTCTCTGCCGACAGGCTGCGGAAGCTCGTCGGCTCCCATCTTTCCAGCGAGCCCTTTGTGTTGTCTGAATGGACACGATCACCGTAATCCATCCTTTAGGCACGTCAGTAATTCCTCGTTCATTCCCTCAGGTAGCTTAAAACTGGACGCTATGAAATTAGAAATGCAGCTCGTTTTAGTCTGACGTGAAATGCAGAGGGCGGATCGCTCCGCCGCTGTAACGCAAACTGAACGCCCATAGCGCCCCAGAAGACAAAAGAAACGGAACAGTTTATCCCTGATGGCATGAGAAGGCCGCAATGAAGAAAAACTACAGCAGGTCACCCTAACCAGATAGACCTAGGAGCGAAACTAGTTGTGCTAAAAAGGACTATTCACTCTGATGTTTGGCTGGTTGTAGTTTGTCCGTCGGTGATAAAAAATGAGAACTATCTGCGTTCTAAGGATCTCTCTGCGACAATTCGCAAGTATGAAGCGCGAGATGAACTGAGCTTCATTGACGTGTCACTGATGCAATTTTCCACTGTATGAATACACGTTTTTACCACAGTTGCATCATAGCTAAATGGTCCATAGAAGCTGGAATGCATATAAACACTGAGCTAAGCCGCAGATGAGAACGGATGTATTCACTTACCGCTGCGATGAAGCCCGTCTGCACGTGATGTCTCAGTTGGTTTCAATGGAACAGCTGTAAATGAAGACGATCAAAACGTTAGAAACCATCAGCTAGCTTTGATGCATACCAATGATAGTGTGTAAGAATTTCAAATTGGAAAATGATGCACGCATTTATGTTAATAAGATAGAAACACTTTGTGAAATACAGTCTAATGCTGTAGTTGGCTTTACCTATTACTTACTTTTATAGTCTACGTTGCCATTATGCACTGTTGCAGTCTTCAGTCCGACGACTGATTTGCTACAAATCTCCATACTAGTCAATAGGCTTGTTTATAAACAACTCATCTGCTACCAGTCACGATTTTCTTTATTTTATTTTTCGCACGACGCGTTTCGGGAAATGATTCCCATTTTCAAGTACGTTTTCTGTGTTTGTTATGTCAGTCCTATGTGCTGTTGTCGATGTGTGAGATTCTGCTTCATTTCGTTGACTTTAAGTTTCCTTGTCTGTGAAACTGTTTTGTTGGTGTAAAATATTTTCGGTGTTTAAAATTGTACAACAAGTTGTGTGTGATGTTTAGTGTGTGTGAGACTGCACAAATGGACCATAAAGAAACTTAAAGTCAACGAAATGAAGCAGAATCTCACACACCGACAACATCACATAGGAATGACATAACAAATACAAAAAACGCACTTGAAAATGGGAATCATTTCCAGAAAAGCGTCGTGCGAAAAATAAAATAAAGAAAATCGTGACTGGTAGCAGAAGAGTTATTTATAAACAAACCTATTATTTTCAAAGTTGCAGGCTTTCAGTACCATTTATAATGGATCAAATCAGACTCCATACTAGTCTATCCTGAGTAACTCTCTCCGCCACTGCATAACTAGAGCAGCTCACATCAATCTGAACGAGGTTATGTATTCAAGTTTTGGTCTACCACTACAATTTTTAACTCCCACACTTCCCTCCATTACAAGACTGACGATTCTTTCATGTCTCAGAATATGTCCTATCAAACGATCCCTTCTTTTGGTCCTTTTGTGCTATAAATTGCTTTAATACAAGAAAACACCTTGACAACCAATGATTGTGGAAATATTTCTTAGATGTGAAAAGCTGGACTCCCTACTGAGAAGTCGCCATCACAGTAGTATGGCCGTGGAGTTATTGGCCATCTGAAGGATGTACACCTTGACAACGTGGCACGGAACGCTTCAGTACACGCCAGTGTAAAACATGGCAAACTACCATCACCGTCTCGTATTGCTAATGGACATACTCTATACTGTCGAGTTATCGTACACCCTGCACGCAACTAAACTATCTGACAAAAGTTATTCAAACACCCCAATGCAATGCGGAATTGCCCACTAGATGACACAGGAGCAGGGCCCACCAGTATAAAAGGAGGAGGGAGTATTGTCTTGCAGGTAAAGAAGCAATAACAGCAGAATGCGACCGTCAGAAGAGCTCAGTCACTTCGAACGTGGATGTCACCTGATTAACAAATCCATTGCGGACATTTAAACCCTTCTAAAGCCGCCAAACTGACTGTTGGTGGTGTGGTTTTGAAGTGGAAACTCGATGTAACAACTGCAGCTAACCCAAGACGAGGCACATCTCACGCACTGATGAACATGGGCCGTCGAGCATTGTGGAGACTTGTAAAAATCACATGCAGTCAGCGGAAGGAGTAACTCGTGAGATTTAAAGTGTTATCGGCGTCCAAGTAGCACAGTGACTGTGCGTAGGGTGTTGAAAAGAATGAGGCACGATGGTTGAGCAGCTACACATAAGCCGTACATTTCTGTGGTTAGTGGCAAGCGACGCTTGAAGTGGTGGACGATTGTGAATAAGTGATTAGGAATGGTGAATCACGCTATTCCCTTTGGCAATACTATGAAAGTGTTTGGATTTGGCGAGTTTCTGCAGTACATTATGTGCTATTATATGGAGTGTCAACAGTAAAATACAGAGGACAAATGTGTTACGGTATGGGGGTGTTTTTCGTGAGTAAAATACGGAGGGGATGGTGTTACGTTGTGGAGGTGTTAATCGTGGTTTGGCTGTGGTCTCTTTATTACGCTTAAGAAAACGCGAAATGAACACATTTTACAGAATTGTGCACAACGTGCAGAAGAGGAACAGTTTGGAGACGATTTTTGCGTTTATCAGTATGACAATGCACCATGTCATGAAGCAGTATCTATGAGAGAATGGCTTGTGGTGAATTATGGTCCTGAAGTGGACTGATCTGCCCAGGGTTGCGACCTGAACCCAGTGGAATACTTTTTGGATGAGTTAGAACGTCAACTTCGCTGGAGACCCCAGCCTCCAAAACCACAATTTTGTCTGGTTTCGTCTCTTGAAGAGGAATGGGATGGGGTCCCATTCCTCCACAGACATACAAATACCTCATTAGAAGTGTCCCCATCGAAGGTCAAGACGAAGTAGAGGCAAAATGTGAACATGCGCCATGTTAGTGTCCACAAATAGATGTCCATTTATTTTTGATCTGATACTGTATAAACAGAGAGCGTTGTATATATACAGAAAAATAGAGTTCAAACGTCACGACGTTGACGAGATCGTTAGAGACGTAGCAAAAGCTTGATTTAAGCATCATCCCGGCATTTACATCGCGTGATTTAGGGAAATCACAGAAATTTTGATGGCCGGACGGCACTTTGAATCAGCGTTGTCCCGAATTCGAGTCCAGTGCGTCTTACCACTGCACCATCTTGCACGGTGGAGGACGTTAGTAGCAAAGAGCATTTTAACAAGAAGCGCAGGTTAAATAACAGTTTTGGAAATAGGGCTTCCTCATAGTGCGGATATGGTTTTTTTCCTTGGTCTGTTAGTCACCCGATAAGGTTTTTATTGAAAACCAATGAAACTTGAGTGCCAAGTGTCCAGGACAACTCCAGCCATAACCACCGCTCCGATCACTTCAAGCAGTTCGACAGACAAGGAGCAGATGCGGAACTACTTCTAGCCACTACCGCGCCAAGCAGAAGCTCTTACTGCTTCAAGTGGCGTTTTCACCCACTAGTAACTTACTTATACTGAAATTACTGTGTAGCAGTTAAAATAGAGTAAACTATAACTTGCACCATAGCATAACGGCGTAATAAAGTTTGTTCTCTTATCTCCAGTATCTCCGGCTGTCGTGACTTTCAGAAAAACCAATGAACATCATGAGGAAATTACGTCATTGTCTACAACTTTTAGCGCGGTCAATTTCTTCGAGGTAAAATTATTCTCCAGGCCGTTCGATGGAATAACGAAAGTTGAAGTTTAACGTTAGACAGAACTAAGTGTCGAACATACAAATTTTATCAGTTACTGCTACCGCAAGAATAGAATTAAAAAGCATTCTCTGTGACTAAAAGGATTCGGACAGCTATTACTGTTCGTTCCTTAATATGAATAGCATATCACTAGTAACAATTACTGTTTTTTATATTATAATATAAACTGATATCCTTGAATAAAAGTGTCGTTTTCCCACGTCTCATTGCATATTTCTTTTAGTTGCCTTCTGTTCTATACATCGTTGCCATGTATGCTCCAAGTTTTATCGAACTATGTTACTTATCAGTGACACATCATGCGAAAGTTATTTTCATCCTTAAGTTTTGCACACGAGTATAAGAGATTCATATATGTCAATGAGACATCAGCGTAACTATCTTTCTTTTTCCTTTTTGCCTTCAGACATGATCCATACAACTAGCTTTCAAACAAATGAAAGTCAAATGTAGTATTTCACGAATTACGTTGTAGTGAACAGAATTTAGAGGACATACCACACGAAACCCGATTCTGTGAGCTAAACATTTGTATGAGACACAGGGTAATAGCAGAGTTAGAAGCCACCCCATCTTCAAGTGGTTCAAGTGGCTCTGAGCACTATGGGACTCAACTGCTGAGGTCATTAGTCCCCTAGAACTTAGAACTAGTTAAACCTAACTAACCTAAGGACATCACACACATCCATGCCCGAGGCAGGATTCGAACCTGCGACCGTAGCGGTCTCGCGGTTCCAGACTGCAGCGCCAGAACCGCGCGGCCACTTCGGCCGGCACCCCATCTTCACTGGGCGATCCTAGTCATGTAGCGACAGAGTTCACGAAGCAACGACGCTAGTTAGAGACCAAAGAAGTGGGCTACTGACTCACTATTTCACTAAAACCTACAGCTTTCACTTCATTCGCCAATTATTACAAGCAATCTTGTAACCTGTTCTTGTATCAATGGTTTTTAGTCAGAGAAATGAGCATAAAAATCTCTAGATGAACCTTTCTTACACCGACTTACGAACCTAAACCGCAGTAGGGTAGCTGACTAGGGTATCACACTTGTTTTTTCAGCAAGCTTTAGAGTTTGGCAGTCCCTACTACTTAACTTCTTGGGCCTACAGAAGAGGTGATTAGCTGTTCTTTCATGACGTTCCTAGTCCTATGACCTATACACATGAAATACCAATACACCTTCTCTGACGTGAAGCCCGTACTTTTTATTTTTAAATCATTCAGTTAGCTATGTTAATTATTCAAACAGAGAAATACATCAATGAGCTGACTTTATCTCTCTACGCAGTCGGACTCATAGCGTAATGTCAGACAGAGCCCCGTTTATTTTCTCTTCCCGATGAAGTTGGGTACATAATGTATTTGTGTAGAAAATGGTGCACACGGTAAAATGTCATCTCTTTACCGGTTCTATTTTCGTTAGTGCAAAGACTCATGTCTAGCATCGATCAGAGTCTTAAGTCCTCCACCTAAACGTAAGGTGTGACGTTTATTATTCCACGCGGCCTAGCGATACTGAAATGCAATCGGGCTTTCGCGACAAATGTATTACTTCCACGCATTTTAGTTCCACCAACGGCGGGCGCAAACAAAGCGATCACGATAAGCACGTGTCACGAGCAAAGCCACAAGCTCGCAACAAAAAAACGGTTCAAATGGCTCTGAGCACTATGGGACTCAACTGCTGTGGTCATAAGTCCCCTAGAACTTAGAACTACTTAAACCTAACTAACATAAGGACAGCACACAACACCCAGCCATCACGAGGCAGAGAAAATCCCTGACCCCGCCGGGAATCGAACCCGGGAACCCGGGCGTGGGAAGCGAGAACGCTACCGCACGACCACGAGATGCGGGCAAGCTCGCAACAGAAAATACGATGCTCGCCATTAAAATTGCGACACCATGAAGACAGCGTGTAATAAAAGTCAAATAGGCATGAAGTGCACTACATGCTTGAATATGCAGTTCATTAGTACCTGAGTGCAACTGCACAAAGCACGTAGGACTAACTCCACCTACATTCTGTATATAAGGGAAGACTAGGCAGCGGCTTTGTCATTCGGAAATTGGGTTTTGGTGTTGTTTGTTCGTGAGAAGATCGTGTTATGCGTCGTGTAAAGAGGAGAAACGTCTGCCAGCACGTGTCGGGATTCGGCAGCGGCAGGATAGTGATCTATCGGAACTGCGGTTCGTCGCTACGTGATATTGCTGCTCGCGTTGGTCGGAATCCCACGATTGTTATGCGAATATACAGGGCTGTCCCAGGAGGAATGGTCGGTATTCAGGAATATGACAGAAACTACCGTTCGAAGCAGAAAAGCCGAGTAAACATGGGCTCTAAGCCGGCCGGTTTGGCCGTGCGGTTCTAGACGCTTCAGTCTGGAACCGCGGGACCGCTCCGGTCGCAGGTTCGAATCCTGCCTCGGGCATGGATGTGTGTGATGTCCTTAGGTTAGTTAGGTTTAAGTAGTTCTAAGTTCTAGGGGACTGATGACCACAGATGTTAAGTCCCATAGTGCTCAGAGCCATGGGCTCTAGAATGCGTAGGCAAGAGCTATGAGCACTTCATCGACACTGCGAAACAAATCTTTTCTGACTCAATGATATTTCCGTCATCTGACTGTACAAACTTCTTTATTCTATATTAGTATCGTGGATTCGGCCTTAAGTCGTTATCAAATAAGAGACTGAAAAAATATTTGTGCAAATGCATAGAAAGTTAGAAAGACCAAACCGTAAACAACATCATGCCATGCCAATTTCAGATTAAAAATGATCGAAATAATATTAGTTACATGTTGGATATAATTAAGACTTCGTTAAGTGAATTCATCGTCAAGATCTATTGGACTGTGTGTCGCAACGTGTAAATAAGTACAAAATCATAAAAATGTATGGCAGACAGATAGCAAACGTGTTTTCGCTCTGAGAGTAATTGAGCCGCAGAATAAACATCAGTATAGTTGTTATATGTGCTGTGAACGTGGTCTAAAACATAGTAAAGCTTGTAGAAGTACTAGATTTGATAACGTAATTACGATTGTTTTGATCTCTAGTCTCTTGTAACTACCATTTTCCCTTTCTTTATGTAGTCTTTCGTACGTAATGGCGGAAAAATGCCTAAATATGTTTGAGGTAACAAAAAATTGGATGCTATAAATAAAATTATTGTTCCTTAAGTAATTTAGGTTGATCTCACTGTAAGTGATATAAGAGATAAAACGTAAATAATTAAATACACTTTGTACATGCATCTACTATCGAGCCATAAGTATTTTCCCCATATTAATAAAACTATAGGGGATGCAGGATTTGATTTGCTCTAAATTCCTCAACAAGCCATCTGCAAAACATTACTGGTACAATACGACCGATTTCACCTACCTAAATTCCTGAGCCAGAATCTCTTGCACTTTTTAAGCCGACTGATGGCATTGCTTTCGTGCATTTGAGAAACTGTCTAGTATAAAGCAAGAGGCCAGTGTGCGAAGTATGGCATCGATTTCAAGCTACATACACCGGTGTTCGATTTTCAAACCTTTTATTCACACTGTGAAAATGGAGAACTAGCAAATTATTGAAACTATTCATATTTAACTGTCGAAAGCAGGTGGAGGGCGTCAAAATGTCTCCTCACTTTGTACCCAACTTCAGTGACTGGTGCAGGTAAAACAGTGATATCGCTTTGTTGAAATCAATCCAGTGAAACTGAAAGGAAGTAAAGGCTAACTCCAGACACTGGGGGATTTGTGAGAAAATCGTATCCGGTAATAGCTGGAAGTGAATTCTCCTGCGAATACAGAGGAGGGCGTTACTTTTTTTATGAACTACGTCAAAAACTTATGAGCGTATGTGCGTGGGACAAACATTAAATAGAGTCGTTAGGAGCACGTAGATAACTAAGTTTTGCATAGCCAAGTGTTAAACTCTCCTTTTCGCTTCTAATTTGTGAAAAGGGCTACATGAACGGATCCTTTAAATTTTAACGTGGACCCGCTGGACGTTGAAAGCGAAGAGGGGGAAAGGGTGGCGCTCTTGACAATAAATAATACACGCCTTATAGTAAAGGCGTCTAAAGTTTTTTAATAACAGAAAAATGTATGCAGGCGCCTACGCATCTAAACCCATAGCGTAGCAGGTACAAAGTTACTGGAACGTGGGCCCTTCAGTCGATCGCTCGTGGCTATTAATACCATTTTTCATAGACATACTGAGACCACCTCGTATATAAAAGTTTCAAAGACAGATATGTCCTAGGTTATGAATAAGAGGCACTCGTATTTCCGTAACATCTACTACCTGTCAACTAATATCGGTGCCTGCATCGATGAAGTTACTGCCCTTTCTCTCGGACCTTAAAGCTTTTTTTCTACTGCTCTGTCGTAACTTTGAAAGAACGTATTTTCTGATATCACTGTTGCAATAGGAAATACTTTCGATTAGAGTGAGAGAATATAACCACCACCCATGCTTTGTTCTGAAGTGCTGCGTCTTGTGTGCAGGTCTGCAGGCGACTCTAGATACGTAGCTGTTGTCCCCCGAGGGGAACTGTTGTTATCTAGGTGGACACGCTGCCGTGCTAATTATCGGATTCGCGGCAACTCGGCTCGAAAGAACCCTTGCGGCCAAGTTACTCTGTCAATTTCGTGCTGTCTTTCACGAGCAATTTTTCGAAATTACTTTCTCTAACAACTTTGTTATAAAGTTGCGCTCAAAACGTAGACTACTGCAGTCGCTCTTTCTGTCGTCTAATTTACGTTAATGGAACTGATCAGTGAAGTTAATCCTTAATTTTACCTCACGCGCTAAATAATAGTTGTAGGAATGTCAGCGTCTGTGTGTCTATGAAGTAACCTGTTACTGAGAGTAAAATCTGTTGTTAGATACTTTCTAATTATTCATTCAAAGTGCTAAGCAAGACACCTTTGGAGAATTTGCTCCTAAGTGTTTTGAGACCTCCTTTATACTTCTGATACTATGAGAACTGGTTGGTGTACACCAAGGTAACACAAAAATGATCAGCCGTTCATATACAAAAATTACTTTTGCGGTATACGTATAGCTTGCATTCTTGTCAAATAGCCGGCCCCTGTGGCCGAGAGGTTCTAGGCGCATCAGTCCGGAACCACGCTGCTGCTGCTGCTACGGTCGCAGGTTCGAATCCTGCCTCTGGCATGGATGTGTGTGATGTCCTTAGGTTAGTTAGGTGTAACTAGTTCTAAGTCTAGGGGACTGATGACCTCAGATGTTAAGTACCATAGTGCTTAGAGCCATTTGAACTATTCTTGTCAAACATTGCTCCACACAAAAAATTTTATATGATTACATTAATTTTTGTAGCTACAACACGCCTGAGAAGCTATTGGAAGCTACGAGTATATTGCATCCTGAATCAGTAATTACTAAATTACTGATAAATATTCACATCTCATAATTACTTTTCCGTAACGGCACACATTTCCTTAAATGCTCCAGGATCACGTAAATGACACTTAAAGCTGCTATACAATTTTGATACTTTCAAATTTCTCGCTGTGCACATTTGGACAGATTTCAAGACACGGTATGGCCTCCATAAGCCACAACTAAATAAAAAAAAGTCTGAACACTACAGCCTGCTACGAAATATAAAGTGTGTATTTGTTATCTTGCGTATGAGACCGATGCACCAATAATAATGGCACATGTCTTCACTCCAAGAGACACAGAACATAGTTTTCGAGCGAAACATTGGACGTTGCTTCAAAATCTGGCGTCCTGGAGCTTTATGCTCTCTGTTCTCTTTGTGATGCCAAATACTTGTCACGAAAATATCTTCAGTTTCTAGGATTCAATCAAACTATTATTGGTACAAGCGTGTGCCCTAGCGACTTTGCCTACCAAGGTAGGCTGTAATTCATTGCTGACCTAAGCGGAGTGTCGAGTCAATAATGGTCTCGATCAATTGTTGAGGCAAAAGTTAAACTCCGTACACTGCCAAGGCAAGTTGTACCACCGTTCTCTATGGATGGTGAAAGTTTTCTAACTGTTGTTTAGCACACATGTTCGATGGAGCTGTAATGTAGGAGTCTAACAGTTACTGTAAAAGTTTCTTTCTGAGCTTCGGAAAAAGGCAGCATTATGAGTACAGTAACCATTTTGTTCTAACATACCATTTCCCATCAAAGTAACAATCACTTGTTTTCGAACTGTGCCAGTAAACTTTTCATCATACTCTCAGTAATCACAGACGTTGGAAACGATCACGGACAGATTTTGCGCCCAGTACATGAATACGATTCATCACAAAAGATCATGTTCCGTCATTCGTCGGCCCAGCTAGAGCCTTTCCCGTGATCGCAAGCTAGCGGCACGCCAAGAATTACCAGCAACTTATCACGTGTAGTGTGGTGTGCGCGTATCTGGAGCAACTCCATGATGACGCAGTTTTACACTGCTGTCGGTCGTCGTGCCATTGCGCCAGTTCTTTACTATGTCTTCGTGTGCGTGTGTGTTGCGTTATATGGATTTGGGCCAACACTGCTATAGTATACATTGATAAACTTCTCTGACACTGAATATAAACTCCCTCTCCCGTGAAAAGCAATATTTCTTGGCAACATTGTAGTATTCATCTTAGAGATACGTTTTCATGAGCATTGACCCACCGAACGCCAGTTTAGCTATTATGAGTATTGCTTCCGTTGGGTGAATTTTTAACGGGCATAATTTCAGCCCATTCTGTGTTTACACAACAGCCTCTACCAGTTTAGTATATAGCAGAAATTTATAATAAATTTATATTTTGGTAGTCTTTTAAATACCTTTTATCTGTTTCCACATCCTGCTGTAAAATGAAATGTAAACAAAAATGTTATATGAATTTATAATATTCCCCACCGGTACCACATCTAATGCAAAAAGAACAAACCGATTTGTTCTATCTCCAAGACAACTCGAAATATGAGCTCTTGAAGAATCCCATTTTCATCCGCGGCATTTTGGAACATGTTAAGTGGCTCGTGCTAGCGCATGCGTCCCCATTGGTATTACTCATCGGAACACATGTACTCATTTATGTTTAGAATAACACAATAGCTTCACTGAAGTAAACAACTGTAACCTTACAGGAGTCTCGATAACGCACCTAACTGGCACCATTCCATATTTACAAGCTCAAAATATTATTCACCCCAGGAGACATGGCGCTAACACTGTGTAACAACGCCTCCAACCTTCATAATGGTCGCAGTTCGTCGCCGAAGAGAGTTCACAAGTTTCTTCAGGTATGTCGTATCCAGTTGCAGCCGTTCATCGACGACTGGAACCCGCAGAGCTACAAAATTCCCAGGATCTTGATTGCTGCAGTTCACCCGATGTTCTAATTTTCTATGGTATTGAGATCAGCTGAATTAGCGAGCGAGTCGAGATGGTATAGAGTGTCCGCAGCTCGTGGTCGTGCGGTAGCGTTCTCGCTTCCCACGCCCGGGTTCCCTGGTTCGATTCCCGGCGGGGTCAGAGATTTTCTCTGCCTTGTGATGACTGGGTGTTGTGTGCTGTCCTTAGGTTAGTTAGGTTTAAGTAGTTCTAAGTTCTAGGGGATTGATGACCATAGATATTAAGTCCCATAGTGCTCAGAGCCATTTGAACCATTTTTTTGGTATAGCGTGCCTGAACGTTCGTCAAACCAGCAAAGTGTGCGTGCTTTCTATGAACACCGTTTTCGTCACCTTGGAAGACAAGGAAGTCCACAGCATACTCCTCACGAAGATGTGGAAGAAAGGACAACACGTGCCAACGGTAGCCTGAATATGAGTATGCCCAAGTTATTGTACGAAAAACAAATCCAAAACGTCACAAAACCACCTCTGATCTGATCTACACGCTCCACACACACACTCTTTGCGACCAACGTTCTTACGCCATGTTGTATTCTCGTATCCATGTTGAACAGTCTGCGCTGATAAATCACATTGTGGTCCCGTGCATTTTCAAACACGATAGCTGCATTCTACCACTGTCACGACTCCACGTCTATCCGCCTCGTGCTAATTCGATTGGCCCATACTCACTACATCATTACCACGACCAAGGCCCTGCAATCCCGTAAGTGGTCTACCGTGAACGGCGAACAAACTGAATAGCGTCCACTGTGGTGGTAAACTTAGGCACGAAATCTCCTGTTGCTTGTATCCCAGTGCTTTTAAAGATCAGCAGTTAAAATAAAATACGATAGTGCATATGATTTAAACAAGTAATTTACCTTCCGCTGTATATAGTTCGGAAAAAGAACAGAGGGAGCAGCACCATCTGTCAGACTTCCACAATTTACATAGTTCGCAGAGAAACAACTTACCTCGAAATATTCTGAACATAGAAACTGGTTTTCTGTCGACCAGAAATCTTCCTCCTAAGAGCACTTAACCATTTTCCTGACTCAAATGGCTCTGAGCACTATGGGACTTAACTTCTGAGGTCATCAGTCCCCTAGAACTTAGAACTACTTAAACCTAACAAACCTAAGGACATCACACACATCCATGCCCGAGGCAGGATTCCAACCTGCGACCGTTTCGGTCGCGCGGTTCCAGATTGTAGCTCCTAGAACCGCTCGGCCACCCCGGCCGGCCATTTTTCTGAAAGCTGTGATTTTGAAACAGGAAATCTGCAAATAAATCCATGTTAGTTACGTTAATATCATGTTTTAGGCACATTTAACATGCAAGTGAATTAAGATACAATATATCTAAAAATATCCACGCACCTATGAAAGGTAATATTGCTTCCTTTCTCGAACATATTTCTTCAATTAAACGCTGCTCAACTCTTCACCATTTTCCTTCACGTGAAATGGTATGTGTAGATAGTACAATTACGACTAACAAATACTGTGTGTACGCTCCGAAGAATATATAATGTTCAGTCTGTGTCCTTAAAGTCACAATACATTTCTGCTTACTCGTACCACCACACTGAAGTCCAGCCGAAGGTTCAAAGTACCCTGTGACTGCAGCGCCCACGGGGAGTGCAGCTATTTTCACAAGGTCCTTAGCCATGGTGAAGGCTTATATGACCGCATGGTACCAGCTCCATCACTCCCTCCAGATCAGCTGTTTTATCCAGTGACCTGAATTTCTTAATGTTGTGTCAGTTTCTGTTTTTTACTGTACTATTATTAGCAGTAATTAAGTTGAATGCATTTCTGTTTTTTGTAATTCTAGTAATGCAACACGAACGCGAACTTTAAGACAGAAAATATCTTGTATTAACAATCGACCGGCAAACTGACGTGGGAACCTCAGCTAATAACCATTCAACAGAAAGCCCACAATAGACTAAAACTACTAACTGGCCGAACTTGGGGGTTGCACCCCTCCACACCTGTAAATCCTTGATCCGTCCCATCCTTTGTTCTGTGAATGTTGCATGGATCCCCGCCCCACCCAAGTTCTATCAGTCCCTCCAGATCCTGGAACGCCATGCACTCCACCTCGCTTTCCGCATCCGTTTATCTTACTCCAATAATCCTATTGTTTCCCCTCTACTTTCCAGTCCTCATATGCTGCCGCGCCTTTACCAACACATCCCACCAACCGTGCACTTCCACACCCTCCACATGCTCTCCCAACGAAACATCGATCATCTTCCCCTCCCAGATGATGAACTCTGCCCCAACATTTTCCCATACCACCAGCTATAGGTCCTCCCCACCGAGTCCACCTTATCGGGGCTTCCTCTACCTCTCCACATTTCCTTACCCCTTTCTTCTCCATTTGCCTTTCTTTCGCCACCCCCTTTCCCCAACAACTGTTAGTGTTACATATTTCCCCCTCTACTTCATGCCCTCTTCTGGCCCAACAGCCACTCCTACCCCATCGCTGCTATGCACCAGTCCTTCATTCTTGTACCACCAAATTCCTGCCATCCTCACCGGCAAACCATTTCCCCTGCACCAACTGACACACTAACCCATGGCAGGTCCTTCCAATTTCTAGTGACAGGAAGTTGCTTCTTTTAAATATCTATGTTTCAGCAACATGTTTTAAATGGTTCAAATGGCTCTGAGCACTATGGGCCTTAACTGCCGTGGTCATCAGTCCCCTAGAACTTAGAACTACTTAAACCTAACCTAAGGACATCACACACATCCATGCCCGAGGCAGGATTCGAACCTGCGACCGTAGCGGTCGCGCGGTTCCAGACTGTAGCGCCTAGATCCGCTCGGCCACTTCGGCCGGTCCATGTTTTAAATGTGCACTTATTATGTTTCCATTTACTTTTCATTATTACTGTTTTTAAGTACCATCGCATATATCTAAAAACTTCCAATTTTTTCACCCTTAAAAGGTTTTAAATTCAGTGCAAATCTCTCCACTATGTGTTTCTTGTTTTTCGTCTCATTCAATTTTATGTTGTCAGTGAGCTGAAGAGCGGATTGCTTGTACAGCTGACCGCCCACCCCCCTGCCCATATGGAGCGCGGGAAGATGAAATAACAGTAAAGAGGACAATAAGGCTATAAAGACGATGGAAGTTCGAGGAGACCAGTGGCATAAGGCAATTTGTAAAAGGCAACTGTTCGTACGACGTCCGTGGAGTCCATCCGGGCACGTAACAGCGGGAGACCAGCGTAGTGCCTGTTTGGAATCTATCATGTATAAACACGTGCGGGGCGCTGTCGACGTGACGGATGGCGGTTGGCAGGAAGGCGCTGTGCGGCGGCGCAGTTCGCGGCCCGGAAATTGAAGGCCGCTGGCACGACCACGCCGGGCGCGCTTGTTTCCTCGCTACAGAGGGAGCTCTCGTGCCCTCTTTGTGACCTCGCACCCTAGCAGTTACAGCGCCACGATGGCCACTGATTAGTGTGTGTCAGCAGGCGTTCGCGACAGTAAAATAGCGAGTGTAACGCAGGATGCCGTTCCTAGGAACGAATTCTTCAGACGGAAAAGTAGATTCGGACGTACTACAAGGGAGAGTTATAGGACCGTACTGCCGTAAAAACGACGGACATTAGCTTCAGCAAGAATATTTGAGCTCTAGGAAAAATCCAAAGAAAAACCGTCTGTGATACCACTTTTTTTAATGTTCCTGTAACGCCTTCATGTAGCCTTTCTTTGTACGTTTCGTTATGTTATTGCTACGTGATATAGGACCAAACCTCATAAATTAGAATTCCTCGGGCATGGATGTGTGTTATGTCCTTAGGGTAGTTGGGTTTAAGTAGTTCTAAGTTCTAGGGGACTGAAGACCTCAGATGTTAAGTCCAATAGTGCTCAGAGCCATTTGAACCAGTTGCGGATCATTGATGCTTTAAACTGAGGCTTACGTTTTTTTTCCCAAGGCAGAGAGTGTGAATCTCTGTTTATATCTTCTGGCCCTTTGGCTGCATATTTATTCAATTTACTACAGACTGCAGTTCATCACTGATAATTTCGTTTGCGAAAAGTCTGAGGGTATAACAAACATTATCTCTAAAATTAGTAACGTACTGCATGGACAACAGAAACACTAGGGCATCTCCTTGAAGCACATCTTTTTACACAAAAAATTGGGGAGTGAAGACACAATTAATGATATCAAAAATCAGTAGATCATAAATGAACTGCTATGTTGCACCCGTTACGATTCCATATTCCGGTGTAGTTCCTCAATAATGGTTAGACATGTCGTTCGTGGAAAAAATAAAGAAATAGGAAGTGCATTTCGATAATTAAATTGAATGCCCATTATTTTGCATCTATTTTTATCTATATTTAAAAAGTACTCTATGTAACTCGATCAAAGTATTGGAAAGGTTGTTTTTATTTAAGGAATAAGAGTAAAATCATCCACAGTACTATTCCGTGAGAAGTTACTCGATGAAAATATTGAAAATATGCAAAACATCCATTAGTTTAAAACATGTAATAAGGACGGGCATCCTCCAACGTTTTATAGACAACATGCGTATACCTCCAACAGTCATATCGTACACTCATGCACTTACAAAGCTCGTCGTTATTAAATTGTCACAATATTAAACAACAAACCTCTTTCGTGCGTGAATAACATTCCCTTGGGATTCACGCAACAAATATAAGTCTGCTGACTGCCTCCCAAAAGCTAGTTTTGTGTATGCATTCAATCTTAAATTACTCTGTACAGAAACTCCTAGGTATTCAAAAGTTGCAAAGACATATTTAAGAGTAAACTTATATGAATACGGATACAGGTGGTTCGAAACGAGAGTAAAGTTGTGCTAGGACTAAGTCCGACGTGAGTGAGTTATTTGCACTGGGAGTAAAGATGGGCTTGCTTGTTCGTTTAAAGCAAAATCAGCAGGATAGCTGCTTTGAAGCAATGTCTTTTCTATGTCTACTGTTTCATATTTCCGCAGTGGAATGAAAGTAGATCAATGCTCTGGGTGCGTCACTCACAAATACGTGACCGGGAGCAATATGTAGAAACTCGTTCAACACATAGGCATTTTAGTGCAAAGAAATTTGCAATACAAAGAAATTAAGTTTTAGAGCTTCATTAGAACTACCTTTGATTCAGAAACCTTAAATAAGGTAAGGATCGCTTGAAACATGAAAACTGTAGGGATACAAACGCACGAAAGCCACATCATTTCTCTTCTCTCAAAACAACTTTTTTCAAACGTAAATGAAAAACTGAAATGAAAGTCTCTAACTCAAGATCCCATTAACTGACTGTCGGTGTCCACTTAAGCAAAAAACAAATCTGTGGCAGTTCCTTGGAAATATTTTGGAACCACTGCTCTTTACAGCTTACGTAAGTGACTCAAAGCAAAATGTTGATAGATCTGAGGATTGACTGTGGACAGGACTCTTGTTTGTACTGTCTATGCAGAATGAAATAACCATTAAGGAATAGAAGAAGAGTTACGGAAAGTCGAAGGTTCTTGTAGTAAAGTGCAACAGACCGTTAAATAAAAGCAGTTGCCACGAAATGGACAGAGATGAAATTTCTCGATAGCTGTGTCAATTCCCCGTAAAATTATTGTTGGTAGCAAGAGCTACGGGCCGACGTTGAACGTCTCGCCTTGCAGTTAACATCATCGCCGTTCTTTTCGGCTTAAAATGCTCGACCTTGATGCAGTGTCTGCTCTTTAACTACATCCGCGTTTTTGCACCGTAATGTGGTCGTAGCAATGCAAATGAAATGTATAACAACACACGATTAGGGATCAACTTTGCATATGGGCAGACCCACGGAAGCATATTGCATCTACACAGGAAACGCTGTGCATGATTTTTTCCGCTGGTTATGGCTTCTTTTTTTTTTACTTTAATTTTGAATTTCTGTCGTTGACCTATACAGGGGATTAAAAGTGTCAAACGTGTTCATTTACTTACTTACCTGAGCGTACACTATCCTGAGACATAAGTCTGTTGCCGTCGAAGATATTCGGAACTTCCCTGCTTCCACTTTCTTCATATTTCCACTAGTATAATCTTCAGATATGAACGTATGACACAAAGACATCAGTTATTTTCATACCTCAATTCTTCTCAAAGTGGGCTTAAACGTTCAGTCAGTCCCTGCTTCCTTTCCCGATGCTAGACTGAAAAAAAAGCGGAGTCGAATGACGAAGGAATCGGTTGCTATCTTCAGTCCAGTTTCCCTCGCTTAGAATTCCTGTTTTTTCCCTAAATCACTTGATGTGAATGCCTCTCCATTTCCTTTTAACATGTTGAATTTCGTCTACTCTTTGTTTCCCAACTAGTTTGAGTGCTATATTTGTTACGATATCGAGATCAATGTAATGGTAAACCCGAAGAAGTACAGTGCACGCAAAGTTTACAGGCAACTGAATTCCATCCTCGGTAAAATCAGATCTAAGGAAGTGGCTACTGTGGCGTATCCTTAAAAAAAAAGCAAAAAGTATTCTGAGGACAGCGCCTATCATAGTACGAAGTACAGTACGCTACGCAGCATCAGGCAACTGTCATATATTTGAGTTTACCGGTGAGCCTAAAACGCGTACTAGCAGTAGATATTGCTTATCTATTCATTTATCAAAATTCTTACTAGTATTGCAATGGTATAGACACACAAATATTTAGCTATCTGGTTTGAAGGTTTGTTAATAACGTTGGTAAATTCTTGTACAATCTGGGGAACATTGTTTCTGACGCTACCACCGTCACGCTTAAGAATTTTGCTTATCTTCCACCAGTACGAGAAATGCGTAAATCCTCGTGTTTTTCTAATTACCTTCACTCTGGCTAAGATTTCTCTCAACACGTTGTAGTCTATATGGTTGGTTGGTTTGGGGTATAAAGGGACCACAGTACAGCGTCATCAGTCTCGATTTCTACTTGTGCTGCGGTTGAGACAGTCAAATGAAATGGGCCTGGCAACCTTTCAGCGTACATCTGAAAGCTTTCCTTCATCATCAGGTTTCAGCTCTTCAGGCCATTTGTTGACAACATTGCACCATATATACAAAAAGAAATGAAGGGAGGGTTGGGGCCAAAGTTCCATTGGTATAGACTTCATTACAGGAGAAGTACTAGTTCTGTTGGACAAAGATGGGGAGAAAATCGACCGTGGTAAGTTAAAGGAATCATCTAGACGGGAGCTTCAAGTGATTCAGAGGAACCACATGAAATAATCAAGTACGGTGGCCACCACTTGTGTAAAAAGATAGATCCGTAACCTATACGTCATCATACTTGCTTATAAGAAGCAACTGATACGTCGTGTTACACAATCCGTCCAAAAATTCCGAGGCTAATTTTATTCCTGCTGTATAAGCGACGTTGGTGCAGTAACTACGATGGCAGCTTGAACTAACAAGTGTAAACAACAGATTCGTATTCGACCAGTCAGTTGTTAGCAGGCAATGTTAAGTACTGAACGTGCGGCCGTAGCCTGTCAAGATGGTTAGGTCACCAATTGCGATGGAGCAACAACTCTGATTCAGTTGTTCAAGACAACCTCGAGAATGTTTCCTGAATGAGATTTTCACTCTGCAGCGGAGTGTGCGCTGATATGAAACTTCCTGGCAGATTAAAACTGCGTGCCCGACCGAGACTCGAACTCGGGACCTTTGCCTTTCGGGCAAGTGCTCTACCATCTGAGCTACCGAAGCACGACTCACGCCCGGTCCTCACGGCTTCACTTCTGCCAGTATCTCGTCTCCTACCTTCCAAACTTTACAGAAGCTCTCCTGTAGAGCACTTGCCCGCAAAAGGCAAAGGTCCCGAGTTCGAGTCTCCGTCGGGCACACAGTTTTAATCTGCCAGGAAGTTTCAACCTCGAGAATGTCTTGAAGAAGCGAAAAATATGTGCTAAATACTTCCCATACATCTTGAATCCCCAATGAAAACGACGCGTGGACTCCTGCTGCTACTTGATTGAAAAACAAAACGCGGACAAATTCATTTCTGGAAAAAATCATCACGTGTGACGGGACTTTGTGTTATCAATCAATACGAACCTGCCACAAAACGATAAAGTGGAGAAATTCACTTGAAGGGCCGAAGCTTTGACGACATAACCGACATTAAAGTTAGTATGACGCACGGATTTAACAACACCCCAAAGAAGGATTTTCTCTGACAGTATAACATGGATGTATGAATGTTCTGTGCATCGTCGAGGGGCGGGGGGACTATGTAGAACATTTGCAGAATTAAAACCACTATCTTAACTTTTGTCTATTATTGATTAATACAGTCTCGAAATTCTTTGAACTGAGAGGGTATGTACATTGCACGCAGCGAATAGTACCAATAGTACCTCCAGTAGCTTCACAATAGAGTCCAGGGTCCCTAGCGCTGCTTTATCCACTGGCGTCATTCCTACCCCCATCAACCATGGACCTTGCCGTTGGTGGGGAGGCTTGCGTTCCTCAGCGATACAGATGGCCGTACCGTAGGTGCAACCACAACGGAGGGGTATCTGTTGAGAGGCCAGACAAACGTGTGGTTCCTGAAGAGTGGCAGCAGCCTTTGCAGTAGTTGCAGGGGCAACAGTCTGGATGAATGACTGATCTGGCATTGCAACACTAACCAAAACGGCCTTGCTGTGCAGGTACTGCGAACGGCTGAAAGCAAGGGGAAACTACAGCCGTAATTTTTCCCGAGGGCATGCAGCTTTACTGTATGGTTAAATGATGATGGCGTCCCCTTGGGTAAAATATTCCGGAGGTAAAATAGTCCCCCATTCGGATCTCCGGGCGGGGACGTCGTTATCAGGAGAAAGAAAACTGGCGTTCTGCGGATCGGGGCGTGGAATGGCAGATCCCTTAATCGGGCAGGTGGGTTAGAAAATTTAAAAAGGATAATGGATAGGTTGAAGTTAGATATAGTGGGAATTAGTGAAGTTCGGTGGCAGGAGGAACAAGACTTTTGGTCAGGTGATTACAGGGTTATAAATACAAAATCAAATAGGGGTAATGCAGGAGTATGTTTAATAATGAATAAAAAAATAGGAGTGCGGGTAAGCTACTACCAACGGCATAGTGAACTCATTATTGTGGCCAAGATAGACACGAAGCCCACGCCTACTACAGTAGTACAAGTTTATATGCCAACTAGCTCTGCAGATGATGAAGAAATTGAAGAAATGTATGATGAGATAAAAGAAATTATTCAGGTAGTGAAGAGAGACGAAAATTTAATAGTCATGGGTGACTGGAATTCGAGAGTAGGAAAAGGGAGAGAAGGAAACATAGTGGGTGAATATGGATTGGGGGAGAGAAATGAAAGAGTAAGCCGTCTGGTAGAATTTTGCACAGAGCATAGCTAACACTTGGTTCAAGAATCATAAAAGAAGGTTGTATACATGGAAGAATCCTGGAGATACTAAAAGGTATCAGATAGATTATATAATGGTAAGACAGAGATTTAGGAACCAGGTTTTAAATTGTAAGACATTTCCAGGGGCAGATGTGGACTCTGACCTCAATCTGTTGGTTATGAACTGTAGATGAAAACTGAAGAAACTGCAAAAAGGTGGGAATTTAAGGAGATGGGACCTGGATAAACCGACTAAACCAGAGGTTGTACAGAGTTTCAGGGAGAGCATAAGGGAACAATTGACATGAATGGGGGAAAGAAATACAGTAGAAGAAGAATGGGTAGCTCTGAGGGATGAAGTAGTGAAGGCAGCAGAGGATCAAGTAGGTAAAAAGACGAGGGCTAGTAGAAATCCTTCGGTAACAGAAGAAATATTGAGTTTAATTGATGAAAGGAGAAAATATAAAAACGCAGTAAATGAAGCAGGCAAAAGGGAATACAAACGTCTCAAAAATGAGATCGACAGGAAGTGCAAAATGGCTAAGCAGGGATGGCTAGAGGATAAATGTAAGGATGTAGAGGCTTATCTCACTAGGGGTAAGATAGATACTGCTTACAGGAAAATTAAAGAGACCTTTGGAGAAAAGAGAGCCACTTGTATGAATATCAAGAGCTCAGATGGAAACCCAGTTCTAAGCAAAGAAGGGAAAGCAGAAAGGTGGAAGGAATATATAGAGAGTCTATACAAGGGCGATGTACTTGAGGACAATATTATGGAAATGGAAGAGGATGTAGATGAAGATGAAATGGGAGATACGATACTGCGTGAAGAGTTTGACAGAGCAGTGAAAGACATGAGTCGAAACAAGTCGCCGGGAGTAGACAACATTCCATTGGAACTACTGACGGCCTTGGGAGAGGCAGTCCTGAAAAAACTCTACCATCTGGTGAGCAAGATGTATGAGACAGGCGAAATATCCTCAGACTTCAAGAAGAATATAATAATTCCAATCCCAAAGAAAGCAGGTGTTGACAAATGTGAAAATTACCGAACCATCAGTTTAATAAGTCACAGCTGCAAAATACTAACGCGAATTCTTTACAGACGAATGAAAAACTGGTAGAAGCCGACCTCCGCGAAGATCAGTTTGGATTCCGCAGAAATGTTGGAACACGTGAGGCAATACTGACCCTACGACTTATCTTAGAAAACAGATTAAGGAAAGGCAAACCTACATATCTAGCATTTGTAGACTTAGAGAAAGCCTTTGACAATGTTGACTGGAATATTCTCTTTCAAATTCTGAAGGTGGCAGGGGTAAAATACAGGGAGCGAAAGGCTATTTACAATTTGTACAGAAACCAGGTGGCAGTTATAAGAGTCGAGGGGCATGAAAGGGAAGCAGTGGTTGGGAAGGGAGTGAGACAGGATTGTAGCCTTTCCCCGATGTTATTCAATCTGTATATAGAGCAAGCAGTAAAGGAAACAAAAGAAAAATTCGGAGTAGGTGTTAAAGTCCATGGAGAAGAAATAAAAACTTTGAGGTTCGCTGATGACATTGTAATTCTGTCAGAGACAGCAAAGGACTTGGAAGAGCAGCTGGACGGAATGGACAGTGTCTCGAAAGGAGGATATAAGATGAACATCAACAAAAGCAAAACGAGGATAATGGAATGTAGTCGAATTAAATCGGGTG
The DNA here is from genome assembly GCF_023898315.1 of Schistocerca nitens. NCBI lineage: Eukaryota > Metazoa > Arthropoda > Insecta > Orthoptera > Acrididae > Schistocerca > Schistocerca nitens. The sequence continues at coordinate 661,531,205 of NC_064616.1, read as the reverse complement.
ATGCTAAGGGTATTAGATTAGGAAATGAGACGCTTAAAGTAGTAAACGAGTTTGGCTATTTGGGAAGCAAAATAACTGATGATGGTCGAAGTAGAGAGGATATTAAAAGTAGACTGGCATTGGCAAGGAAAGCGTTTCTGAAGAAGAGAAATTTGTTAACATCGAATATAGGTTTCAGTGCCAGGAAGTCGTTTCTGAAAGTATTTGTATGGAGTGTAGCTATGTATGGAAGTGAAACATGGACGATAAATAGCTTGGACAAGAAGTGAATAGAAGCTTTCGAAATGTGGTGCTACAGAAGAATGCTGAAGATTAGATGGGTAGATCACATAACTAATGAGGAGGTATTGAATAGGATTGGGGAGAAGAGGAGCTTGTGGCACAACTTGACTAGAAGAAGGGATCGGTGGTAGGACATGTTCTGAGACATCGAGGGATCACCAATTTAGTATTGGAGGGCAGCGTGGAGGGTAAAAATCGTAGAGGGAGACCAAGAGATGAATACACTAAGCAGATTCAGAAGGATGTAGGTTGCAGTAAGTACTGGGAGATGAAGAAGCTTGCACAGGATAGAGTAGCATGGAGAGCTGCATCAGACCAGTCTCAAGACTGAAGACAACAACAACAACAACAACAACAACAAGGCGTCATTGAACGGCAGTGTGGAGAGTTTTGAGATTATCAAATTGCTCTTCCAGCCTTTAACGTCGATTTTAGCATGTGGATGATGTAGTTATCTTCCAAGTGGCCTTTCGGTTGCAATCACGAGAGTGAATGGGATCGGTTCCACTCCTCTTACCAAGGAAAAATCCTTGGCAATACGAACGTTCACACCAGATCCTCAGTGTGGTATCGATATCTAAGATACCACGATGTAGGTACAAGTTAGTAGGTTGGCACTACGACGCCAACACAGACGACAGCGCCCTCTAGCCGGCGCTGTGCAGCTCTACGAGCGCCGCTGAAGGTTCAGCCCATTTGATGCCGAGCAGACGAACAAGCAACATTGTTTCTATTTCATAGTTGGGAGCCACTACTTTTTACTTTGTAACTTGATGTACAGCTTCGCACCTGCGTGCTCATTTCAGCCAAATTTAAGTAAAACCACTTTTAATTGCAGGCACAAGTCTGCCTTCTAACGAGACTGGTACTGATTAAGAACTCTGGCTAATAAGGATTAATGATGGGTTACGTCCTGGAAGTCTACCACTGCGAAGACGTTCAACACCAAGCAGAAAGTCAAATAAAGAAATTTTACTTAAGTGTGCATATACAACGTAATATCAAATTTGTGCGTAATTTGGGGGTATACAGGCTGCGAAGTTTACCACAGGCGTGCCACCTCCGGCAACAACAGCAACTCTAACGCGGATGAATATCGAGTCGAACTGCTCTTGGATGACAGATATGGGTATGTTGTTCCATGCTGTTACAGTTCTATGCCTGAATTCATCAGACGCAGCGGGTGGCGAGTGTCGCTGTGCTTATCTCTCGGCACCACATCTCCATTTGCTTCCAATGGATGAGAGATCTGGACAACGCAACAGTCAAACACCTTCAGTATCGAGTTCACTCCAGAAAGCACAGGCAACACGCGATCTTGCATTATCTCGTCGAATATTATTGCGACCTCGAAGATACTGCACATTCATTGTCTGTAACACTCAGAAACATAACGGCTGCTTACCAGCTCTTCGATTCAGAGCTGATAGTGTAACATATGTAGCCGTATTTCATACCACTACACCGGGTCCTGGGCCCTGATGATGATGGTAATGCAATCTGGTAACGTTTGTTCTCCTTAGAGCCTCCGCTCACTGGTACATACGCTACCTGATCAAAAGTATGCGGACGCCCCTGTGTAATGGAAAGCTGGCCACCAGATGTCACAAGAGGCGGACTCTTCACTATAAAAGGAGGCGGGGTGTATTTTGTTGTCAATAGAGGAGCAGTAACAGCAGACTCTATAGTTGAGGAGGGCTCAGTGACTTCGAACGCTGAAGAGTCATTGGATGTCACCTGAGTAAAAAACCCATCAGGGGCTTCTCAATCATTCTAAAACTGCGGGGGTCGACTGTTGGTGTTGTGATTGTGAAGTGGGAACGCGAGGGAACAACCACAGCTGAACCAAGACCAGACAGACCTCGTGTGCTGACGGACAGCGAACGTCGAGCATAGCGGACATGTTTGTTAAAAAAAAAAGCATGAAATCAGCGTGTGTATAAGAAAACGCCAAGTTCTAGAGGATATGAACACATTTTACAGAATGCGTACAGCGTACAGTAAAGGAACAGTTTTGAGACGATTATCGTTCGTATCAGCAACACAGTGTCCCGTCATGCAGCAGTGTCTGTGAGGCAGTGGTTTGTATGGACTATCCTGGCCGGTTCCCGACCTGCATTCAATGGAACTCCTTTGCGAAGCGCTAGAATGTCGACTTCACTCCAGGTCTCAGCGTCCAAAACCTCTGGTCTCGTCTCTTGAGGAAGAACGGGCTGCCATTCCTCCACAGACAATCCAGACACACTGAAAGTGTCCGCAGCAGAGTTTACGCCGTCACGAAGGCGAACGGTCAACACATGTCTTATTAGTGTCCAGTCATAGGTGCCCGGGTACTTTTGATCGGATAGTGTACATCGGAATGTTTTCCACAGAACAGGCTTCTCTGTGAAAAGACGCCGTGGTGCCAGTGCTGTGTTCAGTGTTGTGCCGCTATCGTCGCGCCTCTCTGCTTCCGCGTCAAGTGAAACGTCAACAATGGTCGGCCTGATGACAGTCCGTGCTGCTCCAGGAGACGTCGCACAGTCCGTGTGGAGAGTCGTCTTGCTGCATCTGACACGGTCGTACGATCCTGCACGCCCAAGCGAGCGACATGTTTGTGTTCTGAGGCACTAGTCGCATGAGGCAGTTGAGGTACTGCGTGACGTTGAGTATGGCCCTCCTGAGCCTATCGATTCTACAGGGAGTCTAAGGGCGCCGGCCGAAGTGGCCGTGCGGTTAAAGGCACTGCAGTCTGGAACCGCAAGACCGCTACGGTCGCAGGTTCGAATCCTGCCTCGGGCATGGATGTTTGTGATGTCCTTAGGTTAGTTAGGTTTAACTAGTTCTAAGTTCTAGGGGACTAATGACCTCAGCAGTTGAGTCCCATAGTGCTCAGAGCCATTTGAACCATTTTGGAGTCTAAGGAGGAATGGCCAGTATTTAGAGATATCACCAGAACGATCATTCAAACCCGAAATGTCTAGTATACTGTCAGTAGAAAAAAATGTGTTTTACAAAATGGCTCTGAGCACTATGGGATTTAACTTCTGAGATCATCAGTCCCCTAGAACTTTTTTTTTTTTTTTTTTAAAAAATCTTTATTTATTAGAAACCCAATATCATACATAAGTAACCCACCACCTAAAATCATTAGTGGGTCAAACTATGCTACAAATCACATCTCAGCAGCATTTACTTTATCTGTTATATTCTACTGTCAGTATTGCTACAGGAAGTTATCTCAATCTACGGGTATCTACATTATCTACAGGTATCTATGTGGATTACTGTTAGGCAATCATACTATCAGCTCTAATCTACTTATTAATAATAATAACTACATCCTGCAGCGTTACAGGTGTGCCAGCGTATAATATAAACCTACTATTTTATGGCCATGCCCACCGAGCTAACCCCAGTGGGCGTGCCCCTGGCACTGGGCTGGCCTTTCAACAATCGCTGCAGGTCTAAGAAAAAATTTTCCTATAATCTACTTCTACAACAACAACAATAATAATAGTTACAATGAGTCGTAATTGGTGTGCTTATAGTCATAGCCGGTATGGTCGCACCCTCCCCCTAATCCTGGATGCGTCGGATCCCGATCGTTGTTGACGGTCGGCCAATACGCACCCTGGCGGAATGGGATGATGCGTTATGTCGAGAATTTTGGTTCCTAACTACTCAATCTCCCTTCTGTATTCCCTTAGGATCTTGGCGGATACCTCGCTAGCCAGTTTATCAATAATGGTGAAGGTGGTAGCGTCCCTAATTAGATGGAAAGTGTCTGTGTTAGGCAGTAAGTTTCGTAAGTCTAATGCAACGTCGTCGAAAAGCGGACACTCATAGACCACATGATCCGGTGTGCCCATTTCGGCACCACAGTCACACGAGGGTGTCGCTCTTTTCCCGAAACGGCGAAGATATGCCGGGTACGGGCCATGCCCAGTGAGGAAGTGCAGCAGTCCCTTACTTGGCTGGAAATGTTTCATCTGTAATCTTTCCTGAACGTCTGGTAATAGTTGATGCGTTCTTCTTCCAGTTTGTTCCCCGTCCCAAATTTCTTGCCAAAGTTCCATTCCCCTTCTTTTAATTGTAATTTTGTCCCCCACTCTGACACCCATTATATCCATAGTTTTTTCAATCTTACCCTTTTTCACCCAATACCATGCAGCCTGCTCCCTGATTTTTACATCAAGGGGGCATAGGCCCACGAGTATTAGTAATGCTCCCCCTGGTGACGTTCTATATGCCCCTACTGATCGAAGTATCATGTTCCGCTGCACTCTCCGCACGGCCATGGCAGGAACGACCCTCGTGAGCCTGTGGGCCCAGACCCCGGACCCGTAGCCCACGATGGAAACTAAAATGGTATTATGATATAACTTGATGAGATTTGGTGGAAGATGAAATCGTCTATGGCCGATGTTAATGAGATTGTTTAAGACTTCTAATGCCCTATGTGTAGTTGCCTCTATATGCCTGGCGAAATTCCATTTTTCATCTAATATCACCCCTAAGTATCTAGCTTCTCGACGACGTATGACTGGCGTGCCATCCATCCTAACTGTAGGGTTTCTGACCAATTGGCCCTTTAAAAGTAAATAGGTGGATTTGTTTGGTGCTATCTTTTGCTTAGTTCTATGACACCATCGTGAGAGTAATGTCATAGTTCTCTCTACCTTCGGTTCCAGTTCCTCTCGGCTCCGACCGCCCACCAACAGGAGGAGGTCATCAGCGTAAGCTATCACCTCTAGCACATCTGCACAGCTCTCCAAGGTCTCAAGGAGAGGCTCCATATTAACATCCCAAAAGAGTGGCCCCAGGACAGAGCCCTGTGGACACCCCTTTGTTATCTTCTTGCCCACTCTTCCGCTAGGGGATGATAGCCAAACCTCCCTGTCCACACAATAGCTCCTAAGACAGCCGTATAGCGGCCCTGGACACTCCTTCTCTCGCAAGCGAGAGAAAAGCGAAGGCCACCACAGGTTGTCAAAGGCGCCACTGATGTCCACCATGATGCCAACTATGTACTTATGTGTAGATGACCCACAGACCTCAGCCGCCATGGCGATTGCGTCAGACGCAGAACGCCCTGGCCTAAAGCCGAACTGCCTGCTGCTCATCCCACAAAGCACTCGGTGTGCCATCAGCCTGTCAGCCAGCAGCCTCTCTAGCAATTTCCCCAACAGATCCAACAGACAAATAGGTCTGTAGGACTTGACCTCTTTTGGATCCTTATCCAGTCCCTTTTTTATTATAACGACATTTGCTTGTTTCCAGATGGTAGGAAACTTTTTGAGGCTTAAGGCCTCATTGTAGATTCTGGCTAGAGGTGCTACTAGTTGAGGAGCGAGGTACTGCACCACCTCCGCTATGATGCCGTCTGGTCCTGGGGCCTTTCCTCTCTGAAGTGCTTTAATGTGCTCCGCCACCTCGTTCTCTGAAAAAGGGTACACCAGGGCGTGGTTTTGGTACTCTTCTAGCTGAGCTTGCCTAATTAGGCCTTGTTCTTCCGTATCCTCATTTTCCATGTCATCCGGCAGTAGGGACCGGAGAAGGACTTCAGCAGTTTCCTGCCATGTCCCTGTCATCCGATTCCCATCCCGGACGGTTGACAGTACCATAGGTGACCTAATTTTTTCCCTGACTATTTTATATGGAATACCCCAGGGGTCCGTAGCCAATTGGCTTTGGACATACTTCTCCCAGCTTACTAACCTAACCCTTTTGAGCTCCCTCTGGAACTCCTCCTTGGCACTCCTATAGATTCCCAGCCATCTCTGTTTTTCTTCCCAGACGACACATCGCTGGTAGTACCTCCTCGCCCTCCTGACCGACTGACGCATCTGCCCCAGTTCAGCTGACCATGGTGCCGGGGAGGCCGCGACAGCCCTCCTCCTAGTTGGTACCGCTGCCTTTACCGCTCTTTTAATGGCACTAACCAGCTCTACAGCATGCCTGTCGACGTCTTCATCACCTTCTGGCCATGTCGGGGTGACAAACTCTCTTGCAAGGCGCTCCCAGTCGGTTTTATTATAATTTAACTGAAATTCCCACCCTATGTCCCAGTGGCATTCCCTATCTGTGAGTTCAAATGTTATTATGTTATGGTCACTTGTCGTTACTTGGTCTCTTACTCTCCAGTTATTCAAGTGACCAGCAAAATTTGGTGAAAGTAATGTTATGTCTATGTTAGTTCCTTCTCCTCCTCCGCCAGTGTAGGTGGGAAGATTCCCTGCTCTGTTAGCGACCAAGTACTGTAAAGACATTATTGTTTCCTCCATCTTCTCCCCTCTGCCGTCCCGGGTGCCACTGTACCACAGGGGGGATTTCGCATTGACATCTGCCACCACCACTATCTTTCTACCTCTTAGTGCTGTTGTAACTCTTGATAATTGGTCTAGATATGGCTCGATGTCCTCGCCATATTGGTAGTACATATTTACCAGGTGAATGACCCCGACTGGAGTCTGGAGTTTGGTTACGATACAGTGTTCATTTGAAAAATGAGCAAGCACTGTGACTCGTATGGCTTTATTCATGACTATAGTGGTGGCTTTAGGGTCTTCTCCAAAGGATACAATTTGCCAGTTAACACTGGCAAAGGCTATGTTCCCCGCAAGAGAGTATGGCTCCTGTAGACAGAGTACGTCAAGACTCATCTCCTCCACCACCCTTCGTAGCTCCTGCATGACTAATCGACTATTATGTGCATTTAATTGCCCTATCTGTATTTTATTTGTCATGGAAAATACGTGTGTACGTATTGTTCCGGAAAGCTCTTCCTCCAGTCAAAAGCTATCCTTCCATTGGCTATAACAGCCTGTTTGTAAATTTCGTCTAGGTTGAATGTCTCATTTCTTCTTTGAAAAACCTTTTCAACAAGGTCACGCAGCGCGCCGAAGTCAGTGGGGAGATTCATCGTCTTTAACTGTATCCTATCGACAGCCTCCATGGCCGAGAAGGTGACTTTACGTCCGTACTGGTGTCCCACCCGCACAATATGCCTCAAAGCTGTGGTCAGGACAGCCGGCTCCTCCAGACGCGAAAGTTGCAACGCATGTTCTAAATTGGGGTAGATCCTTATGGGATCCACTTCTATACGTTTAACTAACGTAGGTGTGTCTATTGAACTACTGATTGTGTTAACTTGGACTGGTCCTTCGGATGTGGAGCAATTTTTTATGGCTTTCATGTGGCCCGCTATTGCAGGACGCCTAACTTCAGGTGCCCGATCTTCTGGCCGTCTCGAGTTCCGGGGGGAGGGGAGAGCGGCAGTTTCCCTTTCACACAGATCCGTCTGGACGGCCACATCTACCATATTTGTTCTTTCTATTTTACTTCCTTTAACGAATGTTAAAAATTGCCCGAATTTGGCAGCCCTAGCCGCGTCCCTACGCCTCTTCCCCGGAGACTTCCTTTTGGGCATCCTGCACACTACTGCAGCTTCAGCCATAATCAATCCTAGATATCAGCCTTTGCTCCAACATCCTATAGGTTGGGCAATTCCTACCTGAGGCATTACAGGTCTTCTTGCCTCTCTTTGCACATGGAATACAGATTCCAGATTTTGTGCAATTTTTTCTTACATGATCTTCTGCTCCACATCTGGAGCAAGCCGGCTTCCTGTCACAGTACTTGTGGATATGATCTAGATCTCCACAATTGTGGCAGCGAGGCACCACCAAGTAATCCCTAACGTTGATAGCATGAAATCCAACATAAATTCTTCCCATAGATGTAAGCCTTTTCCACATAGATCCTGTCACTTCTGCTACGTGATGTACTGTCTGCCTATCTCTTGGTCCTGTCTTAAACTTTAATTTGAAATCATTTTTAAATTGTTCATCAGTCATATCATCAAAATTTTGACTCCTAATCGTATTGCTCAGTTCATTATTATCCATCGTAACTGGTACATCGTACATGATTACGAGTGGATTCCTCTTCTTTGGGGGTTCACACCTAACCGCCTTGCACAAATTTTGATTGTTTAAGATCTTGTTCTTATCTTCCTCGGTTGCTACATCCACTATTACTACATTTTTAGTTGCTTTAACTTTATTCACTTTTATTTTGTCCTTAACTGGATTAACCATGGTCGTAAAAATTTCCTGAACCTTTTTGGTGTCTTGGCCAGGCAGGGGTCTTAAAAAGACCGCCGTGTCCGGCTTTTGTGTCACTTTCGCTATTGTCTCTCTTGTTGTTTGAGATTTAGGGGCAGCCTGAGCTACAACACCTGCCCGTGTCCTCGCCGGTTGTCTCCTAAGTGTGAAGTTTTCTCTTTGTAATTCGACAACTCGCCCCTCAAGCCTTGCGTGAGCAATCGCCCAGGAGGCAAGTTCGTTTTTAATGGCCAGGATAGCTGTTTGGCTGATCTTCCCGTTTTTAACGTTGGACTCCAACAGCTGTGTAATTCTGTTGTGTCTTTCCGTTACACTCTCATCAATGTCCTCCATTTGCCCCGATGGGTCGGGAGCAGAAAGCATCGAAGCCCTCGCGGAAGCACACGATTCGCTTGTCTCAGATTCAGCCATGATTGACAAGCGATAGAAAAAAGGGGGTTGGGAGCCCGTCTCTAACCCCGGACCGGCTCCTCTGGCATGGGGGGGGGGGACTAAGATGCAGCTCGCCCACCAACCTCGTCCCTAGGTCAAGGGCATCTCTGAGCCGCCGAGTTCAGCACACCGTTGCCAGTGTCCTGGTCCCCTTCAGTGGCCCCGTCACCGACGATTTCTCCCAGTGTTCCTCGGCAAGTACACCCCGCACTCCGGAGAAGCGGATGCACTTCTCGCCCTTCGCCGCCTACTAGCCCGAGCTCCCACCTACAGGCCAAGGACCCGCTCCTACTCAGGTGGCGGGCCGGTCGGTCACCCAGTCGTTCGACGGTCTGGACCCAGTTAACCTAGCCCAGGCGATGTCACCACCCCCTGGGTTTGGCAGAACACGCCCCGGTTAACCACGGGCGCGGCGAAGTGCACTTGCCGACTCGCGCCGAGGTCCCACGCCGACAAACGAGGTCGCCGGCATGCAGAGCACCAGCTGTTCTTGTGCCCTGCGAGTTGAGGGACAGATGGTTAGTCCCTCAGACACAGCTCCCCCTGTGCCACGCACCCTTCGCTTTCGCCTTGGGTTGGGGGCGTTTAACGTCCTACCATGACGGGAGTTTAACGTCCTTCCTTGACACACGACAACCCTCACCGTTCCACAGCCCGGAGGTGTTATGAGAATGATGATGTGATAGATAATGATGGTATGGCCCGGGTCTTATGTTGTGGAGTTTGACATCATCGAGACGGTGCGGCACTCAAACCCGAGTTACGTTCCCCGGAGGGCCTCCACACGTACTGGGGGATCATGGCCGACCATGTCTCACCCACCGCTTTTGATAATTCACGGTGGGCCAGTGCGGTTCAGTGAGGATTGCACCCAGTTAAGGGCTAGCCGTTTAACGTCATGCATGGACGGCCCTTCCCGTGTTAGCTTCACCCCATCTGAGGGGGTTACTGAGCGCCGGGGCCACGTCAAGGCCACGGGATAGGACATTACGGTCCCCGCCCCACTCAGGTTCCTCTGAGCCACAGAGCACTTCAGACAGTCTGAAGATTTCCGGGAATCAGAGGGTCTCCTGGCGGTTTTAACCCAGTTTCGGAAGGCAACACACCTTCCCCAGGTGGCGCCACGCAGACCGCTTTCCCCTAGAACTTAGAACTACTGAAACCTAACCAACCTAAGGACATCACACACATCCATGCCCGAGGCTGGATTCGAACCTGCGACCGTAGCGGTCACGCGGCTACAGACTGTAGCGCCTAGAACCGCTGGGCCACTCCGGCCGTCTATGTTTTACAGTATCGAAGATTAACGAGTGCTCGTATCTCTTAAATTGCACACTTTAGAGCCCATGTCTAATGGACCTGTTTTCCTTGTTTCAGGCCATACTTCCACCTCTTAAAATATGGAAAGCAAAGCGCTTGCAGTAGAGGAAATATGATAATCTTCTTATGTTTTTGAACCACGGTCAGGTGATTTTGTCCCTCATTCATCCCCCCCCCCCTCTCCATCCATTTCCCCCAAAGGTTAGGTTCCATTTCCCTGACATCTTTGCCATCACTTACCTGATACCTTCCTTACCCATTTCATCCTCGATTCTATGTCACCACCCCGTCCCACTTTCCCTTTTAATAATTCTACTTTTATCTCATTGCCAAATTTCTCACCACCTCCTTATTATCATTCCCGTACCTTTTATTCCATATTCTGTTCCATTCCACTCCCCCCCCCCCCCCAACCCCCTCTGTATTTATAAATATCCGATCACTACACGGATTGTTCATTTAATACATTATATTTAGTGCATTATATCACACCTACAACATGTTGTTTACAACACATAATATATTAACGACAGTATTTCGTAATTTTGTGTACCATATTTATGTAAAACATATAGACTCACTTGCCGGCCGAAGTGGCCGTGCGGTTAAAGGCGCTGCAGTCTGGAACCGCAAGACTGCTACGGTCGCAGGTTCGAATCCTGCCTCGGGCATGGATGTTTGTGATGTCCTTAGGTTAGTTAGGTTTAACTAGTTCTAAGTTCTAGGGGACTAATGACCTCAGCAGTTGAGTCCCATAGTGCTCAGAGCCATTTGAACCATATAGACTCACTTTATAATAAGATTCGACGGATGGTTGTGTTCTGTCACAGTTATAACTGCTCTACACTGCACTTACGTATGCTTGTTTCTCATTTAAACTACAGTCGATGTTGGGTACTCTTTTGGGAATGATGTCATATTTTCGTCCTTATAAGTATATTGTTTAAACCTTGTACTCGCAGACAGCACTGGTCTCCTAACGATGTATTCACAGATAACGCTGTTCTTCGAAATATGTGTTTCAATTTTATCTACCAACTCAACCAATGGAGAGGGAGCAGAAGCTTTGGCGACACAGAGAATGATGATAACGTAACGGACGTTAATCTTTAGTGACACAGAGAAAGACGATGATATACCAGAAGTTCTAGCAAGCGCAAACAATCTACCCGATGGATGTCATGTACAAAGCCCCAGGATTAATTATGTGATTCCGGATATTTTTCGGTTCTACAAGACTGTAAAACCTTATCTTGGAGCACGTTGGCTTGTGAGGCGTCATCTTGAAATGTCTCAGTTTTTGGAACTTCCCTTTGTGGTACTTTGCCTTGTGGTTCCCATCTTTTCTTTAAAGCGCGGGGAACTACTAGGTATGCTGGGTTTTGGCCAATATGGTGTGTCCGGTTTTGCCCCACAGAGCAAAATTGAACAAAATATAGCGTTCGAAGGCCAGCATTCATATTATGTGCATTACACAAACCTTGAAATATACTGAGAAACACGTTTGACCGAAATAATAATTATCTATTTCTTGTCAGGTTGTGTTCCTCTTCGAAATACTGCTCCAAGAAACGCCGACATCGGAGTAAATTTTAGCAACAACATTTTAAAAAGTCTAGAATGAAAAGGAATTGGCGTCCGCCAATTACAATTATGTACAACTCCGAGAAATGAGAGCTACTAACAATTTCGAGCGTTATCAGCTCAATGATGGAATTAGTCACAAAGAGCAGGAGGTACACCATCTGTCTCGCATACCCCGTTTCACCCCACTTCCCTATAGCCATTTAACTGGGATGTCCACGATGTACTGGCCAGTCTAACCGTCGCTCTTTAATATTCGTGTACTGTTTCAGTCTCATGCCAGGCTTCAATATATGCTTTTTTTCTTCATTTTTATGACCATATTGTCCGTAGTTGCTTTACAATTTTTGAGGGTATATTTGTTCTGTCGTTAAAACTACAAGAAGATGTGTGTTTTTCTTAGCAGCTGCGTTTCGCTTTATCTGCATCTACATCTGAATCCATAATCTGGAAGCCACGGCAGGGTGCGTGGCGGAGGGTACTCTGTACCATTACTAGTTATTTCCTTTCCTGTTCTACTCGCAAACAGAGCGAGGAAAAACGACTTTCTATACGCCTCCGTATGAAGCTTAATTTCTCGTATCATGTATTCGTGGTCCTTAGGCGTATTGTGTGTTGGAGGCAACGTTCTGCAGTCAGCTTCTAATGCCGGTTCTTTCAATTTTCTCAATAGTGTTCCTCGAAAAGAATGCCGCCTTCCCTCCGGGGAGTCCCATTTGAGTTCCCGAAGCATGTCTGTAACACTTGCGTGTGGTCGAAGCTACCAGTAACAAATCTAGCAGCCCGCCTCTGAAGTGCTTCGATGTCTTCCTTTAATTAGATCTGATACGGACCCCAGGCACCCAAACGGTACTCAAGAATAGGTCGTACTAGCGTCTTATATGCGGTGTCCCTTACTGATGAACCATTATTGAAGCGAAGCATCATCAGTGGTCTGAAGATATTTACAATTCTGTTTCCAGGAAATGGCGTCTGCTAGCACAGATTTGGTTGCTTTCTCCGTTAGGTGTCGATAATTGTGGTCTAATTTTACGTTGTTTTGCAGAACTACGCAATTTTGACTTTTAACGCAGCTGTTTATTTGTAGCTCGTAAGTGTTAATAGTATTTTGTAGAGTTGCCAACATTACCACTAGCTTTTCTTTGATACATTTTCTTCTATCTCTGTAGTTCATTCAGTTTGTGCTATTCTATTTAATTATGTTTACAGTGTTTTGTAATGTTGCAACATTGCCACTAGCTTTTCTTTGACACATTTTCTTCTCGCTGTGTAGTTCATTCAGTGTGTCCTAATCTATTTAATTATATGTCTGTGTATTCATATACTATCTAAGAGAACTGAAGGAGTAATGATGGAGTTTAAAGTTTGTGTGGTAAGTTGGGGGGTGGGGGGAAGAGGGAGAAGCAAAGATTAGTGGACAGCAAGTGCATAGCAGTTTGCGGGTAGTGGGTTGGAGGAAAAGAGTGAGGGGCAAAAAGTGGAATGAAATTTGGAAATTTGGGGGGGGGGGGGGGGGGAGGTTGAGGAAGAAAGGCTGAAGAATGGAGAAGGTTCTTCTTTTTTAATGTGATTTGTTCATTTATTTTATATAGTGTCTGGTTTCCAATATTTGTTTCATCATTGACCAACTGTTTGTTTTGTGTTATTGCTTTTTTTATATGGAAGTTTTCTTGCTGATTCTTATGATGTTCATAGCTTTTTAGTAGTGCTTGGTCTGTGATAGTCTTGTTTACAACGGTCTGCAAATGTTGAATGTTTTGTACCGTATTTCCATGCTCTGTGTTCTTTGTATCTTGCGTCATATGTCCTGTCAGTCATCGAAATGCACATTTTTTCACAGGCTCTGCAACAGAGTTGAAAGATACCAGATTCTTGGTGTCTTTCTGGTTTCGGTTTCAGTTTTGGGGTGTGTCTTTCTATTGAATTGTAAGCAATGTTTATGCATTGATTTTTGAGTATGTTACCTATTTTACGTGTGAATTTTTTATGGAAGGGTGTTGCGTGCCGCGCGACCGCTACGGTCGCAGGTTCGAATCCTGCCTCGGGCATGGATGTTTGTGATGTCCTTAGGTTAGTTAGGTTTAAGTAGTTCTAAGTTCTAGGGGACTGATAACCTCAGAAGTTAAGTCCCATAGTGCTCAGAGCCATTTGCTGCGTGCCATTTTTTGTGGTAGTGCATGTTGTATGTGTTGATGTGGTTTGGTTAATTTTTTTCTTTATATGTGTCTTTACTTTTCAGTTTAGTTTGTGTACCCATGTTTCTTTCTGTCCAATTTTAATGCTGTTTGCTTTATAGTGGCCACCTCTCTTTGGTAAATCAGAACTGTTTAGGAGAATCCTGTTGAGTTTGTTTAACATGAATCTTGCTTCCTGATGCAATGCGATTCTCATAAAAAAAAAAACCGTAGCGTATTACAATTTTTTGGGAGAATCTGATTTTTCAGCCGGTACCAATAATCGGTCAGTTTTGTGGGAACCGTAATCCACGACTAGCAAGCGATGGTAGAAATGGTGGCTCGCGAAAAGCGCGCAATTTGAGAGTGAGAAAGCGATAGGTGGCGAGGGCGAAGAGCTTCGTGGGTGGGGAATGGCAAGCGCGGTGCGGGGAGCGAGGCAGAGAAAGGCGCCTGATGGCCACTCGTCCGCACAATGCGCCAGGCTCAGCTATCAGGCCAACCGCGCCGCGCTGCGCTGGCGACCGTTACAGCATTTGCTGTCTAAAAACCGTACTCGGCCCGCCTGATACGCGAGACCGACGGCCTTTAAACAGGCACGCGAGGTCCATCCGAGCTGTGTCCACTTACCAGCACACGAGCAAGGGCAACAACACGTTAACATACCGCGGCATGTTTCACACTACGACAGCATAGAGGCTTCACGGGCACGTTGCAGGTAGATCAAATAGCTCAGATCGAGATAAAGGTGGTCATTTCGTTAAAGGTTCGTATTTCTGAAGTTCATATGCCACGCAAAAAATTCTAACTACGGGTTTGGTATCACGAATTTTCAACCGACGACAATGAGTCACTTAGATTTTCAACATTTACTGCCGTGCACGCGAGTTAATAGGGCAGTGATCTTCTCTGGACCACACCGTGTGCTTCACATACAGAAGGTGATGCCGTGGTGAGTGCAGAAGATTTTATTAGAATGTTATACGGACGCCCCCAACACTTAGAATGTACTGTCGGTCAATGGAGGATCATTCTCCACACTTAAGAATCCTCTTTATCTTGTAAACTCAGAGCAGGCGTGATTTTATTTGCAAGAAGCTGGGACTTGTTATCATTCAACATCTACTGAAGGAGACCTTGTGAAAGGTTTATTATCAAAAATTGAAATTGTTAGTAGCCTGGTGAGAGTTTTATGTAAAAAATTGTTATGGAAACGGATGTACGAAAAATGTGTGGAGCACTAACTCTGACAACCTTATCGTTATCTATCCTATTTCTCTAAAACTTGCTAGGCTATCTAGTGAAACTTCATTATCGTTATCATAAAATATGTTACGCAGCCGTTCAACTGGTACTATGAAAATCCTTATTCCGACATGTCAGTATTCTAAATGAGAACAGGAAACAGAAATTTATTACTCTTCCTATAAGACATAAAAAATAAATTCTGTTGTATGAGACAGCGATTTCTAAAATATTCTCTAATACCTCCTGCACGCAACCGAGAACTTACCTTGTCTTGCCACTAGAACTGCGTGAATATTCTGCATCCATAAACATGCCAAAATAATTCAAAAGAAATAATGGGATGCATGCAGAGTGCAAGGCATGGTCACAGTTACTGATGCAACTGCTGCCCTTTTCTTATATAGAAACTGAATGTTCAAGAGGGGTTTGGTCATCAAGCCTTAAGTGTTGTATAAAAAAATACCAATAAAAACTTTTTATTTACTATATTCTGAGAATTGACAGTTCAAACACTGACAAACTTTACTCAGAACTTTCTTTTCCTTCGACAGTTTGAGTGGCAACAACTTTAATTATTCCACAATGTAATAAATAAAAAGCACTACTCAATGTCTGAAGATGGCCTTGAGCCGAAAACAGGTTAACACAATAAAAGTAATACTGTGTAACAAAAGCAAACTAGTGCTTCTCATGTATTATAATGTTGTTCTACCAAGAACCGACGGAAGATTCAGTTAACATTCCACAATGTCTTTAATCAACAATCACGTATCTGGTCACAATTAACATACGAATATTGCTTTCAATGTATTCATACACAAATCTGACAAAATCCCTCCAGTGCGCAAGCAATCAACAACTACTCGCAGCAAAACGGCAAATTACCAAAAATCCTCGATTAGTACAAAAATCTCCTCAGGCTCCACCAGCACGGTCAGGGCAGAATGCGACTTCTGCTGACGCGCGGCTTCTCTCCATGCCAGGCAGCGTCCGACTACTCTCGACAACTGTTCACTCGCCACCACTCGCGATAATAATATCTCAGACTCAGAGTTTTTGTATGCACGCAACAGCAGAATCAATAGCCAGCTTTCCAAAAAAAGATACGAACGTCCAAGTTTCACTTGCAACGAGGCAGTCTCAGTATATGCAGCTTTGCTGCTCTGGGTGAATACACAGTTCAGCCACACCGGGATGAACATGCTCCTTGAATATTTGAAATGTGTTCTAAATTCTACAATAAATTTTAACTGATTTTACTGTGAGTTGCTGATGAGGCATTTTATATTTTATTAACTAAACGGGACACTTTCTTGGCTTGTTTCATAAACTTTATTATTATTATACGACGTAGTTTTAGGATTGTATGTCTATTTTGTGGTACAGACCTGATCCCAAAGACGGCTTCAAATAAATTTGAGATGTTTATCTTTGCTTGGTTGCAATCTTTGGAGTAAGGGTACTAGAACCTGGGCTTACAACCCGAAGCCTAGGTCGTACAGTTACAATAAAGTTTGTGAAACAACAATTTTAAACATGGCTATGAGAAACAAGGCAAAAAAGGGTTACCTTTAGTTAACACAAACGCTAAGCAATAATTTGAAACTGTGTGACGGACCGAGACTCGACCGATGTGGCCGAGCGGTTGTAGGCGCTTCAATCTGGAACCGTGCGACTGCTCCGGTCGCAGGTTCGAATCCTGCCTCGGGCATGGATGTGTGTGATGTCCTTAGGTTAGTTAGGTTTAAGTAGTTCCAAGTTCTAGGGGACTGACGACCTCAGGAGTTAAGTCCCGTAGTGCTCAGAGCCATTTGAACCATTTTTGAACTCCGGACTTTGGCCTTTCGTGGGCAAGTGCTTTCCGCTACAGAGTGAAAAATTAATTCTGGTTAGTCTGACAAACAAGTTCCAGGTGCTGTCTGTGGCTAACACTATCACTGCCCTGTTTCAGAAGAGACCTCTCAGCCTGCAAGATCCGGGAAATCACAGAGGGTGGGATTATTGATAGTTGGGAGCTCCAACGTTAGGCGCGTTCTGGGGCCCCTTAGGGACATGGCTGCCAAGAATGAGAAGAAAGCCAATGTGTACTCCGTGTGTATACCAGTTGGAGTCATTCCAGACGTGGAAAAGGTCCTTCCGGATTCCACGAAGAGCAGAGGGTGCAGCCAACTGCAAGTGGTGGCTCACAGCGGTACCAATGATGTGTGTCACTTTGAATCAGAAGAGATTATCTCTGGTTTCGAACGGCTAACAGAACTGGTAAAGGCTGCAAGTCTTGCTTACAAGATAAAAGCAGAGCTGACCATTTGCAGCATAGTCGAGAGGACCGAAAGCGGACCTCTGGTACAGAGCCGAGTGGAGGGTCTTAATCATAGGCTTAGACGGTTCTGCGACCCTTTAGGCTGCAGATTCCTTGGCTTGCACCATAGGGTGATTGGGTTTCTGGTTCTGCTGAATAGGTCAGGAGCCCACTACACGCAGGAGGCGGTAGGAGGGGCTGTGTGGCGTGGACTGGGCGGTTTTTTAGGTTAGAG
This sequence comes from Schistocerca nitens, assembly GCF_023898315.1. Taxonomy (NCBI): domain Eukaryota; kingdom Metazoa; phylum Arthropoda; class Insecta; order Orthoptera; family Acrididae; genus Schistocerca; species Schistocerca nitens. The sequence goes on along the minus strand of NC_064616.1, from coordinate 661,513,523 downwards.
GGTCTTGGGAAAACATAAAAAGGGCTTCAGTCAGGGTACAGGCCGAACATAGGAAAGACGTAGATACAGGGACTATCGGTATAGCTTGTAAATTGTCGTAGCTGTTTTGGGAAAGTACCAGAGGTCCAAGCGCTAATAGGCACTGAAAGCTGGCTGAAGCCGGAGATAAGCTCAGCCGAAATTTTGGGAATAACCTAACGTTGTTCCGAAAGGATAGGCTAAACACAGTTGGCGGTGGCGTGTTTGTTTCTGTTAGAAGTAGTTTATCTTTTCGCGAAATTGAAGAAGATATTTCAAGTGAGTTAGTGTGGGCAGAGGTCATTGTTGGTAACCGGAATAAAATAATAATTGGATCCTTTTACAGACCTCCCAATTCAGATGATACAACTGCTGAAAGGTCCAAAGAAAACTTCAGTTTGATTTCAAACACGTACCCGACTCATACAATTATAGTTGGTGGTGACTTTAATTTACCTCCAATATGTTGGCGAAAATACATGTTTAATTCCGGAGGTACTCATAAAACATCATCCGAAATCGTGCTAAACGCATACTCTGAAAATTATTTCGAGCAGTTAGTTCATGAGCCCACGCGAATAGTAAATGGTTGTGAAAACACACTTCACCTATTAGCAACAAATAATCCTGAGTTAATAACGAGCATCAAAACGGATGCAGCTCTGAGCACTATGGGACTTAACATCTGAGGTCATCAGTCCCCTAGAACTCAGAACTACTTAAACCTACCTAACCTAAGGACATCACACACATCCAAGCCCGAGGCAGGATTCAAACCTGCGACCGTAGCGGTTCCAGACTGAAGTGCCTAGAACCGCTCGGCCACACCGGCCGGCTGATACAGGGATCAGTGAACACAGGGCTGTCGTAGTGAGACTGAATATTGTAACTCCCAAATCCTCTAAAAATCAAAGAAAAATATACCTATTAAAAAAATCAGATAAAAATTCACTTGACGCCTTCCTGAGGGACAATATCCACTCCTTCCAAATAAATGTATGTATAGACCACATGTGGCATGAATTCAAAGGAATAGTATCGGCAGCAATTGAGAGATATGTACGGGTCACAACACTTTTGCGGAAACAACGATAAAAACATGCGAAATTTAAACAGATGCAAAACTTCCAAAGATCGGCGATCTTTTACAGAAGCTCGGTATTTAGCGCGAATTTCAATGCTAGATGCTTATAATAGTTTCCACAACGAAACTTTGTCTCGAAACCTGGCAGAAAATCCAAAGAGATTCTGGTCGTATGTGAAGTATGCTACCGGCAAGACGCAATCGATGCCTCCTCTCCGCGATAGAAATGGAGATACTATAGAAGACACTACTGCCAAAACACAGTTACTGAACACAGCCTTCCGAAATGCCTTCACAGAAGAAGACGAATTAAATATTCTAGAATTCGAATCAAGAACAGCTGCCAACATCAGTAACGTAGAAGTAGATATCCTTAGATTAGTGAAGCAACTTAAATCACTTAATAAAAGCAAGTCTTCTGGTCCAGACTGTATACCAATTAGATTCCTTTCAGAGTATGCTGATGCAATAGCTCCATACTTAACAATCATTAACAACCTTTCGCTCTACGAATGATCGGTACCCAAAGACAGGAAAGTTGCACAGGCCACACCAATATTCAAGAAAGGTAGTGGGAGTAATCCTTCAAGTTACAGGCTCACATCATTAACGTCGATATGCAGCAGGATTTTGGAACATATATTGTGTTAGAACATTACAAATTACCTCGACACACAGTCAACACGGGTTTAGAAAACATCGTTCTTGTGAAACACAACTAGCTCTTTACTCACATGAAGTGTTGAGTGCTACTGACAAGGGATTTCAGATTGACAATGTATTTCTGGATTTCCGGAACGCTTTTGACACTGTACCACGCAAGCGGCTTGTAGTGAAATTGCGTGCTTATGGAACATCGTCTCAGTTATGTGAATGGATTCTTGATTTCCTGTCAGAGACGTCACAGTTCGTAGTAACTGAAGGAAAGTCTTAGAGTAGGGCAGAAGTGATTTCTAGCGTTCCGCAAGGTAGTGTTAAAGGCCCTTTGCTGTTTATTATCTATATAAACGATTTCGGAGACAATCTGAGCAGCCGTCTTAGGTTTTTTGCAGATGACGCTGTCGTTTATCGACTAGTAAAGTCATCAGAAGACCAAAACAAATTGCAAAACGATTTAGATACGATATCTGTCTGGTGCGAAAATTGAAAAATAACCCTAAATAATTAAATGTGTGAGGTCATCCACATGAGTGCTAAAATGAATCCGTTAAACTTCGGTTACACGATAAATCAATAAAATTTAAAGGGCGTAAATTCAACGATATACCTAGGAATTACAATTACGAACAAATTAAACTGAAACACACAGAAAATGTTGTGGGGAAGGTGAACCAAAGACTGCGATTTATTGGCAGAACACTTAAAAGATGCAATAGATCTACTAAAGAGACTGCCAACACTTAGCTTGTCCGTCCTCTTGTGGAGTACTGCTGCGCGATGTTGGATACTTATCATTTTGTTACTTAGCCAGTGACAGATGGGCCTAGATTTCAAACTGGACCCTGAACCACACTGCAGCTTATTACATTTTGTTGATACAAAATGTAATAAGCTACAATGTGGTTTAGAGTCCAGTTTGAAATCTAGGCCCATCTGTCACTGGCTAAGTTAGTCAGATCACTGTTCGGAAAAACTCGATAAACGAGAAAACTATTTGAATTGTCCGATGGGTGACCTTTGGATTTGTACTTGAAATGTATTTGCAGTTGCGAATATAGACAATCATCAGCTTTATAATGGAATGGCCAGAATGAAACTTTGGGCTGGACTGGGTTTCGAATCCGGATCCGTTTATTGCGTGTGGTCGGGCTAACCGAGCCACGGCCGGACCCAAACTTCGGAATGTCGTCAACTATCTGCCTGTAACGTGCACTAGTTCATCCGTTACGTATATTCCTGTACAGGGGAGGCATTTCAGTTGAATGTCGCTTGCCCAGTGCATGTCCGAAGGAACATTGCATCCTACTTTTGAACAACACAGGCACTGCAATATCGTATTTATCCATCGACACCTGGCAAGCCACTTTCAATTAAAATGTCTCCCCTGTACGGGAATATACATAATGGATGCACGAGTGCTGGTTGTTGGAGCATCGTTGACGATGTATGGAAGTTTGGGTGTGGCCAATCAGCGTGTTTGAATACGCTGCTGTTAAGTCGACCGTCCGTGATAAGCGGGAAATCTGGGTTCAAGTCTCGGTCCGACACAAATTTTCACTGTCGTCATTCCATTATACAGCTGATGGTTGTTCAAATTCGCAACTGCGAATACATTTCGTGTATTTCATAACCGCTGTAATCACCGCAATGCCTGTTTCTTCGGACATGCATGCATGTCCGATGAACACTGCATCGTACTTCTGAATAACACAGGCACTGAAATACCGTTTTTGGCTTTGTAGTCTGACACCCAGATAGTTACGAAGCCGGACAACATAAGGGCACTAGCTGCTTATTTGTGGGTCAATATGAGGAAGAATTACAAGGTTCTTTGACTGAGATATACAGTCTACTGTGCATGGATTATGGATTCAGAGTAAATCAAAGATATCAGCGGCGAACAAAATGCTTCCGTCTGAGAGAGCTGCTGCAGCGTAGCGCGACTACAATGTGGGCGTTTAACCACCGACATGTAGGAAAGGAATTAGCGTGGAATTCGTGTCTTTTAGATGTGCATGTGGTAAATGCGCAGTCGTGGACTACGGCGATGCTGTTACCAAATGCGTCCAAACAGGGCCAACGTGCTGTTATTCTTCTCTTAGTTTCCGAAGGACAAACGTTGGTAGACATCCATCGGAGAAAGAAGAATGTGTATGGGGCAGCATGTCTGCTGAAAACAACCGTTGTGGAATGGTGCGCCAAGGGGTACTGATGCTTCATGATAACACCCGTCCCAATATCGCATTGGTCGTAACGCAGAAGTTACACCAAGTTAAGTGGAAGACTGGCTATCACAGCCCTATAGTCCTGATTTCTCTCTATGCTATTATCACGCCTCCAGTCCCTTAAAAAGGCCGTGAAGGGTCGACGATTCTTGTCGGACGAGGATGTGCAGCAGGCAGTTACGGACTTCTTCATGTTACAGGAAACGACGTTTCACCAAATGGGTACATTAAACCTTTTTCATCAGTGTGATGAGTGCCTCAATGATCATACCGATTTTTCCTGATTGGCGTACCGTTTCTGGAGTGTACAGCCTTCGAAGAGTGTCTTTTTGGTCGCCCTTATAGGTGAAATTATTAAAAAATAACAGTAGAAATGAGAATACTAACAGTTCAAAATGGTTCAAATGGCTCTAAGCACTATGGGACTTAACATCTGAGGTCATCAGTCCTCTAGACTTAGAACTACTTAAACCTAACTAACCCAAGGACATCACACACATCCATGCCCGAGGCAGGATTCGAACCTGCGACCGTAGCAGTCGCGCGGTTCCGGACTGAAGTGCCTAGAACCGCTCGGCCACTACGGCCGGCCACAGAAACCAGACGGCAGTTATAAGAGGCTTGGGGCATGAAAGGGTAGCAGTGGTTGAGAAGGGCGTGGGACAGGGTTGTCATCTATCCCAGATGTTATTCAATGTGTACATTGAAGAAACTGTAAGATAAAAACCAAAGGAAAATTTGGAGTAGAACTTAAAAGTTCATGGAGAAGAAATAAAAAACTTTGATGACACTGTAATTCTGCTACAAATAGCAAGGAATTTGGAAGAGCAGCTAAACGGAATGGATAGTATCTTGAATGGAGGATAGAAGATGAACATCAACGAAAGCAAAACACGGATAATGGAATGTAGTTAATTAAATCAGGTGAAGGTGACCGAATTAAATTAGGAAAGGAGACACGAAAAGTAGTAGATGAGTTTTGTTACTCGGGCAGTAAGGCTTTCCTGAAAAAGAGGAAGTTTTTAACATCGATATAGATTTCAGTGTTAATAATTCTTTTCTGAAGGTATTTGTCTGAATGTAAGTGAAGAGGCACGATAAACAGTTTAGACAAGAAGACAGTAGAATCTTTTGAAATGTGGTGCTGCAGAAGAATGTTGATGGGTGGTTCATATAATTATTAATAAGGTAGTGAATAGAAGTGGGGAGACAAGAAATTTGTGGCACCACATGACCAAAAGAAGGTATCAGTTGATAGGACACATTATGAGACGTCAAACGATCACCAATTTAGTATTGGTGGGAAGCAGGCTGAGAAGAAAAAAGGTTGCAGTAGTTATTCGGAGATGAAGAGGCTTGCACAGGATAGAGTATCACGGAGAGTTGCTGTGGTGTCACCGCCAGACACCACACTTGCTAGGTGGTAGCTTTAAATCGGCCGCGGTCCATTAGTACATGTCGGACCCGCGTGTCGCCACTGGCAGTGATCGCAGACCGAGCGCCACCACACGGCAGGTCTCGAGAGACGGACTAGCACTCGCCCCAGTTGTACGACGACTTTGCTAGCGACTACACTGACGAAGCCTTTCTCTCATTTGCCGAGAGACAGTTAGAATAGCCTTCAGCTAAGTCCATGGCTACGACCTAGCAGGGCGCCATTAGCCTTAGATAGCTTGTATCTAAAGAGTCTCACTTGTGTCGCCACAATCTCCAGATGTCTCATCAAGAACGATGTACCACAAGGATGGAATAAAGTTAAGTATTTCCGCAGCTACGTACTTTTCTTTATAGCATTCATTACGTATCCTGTTTCAGACCTCACTCCATCCTTCGTGAGTAGCGCGTGCATCTTGGCCGCCTCTTTCAATTAGTGTGCGTAGTGTTGGCAAGTCTGCCGACACTACATTTTTGGCGACGAGGATGGGATTCGAACCCACGCGTGCAAAGCACGGAAACGCTGATGCGTTGTCCCGTTTGCCTGTTGCTGAGGATAAAGCATTCGATTCTTCCGAACTTGCTTGCATGTTCATTGATGCGGAAACCGATAACGTGGTCGAATCGTTTCCGATTGATTTTCGTCGTGTAGCTACAGCCACGGCTGCTGACCCTGTCCTTGCTACCGTTTTGCGTATTGTTACTACGCAATGGCCCTTGTCAAAGTCAGGGATCGAGGATCCGTTGGTTCGCCGATTTTTTGCTCACAAGGAGTGACTTTTTGTACGACGTAGTGTTTTGTTGTTGCGTTCTGATAATGATCAGTCCAGAGTCGTGGTCCCACGTTCGTTGCAGTCCTTTGTCTTACGGCTTCTTCACCAAGGACATTGGGGTATAGTGCGAACGAAACAACTTGCTCGTCAGCACTGTACTTGGTTCGGAATCGATGCTGCGATTACGGATATGTGCTCTTCTTGCATGGCGTGTGCCGAACAATCCGCACTGCCGTGGAAATTCTTTGCATGGCCACAAGCCACTTCCCCTTGGCAACGCTTGCACATCGATTTTGCTGGCCCATTCTGGAATGCTCGATGGTTGGTTGTGGTCGATTCTTTCAGTAATTTTCCTTTTGTTGTCCGGATGTCTTCCACGACGTCTTCTGCCACAATCCAAGCGTTGTCTGCTATTTTTTGCATTGAAGGTCTTCCACAGACTATTGTTTCAGACAATGGCCCACAATTCATGTCCGCACAATTTCAGTCATTCTGCAAGGCCAATGGTATTCAACATCTGACATCCGCGCCGTTTTCGCCACAGTCAAACGGTGCCGCTGAACGATTGGTCCGGACTTTCAAGTCACAGATGTTGAAGTTGAAAGAGTCGCATTCTCGGGAGGACGCGTTATTCCTCTTTTTGTCCTCGTATCGCTCTCACCCCGCGATGGTCGCTCGCCATCTGAGTTGCTCCACGGTCGTCCTCATCGAACCTTGATGTCTTTGCTGCATCCGCCGCATCCGGTTCCTGTGCAGCGGCAGACTCCTGCTTTTGCTAAAAAATGGTTCAAATGGCTCTGAGCACTATGGGACTCAACTGCTGAGGTCATTAGTCCCCTAGAACTTAGAACTAGTTAAACCTAACTAACCTAAGGACATCACAAACATCCATGCCCGAGGCAGGATTCGAACCTGCGACCGTAGCGGTCTTGCGGTTCCAGACTGCAGCGCCTTTAACCGCACGGCCACTTCGGCCGGCTGCTTTTGCTCCTGGCGACGTTGTCTTCTATCGCAACTATCGAGGTTCACGGCGTTGGCTCGCAGGGCGCATTCTTCGCTGCCTCGGCCGCGCGATGTATTTGGTTTTGGGGGCCTCTGGTGAGGTGCGTCGGCATCTCAATCAGCTGCGCCTCTGTCGTCGCCCGGGTTCTGCCGCTCCCCGTCTGCTTTCAGCGACGGTGCCGTCCGGTCAGCGCCCTGGGGACCCATCTACTGGCTCGCCTCATCCCCAGGTGTTACCGACGCTGCGTTCCATTTTGCCCCATGGCGACGCGCCGCTGCCGCCGCCGCCGTCTGTTCTCCAGCCGGCGCCGCCCGCAGTGGACGCTTCGCTGCAGCCGCCCAGCGCCTCCCTGGGTCACGCGCCGCCGATCGCTTCCCGTGGCCAGATGTCCTCCGCCATGGAACTCTTGCCCGCTCCGGACCAGATGTCGTCTTCGCCCGTCGGGTGCCCCGACCACATGGAGGTCGACCCTTCGGCCCCTCCTGTCTCATTACGGGCGCATACACCGCAGGTTGACGTGCACCCTGGACTAGGTTTTCAGGCGTTTCCTAGCTCCCCTCGGACCGAATGGCCGGGTGCGGGTGGCACAGCCTCGCCTGTTGTTAGGCTCCCCACCTCATCGCATACGTCAACATGGGGTCCTCCCCACAGCGGGCGGAAGCCTTATCACACGACCGTTCGCCGATTTGCGGGGGAGGAATGTGGTGTCACCGCCAGACACCACACTTGCTAGGTGGTAGCTTTAAATCGGCCGCGGTCCATTAGTACATGTCGGACCCGCGTGTCGCCACTGGCAGTGATCGCAGACCGAGCGCCACCACACGGCAGGTCTCGAGAGACGGACTAGCACTCACCCCAGTTGTACGACGACTTTGCTAGCGACTACACTGACGAAGCCTTTCTCTCATTTGCCGAGAGACAGTTAGAATAGCCTTCAGCTAAGTCCATGGCTACGACCTAGCAGGGCGCCATTAGCCTTAGATAGCTTGTATCTAAAGAGTCTCACTTGTATCGCCACAATCTCCAGATGTCTCATCAAGAACGATGTACCACAAGGATGGAATAAAGTTAAGTATTTCCGCAGCTACGTACTTTTCTTTATAGCATTCATTACGTATCCTGTTTCAGACCTCACTCCATCCTTCGCGAGTAGCGCGTGCATCTTGGCCGCCTCTTTCAATTAGTGTGCGTAGTGTTGGCAAGTCTGCCGACACTACAGTTGCATCAAACCAGTCTACGGACTGAAGACCACAACAACGATATAGTCTTGTGAAATTGAATATCTCTTTTTGAAACGCCCTACCTTTTATTGCAACTTTTCGTGTCTCAGAAGCCGTTGTATATCGTTTAAACACACGCTCCAGTTTCTTTCCTCATACTGCAGTGCTCTTTACTCCATTTGTATATCAAAGGCGGAACGTATCTATTAACTGTTCTCTGAAAACAGGTTGTCGGAATTTTCAAGAAGCAGCTTTTTTGTGATAGGCAGTGTTCTACTCTCTGGCATTTGCTATTAAAGGTCGTAAGCGCTGTATTCCTGTAACGTTCAATCGACAGCAAATTTGTCTCTTCAGCAGAAGGGGATGAAGTTCGCCGTGGTATCTGCATTCATAGTGGTAACTTGACGTCTGATGTTAGCCTAAGTCGCACAGACAAAACTTTTCTATATAGTTTGGTGAAAGCACCGCTGGGGGTGGGGGTGGGTGCTGACAAAATTGCTGTGTGGCGTGGCGTGCGGCGCCGGCGTTTAAGCGGCAGCCATCAGCCAGGGCGCGCCCTTCTGCTATCGGGATGGAAATATAATGACGGCATTACAGCGCCTCGTTACACTCACACCCTAGCTCCGCGTCGCATCCGCCTGCCCAAGACGGACGAAAATGCAGTTTCCGACAGATTGCAAGTAGGTTATACAGCCACATCACTGCCAACCTCTTAACGTATAGGTGTCAGGTTTCTTTCAAAACAGTGTGTCTCCACTGCACAACACCCTGCGAAGCTGCGTCGGGAACAGCGCGTGTGGCCTGGGAGTAACGATGGTTCGTTTTAAGCACTCAACGAGAACTACTTATCATTTACTTCCTTATTTAAAATTCTACGAGGGGCATTCCCTAAGTGATGTAGAACATTTTTTCCTGAAAGCAGGTTCGTTTTATTCGGTATTCTTGTATACCATACTATTTCCCGCCCTTTTGGCTACAACACACCATTTTTCAACATTACCTCCGTTCAATGCGACGGCCTTATACCACTTTACAGGGACGGTCTTTGTGCCGGCATGGTACCGCTCTACTGGTCGACGTCGGAGCCAGTGTTCTGCTGCATCAATAACCTCGCCATCAACCACGTACTGCTTCCTGTGGAGTGCAGCCTTCATTGGGCCAAACAGATGAAATTCGGAAGGTGCGAGATCCGAGATAAAGGGTGGATGAAGGAGAACAGTCCAGTGAAGTTTTGTGAGCTCCTCTCGGATGTGTCAGCACTACCAACAGAGACATCCAGTTGTGCAGCGAGTTGTTTGATTGTGATCAGTCAATCACTTGGAATGAGAGGGTCCGCACGTTCCAGGATTGCACGAGTCACTGTTGTGGGCGGGCGGCCGGCACGCGAGAGATCGAACAGGTTAGTGCGATTTTGTTGCGATGACGGCAGACGACTCTACCAACGACTCGCCTTGCCGTTGTTCGTTATCATGTCTACGTAGACGTTCTGCAAGCCCCTGTGAATATCTGCGATGCCCTGATTTTTCGCCAAAAGAAACTCAATGACAGCTGACTGCATCGAATGCACATCTGTTACAGGCGCCACTTTGAAGGATACGTATTGCTCCGCCACCTACCGGAACTTCATGAAACTATAGGGGCTGCAACGGGAATATTCCACGATTCCCACAACAAATTACGCATTTTTAAACCTAAACGGGCGAGCAAAAAACGTGTTGCATTACTTAACTGAACGCTCCTCGTACAGTTTGAAAGATGTAAAGTAACGGTTGTTATGTTTTAATATTAATAATTGATTTCATTCAACCGTTTTGTGTCCTACACACAACTCAACATTTAACGACTTTCGAGTGACAATGCCCTCATCATCATGTTGTCAAACTCAGTTCATGAGGTTAAAACATTAAAAAAAGTCTACCATCACATCTGCAGAGTTCATGAACGAAATAGAATGAAAACATATTCGACTCTGGATCCTCGTCGTACATTAAAATCGTCTATTTCTGTCTGTAGTTGCCCAGTCTTACTCCGTACAGCGCACCCTAGGCAGCGTCCTCCCGATCAGCTGTGGGCTCCAAGAGCGTCAAGTCGACGCTTCTTCAGGCGTCCGGGAGTTGTGAGCTGATATGTCCCAGGTATTGCAGTGTCAGCGCAGCTACTAGCCTAACCACATCACTATTCTACTGGTCACCTACTATCCCTCATTTCAAAGATGTTACTCGCATGTTGTCGTCTACTATCGTCGGACCCCAGCTATTTCGTCAAAGAAATACTGCAGATTTATAACTATACTTCTGATTTAAAGTAACACTAAAATGCCGTCATGCTGTCCGTTGTCTTTCACTTGCGTGTTAACATTAATGTCATAATCCTTTTCATGAATGGCAATCTCCAATACCTCTAGCAAGTCGAGTATCAGTCCCTTCTTTTTTTGTGTGCAGGATTTCTAAGTCTTGTTCTATTCTTTTAAGAAAGACATGAAGATTAGAGTACGACGTCCCGTTGACAACTAGGTCATTAGAGACGGAGCAAGACCTCTGATTAGGTTACGATTGCGAAGATAACCTGGACTGCGGAGCAATGTAACAATGTCATGCAGTCTTTTGGGTCTTCTTTCACACTGTTTCAACTTTTGAACGAGTTTACGTCCCAAGAATGGGATGGTATGGACAGCCATTAAGTGGTATTATATAGACCCCATGGTTACTGCGCAAAGTCGCATTATTGACAAGGATTATACGACCATTTTGTCTGATAAGATCCATCCCATGATGTAATGTTTATGCCACAATGGTTATGCTGCAATCCAAGGAGACAGAGCCCCTGTTCACACAGCTCGCATTATCAAGGACTGGTTTTGTAAAGCACAAATATGAACTGTCGTACCTCCCGTGAGAACCACAGTCACCAGACCTCAATATAAATGAGCCATTGTGATCTACTTAAAGAGTGAAGGGTGCTTGATCACTATCCACCTGCATTCTCATTACCAGAGCTTGCTACTATTTTGCACGAAGAATAGGGTAATATTTTCTTGAAAACCATAAAGGACCTGTATTTATCTGTATTTATCCATTCCAAGAAGACTCTAAACCTCCTTGAATGCCAACGGGTTTCCCATACCGTATTAGGCGTGGTAATCTGTTATGTTTGCAGTGTTTTCATACTTTTTGTCCTTAACCCGTATATCTGTTATGAGTCGGACGAATGTAGATATCAGAATTCAGATATCAGGCTAAAATCGGTATCAGTGAAAAATCACTACGTATCGCGACTGAAATGAGGCGGTTTACGACAGACCGCTCACAGCAAGATATACAATGCCGAACGCTGTTATTTATTTGCCATGTTTTAGCTTTGTCTCCTTTGTAAACTGCAAGAACCTGAGAAACGTCTTTTGAAGTGTTTTACACTCATTTTAAAGGGAGTAAGGAACAAAGAAGGTGCTATAGAAGAACACTCTGTGTATCTTCTGTTCGTATACTACACCTTCTACTAAAATGATTATTGTTATATCAGGGGGCTAGTGAAATAATTCTTCATCACACTATGTGCAATTTTTACTTTCGCTACAGACATTATTTATTGCGTACATGTCTACTACGAGGGCGTACTGAAAAGTAATTCCTCCGAATTTTTTGTTTGAAGACTCTTAAAGCTTTTTAAATAGAACAAACGTTATTAACATTCTACTTTTTTATTCTTTGTGTCTACATATTTGCAGTCGTCTGCCGCTGGAGGACTCCGAATTGTAGTGTGTAACATGGCAGTGTGTGATGTAACAAAGTCGCTGCGTGAGAAACAGCGTGCTGTATTCGAATTTCAAATTCGAAGTGTTCGCCTACACATGGAGCACCTTCTCCTTTAGCAGAGTGCATACGAGCGCTGAGACATCTGCAACAATCCGACTGTCATCGATCGTCCTCCATACAGTCCCGACTTGGTCCATCCGATTTTCATCTACACTCCTGGAAATTGAAATAAGAACACCGTGAATTCATTGTCCCAGGAAGGGGAAACTTTATTGACACATTCCTGGGGTCAGATACATCACATGATCACACTGACAGAACCACAGGCACATAGACACAGGCAACAGAGCATGCACAATGTCGGCACTAGTACAGTGTATATCCACCTTTCGCAGCAATGCAGGCTGCTATTCTCCCATGGAGACGATCGTAGAGATGCTGGATGTAGTCCTGTGGAACGGCTTGCCATGCCATTTCCAGCTGGCGCCTCAGTTGGACCAGCGTTCGTGCTGGACGTGCAGACCGCGTGAGACGACGCTTCATCCAGTCCCAAACATGCTCAATGGGGGACAGATCCGGAGATCTTGCTGGCCAGGGTAGTTGACTTACACCTTCTAGAGCATGTTGGGTGGCACGGGATACATGCGGACGTGCATTGTCCTGTTGGAACAGCAAGTTCCCTTGCCGGTCTAGGAATGGTAGAACGATGGGTTCGATGACGGTTTGGATGTACCGTGCACTATTCAGTGTCCCCTCGACGATCACCAGTGGTGTACGGCCAGTGTAGGAGATCGCTCCCCACACCATGATGCCAGGTGTTGGCCCTGTGTGCCTCGGTCGTATGCAGTCCTGATTGTGGCGCTCACCTGCACGGCGCCAAACACGCATATGACCATCATTGGCACCAAGGCAGAAGCGACTCTCATCGCTGAAGACGACACGTCTCCATTCGTCCCTCCATTCACGCCTGTCGCGACACCACTGGAGGCGGGCTGCACGATGTTGGGGCATGAGCGGAAGACGGCCTAACGGTGTGCGGGACCGTAGCCCAGCTTCATGGAGACGGTTGCGAATGGTCCTCACCGATACCCCAGGAGCAACAGTGTCCCTAATTTGCTGGGAAGTGGCGGTGCGGTCCCCTACGGCACTGCGTAGGATCCTACGGTCTTGGCGTGCATCCGTGCGTCGCTGCGGTCCGGTCCCAGGTCGACGGGCACGTGCACCTTCCGCCGACCACTGGCGACAACATCGATGTACTGTGGAGATCTCACGCCCCACGTGTTGAGCAAATCGGCGGTACGTCCACCCGGCCTCCCGCATGCCCACTATACGCCCTCGCTCAAAGTCCGTCAACTGCACATACGGTTCACGTCCACGCTGTCGCGGCATGCTACCAGTGTTAAAGACTGCGATGGAGCTCCGTATGCCACGGCAAACTGGCTGACACTGACGGCGGCGGTGCACAAATGCTGCGCAGCTAGCGCCATTCGACAGCCAACACCGCGGTTCCTGGTGTGTCCGCTGTGCCGTGCGTGTGATCATTGCTTGTACAGCCCTCTCGCAGTGTCCGGAGCAAGTATGGTGGGTCTGACACACCGGTGTCAATGTGTTCTTTTTTCCATTTCCAGGAGTGTATTTTCAAAATTTAAACAACACCTTCGAGGACTTCACTTTGATAGTGATGAAATGGTGAAAACAGAGTTGACGTTGGGGCTCCGTCAACAAGCTCAAACATGATGCAGTGATGATTCAAATGGTTCAAATGGCTCTGAGCACTATGGGAATCAACTGCTGTGGTCATAAGTCCCCTAGAACTTAGAACTACTTAAACCTAACTAACCTAAGGACAGCACACAACACCCAGCCATCACGAGGCAGAGAAAATCCCTGACCCCGCCGGGAATCGAACCCGGGAACCCGGGCGTGGCAGTGATGATATCAACAAAACTGGTCTCTCCTTGAGAGAAATGTGTTCGCCGCCAGGGTGACTTTGTTGAGAAATAAATATGTAGACATGAAGAATAATGATGTAGAATGTTCATAACGTTTGTTTTATTTAAAAAGTTTTCAGAGTTTTCTCATAAATTTGGAGGCATTACTTTTCAGCATACCCTCGTACTAGTACTACCCGTTTTACAATAGACAAGTATGAGGTGTCTCGTGAGGAAAAAACTGTTAGTAGAGGCTTTTTTATTTTTTACCTCCGTCCAAAATGAAGGGTAAGATATACTCAAGTAATTGCCACACACTGGAGGAGATAAAATGTTTCAAATGGCTCTGAGCACTATGAGTCTTAACTTCTGAGGTCATCAGTCCCCTAGAACTTAGAACTACTTAAACCTAGTCCGCAGCTCGTGGTCGTGCGGTAGCGTTCTCGCTTCCCGCGCCCGGGTTCGATTCCCGGCGGGGTCAGGGATTTTCTCTGCCTCGTGATGACTGGGTGTTGTGTGATGTCCTTAGGTTAGTTAGGTTTAAGTAGTTCTAAGTTCTAGGGGACTGATGACCATAGATGTTAAGTCCCATAGTGCTCAGAGCCATTCTGAACCACTTAAACCTAACTAATATAAGGACATCACACACATCCATGCCTGAGGCAGGATTCGAACCTGCGACCGTAGCGGTCGTGCGGTTCCAGACTGTAGTGCCTAGAACTGCTCGGCCACTCCGGCCGGCTGGAGGAGATGCATCAGAGTTTTTATAAGACCACTGTTGCTACTCCTGAGATGGAGCTGTTACACATTAGTCACTTACATGTTCCACGCATCATTTTCTATGATAGATCATAACGTGTATCACATTAGGATAAATCGCATAGCCTTACATCGGCAATATATATCCATTTGCAGCATCTTATACAAAATGCAATTTTTGTGCTCCTTTACTAGGTTAGCATATTTTTGTGTCAGATTCATAAAGATTATGCAAAGCAGTATTATTTTGGTCACTCTGCATATTGAACTGTTCAGGGCTTGAAACAAAATCACACGTGTGAACGTGAGCGGAACATCAGATTGCATCTCATCAAGAGATGAGTAACGTATTTTATGTTTTGAACTTTTTTTTTTTGCTGAACTCACGTCGTTTTTTTCAGTTTCTGAACCACTTGATGTTTTAATTATGGTACTTCCGATACTGAACTCATTTCGATATCAACAGATGACTGAGCTGTGTTGAGAATGAAGCACAGCTATTTTTGGTGCTATGTTACAACGTTAATTAGTCATTTGTATTATTCACTTGAGCATTAGGAAAGTATTGAAAAACAGCGTATTCATTTTTATGACGATATCTGTCTTTTTGTTATGGACACTATTTTAACTGCAATACACGACATCGGACAAACTGTCGCTACGAGATTTTTCTCTAATTTCTAGTATAAAAGCTTGTAGTATTCAGATTATATTAATCAAGTGAGGAAAGTGACTTGCGGAACGTTTAGCTCGTTCAAAATGTTTTGTATATTACTACAGTGAGGAAAGTCACTAGGTTATTTCAGTATTTTGTTTGTTATTAGCGAATAGGGGTAACTGATACTAATACATGCCTGCCTAATTTGCCACTAGTTACGTTACAGCTGCTGTTGCTGTTCAAATTTTCAGTGTCGAGGACTGCTCATTCCCGCAAGCGGAATAGCCACGTTCACTGTGAGGTCTCTCAGAACACGACCCGGCGGAGCAGACGAGGAGCGAGAGTACGAAGCAGACGGCCGGTGGAGCAGCCGCCACACCATTGACCGCCGCCTACACTGAAATGCCACGACATTTATGAGTTGAATTCTGCCGTCCGGCCACAAATTACCAGACAAATGATTTACTGTCAGCTGTCCTAGTAGTTGATGCGCAGATAAATTATTCAAGACAAAAGCCAATTTGCCTTAAAAAATCTATACTGTTCCAGTTACTGTGATCCTATTTCAGTCGTACTTAGACACGTCCAGTTTCCTTTTACGCTTTATTTACGGGTGACATGGATATGTCTCTTCTACCTTTGAACTAAAGCAGAGATTAATTTTTAGAATAAAATATTAATCTGTGATTTAACTTATAATAATGTTCAGAGAATTTCTTCCAGGTAACTCCACAACTACTTCCTTATGACTGGGAGTAAATTTATATGTTAACGTTATGGGTTCAAATGGCTCTGAGCACTATGGGACCTACATCTACATGACTACTTTGCAATTCACATTTAAGTGCTTGGCAGAGGGTTCATCGAACCACAATCATACTATCTCTCTACCATTCCACTCCCGAACAGCGCGCGGGAAAAACGAACACCTAAACCTTTCTGTTCGAGCTCTGATTTCTCTTATTTTATTTTGATGATCATTCCTACCTATGTAAGTTGGGCTCAACATAATATTTTCGCATTCGGAAGAGAAAGTTGGTGACTGAAATTCCGTAAATAGATCTCGCCGCGACGAAAAACGTCTTTGCTTTAATGACTTCCATCCCAACTCGCGTATCATATCTGCCACACACTCTCCCCTATTACATGATAATACAAAACTTCTAAGGTCATCAGTCCCCTAGAACTTAGAACTACTTAAACCTAACTAACCTAAGGATATCACACAAATCCATGCCCGAGGCAGGATTCGAACCTGCGACCGTAGCGGTCGCGCGGTTCCAGACTGTAGCGCCTAGAACCGCTCGGCCACCCGGCCGGCTGTTAACGTTATTTCTGACTAAGTAAGGACTCAGTCTTTCATTTATTAACTGCTGCTGCTTCTGTTCTGAGACATGTGCAAGCACAGGTAGATATGTTAACAATAATTATGGTTTTCATATGTTCTTTAATATTCAACCTCGTGGCGTCTTCCAAAACGTGTCATTTGGACGACGACACCCGGCTGAATACCAGAGAACATTCCAAAATCACCATACGCCGGGAATGCCTAAAATGAATAACAATTGTTCTTAGTGATTTCAGCTTTCCCTTTTCATTGACAGGAAGCAGAGTAGAATAAATAAATTCGAAATGAAGCTACTACTGTACATTTGTTTCAGGTTTATAGTCCATAGCTACACAGCGCTGACAGCTATTCGAACAGGTACACTCTTGGTTCACAGCCTCCAGCATTAGGATTGTCTATGTGCAATATACACGTCGTCCGCGAAGCCAGCGGATTCGAATCACTTACTTTCACATTTCGTTGGCGTTTTCACTAATCTGCTATAAATCTATGCTTACTTATCTTTTGAAGACTACCTTTTGTACCACTTAGAGATGATCGTTCTCTGGCACAGAAATTGTCTTCGAGACTGCAGAAAGTTCTCAAGCTGCACACCTGATACCTACGTTTACAGTACTAGGTCGCCACTTGTCTGGCAGTGTCTTGTAATTAGGAAAAATTAGCTTTGTTTTCTTTCCTAAGACAGAGACGAACTATCCTTGTAGTCAGTCCTCAACGACATTCGGTATTCCAGACAGTTGACGAATTTCAGCTCATGACGTCGTATTTTTTGAGAATTATGTCGATCACCTATTTTCACAACTGGTGCGATTTTATTTTCACTTCATCGTAATTCGAGGCCATAGAAAGACTAACAACATTGGACGCTTCATCTATTCCTAAATTCAAGTGCATTTTTTAAAGACGCAGGTACTGAAATTTAAATATGAATACGTTAGTAGAATTCTTTTCTGATAGGTTAAAAGTTTTGTTTGCGAACCACAAGGAAATTTCCAGCATTGTTTGGAGAAAACTGAAAATATACTAACATCTTGCACGTAAAGATACTCTTGCTAAAGTTGTCAGGCTACTTACTGCTGTGGAAGCAAGAGGACCTGGAGTATTCCACGACATCATCCAATACCTAAACACAACACATGGTGTTTTGGGACTGGAAGATGCCATGCCACAATCCAGGCCTACTTGCTTCCACATATTAACTATACAGACTGAACTAGAATTCCACCGACAGACTTTTAGAGGTCCCAGAATGGACCAAAAGAAGAAAAAAATGTTTAGAAAACATCAGCTCTAATATGCATATCTTAAGGGCTATGAGCACTCTGCTGTTACACACATCTCTTCTACTGAAAAGGGCTCATAGACCTTACGATAAGCAGCCTATGTTTACTAGACATTTTTTCCCGTACCATTACCTCTGAAAGTTCGTCGTGGAGTTCTGGTTCACCTGTCTATGTAACGTATCTTGAAATTACGTGTGGCGTGTACCATTATAAGGTTTAAATCCTGTCTGATGATTATGAAAATTGTCTCAGCTAGTTGCAGAATAATACAATTTTTTATCACATTATTGATGATTTGTACGAAAATGTCTAATAACACAGAGAGAGATTTGTTTGGTGGTGCTGTGGTACTCGTGTGACGAGGTATTAGGATAGATGGGCGTACAGAGTTTCACATCTCCCTCGCAAGTGTAAAAAAATGCTGTTAACACCAAGGTATACAGAGTGAGTCACTAACTATTACCACCTAGAATAACTCCGAAAGTATGATAGTGGCTGAAAAGTTTGTGGGACAAATCTTGCATGGGACAACGGAGCCATAATATGATGTTGGTTTTTTGTTGCTAGGTGGGGTCGCTTCAGAGATATGAAGGTCAACACTTTTTTTAAAAATGGGATGCTATAGCTTGGTACTTATTTTCTGATAGCGGCTATCGAGACGAATCAAATGATGTGTAACAGTAAGGTCTTTGAAGGTCAACGAAGGTCAAAATGTGGCATGAACGTCCATTTACAGAAGGTGCTCGAAGTGATGACCATTGGTAACAATGTAGTGCTGCAATCTTCTTATCATGGATTGAGTGGTATTCCTTATCACTTCGGTACTTATCGAAGTACATGCTCTGACAATTCTCTCTCGTATATCGTGCAAATAGTAAATATTCACCGAATAAGCGTATCTATCTAAAGTGCCATTGAGCTGTAAACACCATTCGACGGTCTCGCAATACAACGCTAATTGGAAAGGAAAGACTAGTATCGTCGTATACTTCCAAGAACAAGTCGATATGCTTCTCATTTATGGAGAATGCCAACGAAATTCATCGAGAGCTAGAGACATATGTGCTCAAAGATATCCTCAACGTACTCAACCCACACGTCGTACATTTAAACATATATATGATAAGTTGAGAACAACTGCATCTTTAACCCAACGGAAACATATCCGACAAAGGAAAGTTACTAACGAGGAAACGGACATTGGTATTCTTGCCACTGTGGTTCGAGATCCTTGTGTTAGTTCGCTCAAATCGCAAGGGAATCTGGCATGAGTCGAAGTAGTGTTGTTCGCGTTCTACATCGCTATAAATATCATCCTTACCATGTCAGCCTCCACCAAGAATTAACTGATACTGATTGTATGCGTCGCATTGAATTATGCCGATTGGCTCAACTTTAGATTCAGAGGGATGACATATTTATTAATTTGATTTTATTTAGTGACGAGGCTACGTTCACGAACCATGGAAATGTTAATCTGCATAACATGCATTACTGCACAACTGAAAATCCATGTTCGCTGCGGCAAGTTGCACACCAAAAACCGTGGTCGGTGAATGTATGGTGTGGAAGTAAACCATATTCCTGCAAGAAACGTTAGTTCTGTTATTGGAAGAGATACCTTTAGGAACAAGGAACAGAATGTGGTATCAACACGATGGGTGCCAGGCACATTTTTCGCTGATGGCTAGAAATGAGTTGCAGAGACAATTCCCAAATCTTTGGATTGGAAACGGAGAAGATGTGTTGTCGTTCGCCAGACTTGACGACTCTGAATATTTTCTTGTGAGGATTCGTGAAAGACATTGTTCATAAGGACGTTCCAATTACACCTGAAGATATGCGAGAGAGAGTTGTCAGAGCATGTGCTTCAATAAGTTCCGATGTGATAAGGAATACTACTCAATGCATGATAAGAACATTGCAGCACTGCATTGATACCAATGGTCATCACTTCGAACATCTTCTGTAAATGGACGTTCATGCCACCTTTATGACCTTCGTTGACCTTCAAAGACCTTACCGCTACACATAATCGGATTCGTCTCGATAGCCGCTATCAGAAAAAAGTAAACTACAGCATCCCAATAAAAAACCAAAGTGGACCTTCATATCTCTGAAGCGATCCTACCTAGCAACAAAAAACCAACGTCATATTATGGCCCCTGTTGTCCCATGCAACTTTTGTCCTACAAAATTTTCAGCTCTTATCATACTTTCGGAGTTATTTGTGGTAGCAATAGTTAGTGACTCACCCTGTATATGTATGGGTACTTCCGAAAAAGTGTTTGTCTCTGTAACTGACAAAGTAATTAGTGACGGGAAAATTTAATGCGGTAGGTCAACATATGAAACGTTACACTTTTTGCAGAGCTATGAACATAGTTTATTGTGTTATTTTTCAAAGAGTTACAGCCAAGAGGCACCATTTTTAAATCGAACAAGAGTTTTTCTATCATACACTGGAATCATTGAAACCAGTTGTGTAAAAATCAATTTAATCGCATTTCTATTACGTCTGGTTTGGGAGCTACAACCCTTCAAAGTTTCAGGGACGGATACCACATGCCATACGTAATACGTGACTGTGTAGTAATGGATCTTCTTGTGACGGAATGTTGATTTAAATGAGCTAGTTCAAATGTGTTCCTGAATGCACATCTCAATGCGCCTTCTATAAGATCTGCGGACGAGATGTAACGTCGCCGGAGTCATGGACCGACATGCTTCTTCCATGCGCCGATGTGGGCTGTGACATAAACACGATTCGTTAGAGATCCCCGTAAAAATGAAATCTACTGGTGTTAACTTGGACGACCGTGAGGGTCATTAATGAGGACCACGGCGCCCCAACCATATTCCAGGGCATCTGTTGTTCAGTTGGTCCGCAACAGCATGCGGAGAATGGGCTGGATGACCATCGTTCAGCATCCACATATTGACTCTGATGTCTAGACACACACGTTCAATGAAAGCGCCCAAACTGTCGACTGTAAAAGCCCGTTACATTTCACATGACAGTGTACCTGTGAAGCAGTGTGGGCCGATGATTTCATCCCCAAGGATTCCACACCATATATTCATAGAACACCGACGTTGATGTTCGACAGTTCGTACCCACCGAGAATTGTCTGTGGCCCAGTAGTGCATGTTGTGACAGTTCAGTGTACCATCATTTGTGACCGTGGAGTCATTAGAGAACATAACACTTTGCAAGGAGTCCAGAGAGAAATTACGCAAGGCCCATTCACAGAAAGTAACGGTTCGGTTGAAATCGATCCCATGCAGCTCCGGGGTCAGTGACAGGCGGTAAGGGTGAAACCTGTGACCCTGTACTATACGCCACACAGATGTAAGGCTGATACCAGCAACTGCGGCAACGTCTCGTAAGCTGACATAGGAATCGTGGTCTATTGAAGCTAAAACAGACACCTCCGTCTCTTCACTTCTTGCAGGCCTTCGTCTGTTAAGAACGTAGCTCTTCTGCTAGGATATCTCACGGCACACGCCATGGCTGCTTTAGCGACATCGTGTCGGCATTCACCGAGAACCAGCAACGTGTCAACGTACTCGTGTTCATGCATGCCATCTTCAGCCGACGTCAGTAACTGCGGCACACTGAACCCGGCTTTTTTGTGTGGTTCCACCTGTTACGTACAAGGCCGCGTAAGGTGACAGTCGGCAGTCTAACAGCGGATTGAGGAAGCTTGTGGCTCCGTGACAAAGGCGACGTTACATCACTTCCGCAGCACCCTTAGAGGCGGATTGCGTTATGTACAGCAGGAGGTATCCACCCGTGCACAGCTGATTTAAATCACTCCAGTGATTTAACAAACTGTATCTCTTTGCTGTAAATCTTTTGGAAAATAAAACAGTAAACTGTGTTTATAGCTGCGCAGGAAGTGTAACGTTTCTTACATTGATCTGCACAATAAATTCTCCCGTCACCTATTAGTTTGTATGTTACAGAGACAAATACATTTATCGAAACACCATGTATATACGATACGATATTGCAGGGTCTGTGTTATTCTTAATTGCGGTGCTAAATTCCTTTGGACATGTATGCATGTCCGAAGGAACTTCGCATCGTAATTCGAAATAACACACGCACTGCAATGTCGTATTTAACTGCCGAAACCGGAAATGCGACTTTCAAGTAAAATGTCTCATCTTTAAGGGAATTTACTTAATGGACGTTTGAGTACGGGTTGTAGAGAAAAGGTTGACGAGATAGGGAAGTTAGGGACTGGCCATCAGTCGTACTCTGGTAGCTAAATGATAAAGCGACCACTCGCGATAAGCGGGAAATACGAATTCGAGTCCAGGTCTGGCACAAATTTTCATTGTCCTCATTCCATTCTAGAGTTGATGGTTCTCCATATTTGCGAATACATTTAATGCACCCTGTATATATACAGGGAGCTCATTTTAACAGAAGACACTGAAATACTTCGAAAACTACAGATAGATCAAAAAATTTAAAACTCCAATTTGTTTCTGTCAAAGAGGGACATCTAACGATACCACACTCGATCCGCCACCCCCATGGATAGGGTGGGGGGGGGGAGAAGGGGCGGAAGAGGGCAAATTTGAAATCTTCGGTCGGAACCCTCGTTTCTAATTGCAGATTACGATTCTATGGCAAAGTCCAAATACGTTTTGCCTGAAGAATTTTCTTCGTTTCACCAAAGATGGCGCTGTAGTCGGAGGAACAGAAATGAGTACACAATAGTAACTGAATATCCAATGGCACATGGGATCCCCCCCTCTATGCTGCGAGGGTAGGACAGGCTAGTATTTCATAACTTCTAATTGGAAACCCGTTTCGCAACATTGTATTCCTCCGATATATCGAACAAGGGACTACTCGACCACGGCTGTGTAGCGAACTACGACGTATCATAACAGGCAGTACATTGCGAACGGAGACGTAGGACAGATAGCGACTTTAAATATTACAATATTTGCGCAGTGCTTATTGCCTGCACACCTACCTATCACAGCCGGCCGGTGTGGCCGTGCGGTTCTAGGCGCTTCAATTTGGAACCGCGTGACCGCTACGGTCGCAGGTTCGAATCCTGCCTCGGGCATGGATGTGTGTGATGTCCTTAGGTTAGTTCGGTTTAGGTAGTTCTAAGTTCTAGGGGACTGATGACCTCAGAAGTTAAGTCCCATAGTGCTCAGAGCCATTTGACCCATTTGAACTTATAAGTTATATTGGTGTAAATATACGCCTAACCTCCATATGGAGAAGAAACGACGAATGTTGCAATCATAGAAGTAAAAATTGAAATGATCCTGATTTACAGAGAATGTAGGAGAAATGTTGAGGCTGCTGTGACCTTGTATGCATCGAGTTTTCCAGAGAAAGCTCGCTCTCGTTCGTTCTTTCACAAGACTGTGGACGCCTTTACGTCTGATTGTAGCGTACGGATCGACAAAAGGAAAGAAAGCAAATGTGTAACACGAGAAGCTAATGAAACAGCTGCACTAGCGGAAGTGCATCACAACCTACGGATAAGCGCCCGGCAATTATACCGCGCCCGCATCTCGTGGTCGTGCGGTAGCGTTCTCGCTTCCCACGCCCGGGTTCCCGGGTTCGATTCCCGGCGGGGTCAGGGATTTTCTCTGCCTCGTGATGGCTGGTCGTTGTGTGCTGTCCTTAGGTTAGTTAGGTTTAAGTAGTTCTAAGTTCTAGGGGACTTATGACCACAGCAGTTGAGTCCCATAGTGCTCAGAGCCATTTGAACCATTTGAATTATACCCCGATTACAGTACGTCCGTAGGTAGTAATGTCACAATAGCATCGTCAGAAGTATCAACCATACTCATATCTCACTGCATCTAGAACTTCATGCGCCGAATTCCATAACCGGGTAGTGTTTTGTAAATGGGTACCTCATCAAACTGAAACGACCCCCACGTTCTTTGCCGAGGTGCTACTTTCCGATGATTCTACATTTACAAACCATGTTAGCGTTAACCGGCATAACATGCATTACTAAATGTAGACAACCGCCCTGGTTACGGCAAGTTGACTATCAACGTCCTTGGTCGGTCAACATATGCCGTAATCTCATGGGGAACAAACTCATTGGTCCGTATTTTATCGACTACACGTAGAATGGAAGAAAATATAGAACGTTTTTGGAACAGGAACTACCGGTACTTCTACAGGATGTTTCCCTGGACTTTCGACAACGTATGTGGTTTCAGCAAGACGGTTGCCCAGTGCATTAAGCATTTGTATTACGGGAGGTATTAGGCCGTGTTTACTCTGATCGGTGGATCAGCAGAGGTGGCCCTATTAATCTGTCCGCTAGATTGGCAGATTTATTTCTGTGGGGATATTTAAAAGATGTATCAGCACGTGCCAATAGGCTATGAAAACGTGGTTGACAGCATTAGAAACGTCTGTGCTGACATTCCTGCTGATATGCTTGTGTCCTGTGTAAAGTAATCTGGAAAGCGGGTCAGTAAGTGTATTGATCCTGGCGGTCGTACGTTTGAACACTTACCCTAATTAGAAAAGTAGAGTAACATTCGCCTCGAGGCACGGCCACAGTAGCGCGTCGAGCAGCCTCTGTTCGATAAGTCGGAGGAATACCACGTTGCGAATCGGGTTTCCAACCAGAAGTTATGAAATACTGGCCTGTACTATCCTCGCAGCCCGGATGAGGGGTCCCACATATCACTGGATAGTCAAGGGAGAATTTGAGTAGCATGTCGTAAATTGCGACTGTGTACCCATTTCTATTCCTCCGATTACAGTGCCGTCTGTAGCAAAACAAAGAAAATTCATCAGAAGAATCGGATGTAGATTTTGCCGTAGAATCGTAATCTGCCATTAAAAAAAAGTGGGGTGCCTTTGAAGATTTGAAAGTAGACCCCCCCCCCCCCCCTCCCCAACACCTTCCTCCTAACGCACGGGGTAGGAAGTCGAGTGTAGTATCATTTGAAGTCCACCTCCGAGACAAACAAATTGGTTCAAATGGCTCTGAGCACTATGGGACTTAACATCTGAGGTCATGAATCCCCTAGAACTTAGAACTACTTAAACCTAACTAACCTAAGGACATCACACACATCCATGCCCGAGGCAGGATTGGAACCTGCGACCGTAGCGGTCGCACGGTTCCAGACTGAACCGCCTAGAACCGCTCGGTCACACTGGTCGGCCGCAAACAAATTGGAAACACGACTTTTTTCGATCCGATGTATAGTTTTAGAGATATTTCAATGTCTTCAGTTAAAATTAATACCCTGTATGTATAAAACGGAAAAAATTGCAACACTAAAAAATAATTAATGTGGAGTAATGAAATTTCGGGAATTCAATTGTCTAGGTAACATATTTAAGTGATTATCATTGCAAGAACACAGGTTAATGTAAGCGCGAGATAAGCCATTGCAAATGTGAATTGTAATAACAGGTGCAACCGCCAGAATGTTGAATGCAAGCATGCGAACGTGCATGTATTGTGCTATACAGGTGCCGGCTGTCAGATTGTGGGATGGCGTCCCATGCCTTTTGCAGTTGGTCGGTCAACACAGGGACGGTTAATGCTGTTTGTGGATGACGCAGGGATTGCGTCCGATGATGTCTCGTACGCGCTCGATTGGAGACAGATCTAGTGATCGAACAGGCCAAGGCAACATGTCGACACTCTGTAGAGCATGTTGGGTTACAACAGCGGTATGTGGGCATGTGTTATCCTCTTGGAAAACAGCTCCTGGAACGCTGTTCATGAATTTCAGCAAAACATGTCGAATCACAAGACTGACGTACAAATTTGCAGTTAGGGTGCGTGGGATAACCACGAGACTGCTCCTGCTTTCATACGAAATCGCACTCCAGACCATAAATCCAGGTGCAGGCCCAGTGTGTCTAGCACACAGACAGGTTAGTCGCAGACCGTCAATTGGCCTCCTTCCAACTAACACCCGGCCATCAGAAAAAAACATCAGGCTTCCATCCTGCCCTCCAATGAACCCCCGCTTGACACTACTATAGTAGCAAATGGCGGTGGTTTGGGGTCAGTGGAATGCACAGTACAGAGCTTTCATTGAAGTAATCGATTTGTGACTATTCGTTGTGTCACTTTGGTGCCAATTGCTGCTCAAATTGCTGCTGCAGACGCAGTACGACGCGCCAGAGCCATACACCGAACATGATGCTCTCTCCCCTGTCGGCAGTGCCACGTGGCCGTCCGGAGCCCGGCGTTCTTGCGAGCGTATATTCTCGTGACCACCGCTGGCAGCAGTCGTGTACTATAGCTACATTCTTGCCCAGTCTTTCTACAGTATCGCAGAAGGAACATCCAGCATCTTGTAGCCCTGTCACACGACCTTGTTCAAACTCATTCTTTTTGCTATAGGATGTATCCACTAAATCACGCTATAAATTAGCAGATTTATACACATACTGCCTACGGCGTCTTTTCGCAAGGATCCAAGTGAATCATGCAAAGTCGCACCTGTTTTTCATCTTCCTCCACCAGGGCAACACACTTTCATACAGGATGAGTAATATTCAAATCTTTTTCAAGGCATTATTTTAAACAGTATGGTTGGAGAACACCACAGCTGCTTTCATAAATCACACTAAAGGAAATATTGTAACCAGCCACAAGTTCTTTAGAAATGATTTTGCTTCACCGTTGCTAGTCTCGGGACTGAGCCGATCGTCAGGAGGCAGCCTTAATTTCTTAGCAAGTTTAACATTCGTGTCCTAACACATAACAGAGTTTTTATTAACGACAGGATTTACGTTTTTGTCATAAATTAGAACACAGTTTTTGTGATTATATAGTTTACAAAAGCTTGTACTCACTTTACGCGATCAGGCCCAGAGGACTGCGTGCGGCTGCAAGGCTCCTCTTCCACTGGATTCTGTTTCGTGCCTTCTGTCGCCAGTCATCATATATGCCGATCTGCAGCAAGTCCTCGTGGATCCCATAAGTCCACCTTCTCTTTGGTCTTCCTAGTGGTCTCCTTCCGCAAGGAGTAAAATCTATGGATTTCAAAGGCCAACGGTTTTTATTCATACGGGCGACATGTCCTGGCCTTAATAACCGCTTGCTTCTCATCAGGCCTTTAATGTTTGGCATATTATTGATTTCATCCGGCTCACAATTATGGCGGTTGCTCCATTCTCCAGTGATCTCGTCTTGTATCTGCACCATAGATCTTTCTTAAGAATTTTCGCTCGAAAACGACAAGATTATTTTAGTCCTTTTCCCGGACACTTCAAGGTTGTGCTTGGATACTCGCTTTCATTTCTGCCTCACACGATGGCTCCTCTGTGAAGATTGCTCCCAGATAAAAAATTATGAACCATTTTGTATGATCAGGTTCCGACTACCGGAGTATGGAGTGGGTCTCTTGAATAAACATGGGTTCTGCTCATCACCAGATACTCGGTCTTCGAGTGATTCACAAGGATAGCGATTCTGCTCTCTGCCGCCTCCACAGCTCTGTTGTTCATCAACATAGGTCCTTCAGTAGAGCTGGACAACAGGGTCACATCATCGGAAAATGCGAGGTGTGTGATTTTCTCACCATCTACCTCGATCCCTTCGAAGTTCTCATGGAAAGGTACCCCCATTATCTTTTCAAGCACCAGTTTGAATAATATGGGTGACACACCGTCTCCTTGTCTCAACTCTGTGTTTATGTAAAAGCTTCCTGGCACTTGATCCCCGAGCTTCACTTTGCCTGTTGAATCAGTGACACAAGTTCGAACAAGGCTGACGAGTTTCTTTGGTATTTCAGTCTCTGTTAGGCAACTCATATGGCTCTCCCATTGAATGTTCTGTTAGGCAAATTATATGCCTTCTTAAAACGTGAGTCGAAACAAGGCCCCGGGAGTAGACAACATTCCATTAGAAGTACTGACAACCTTGGGAGAGCCAGTCCTGAAAAAACTCTACTATCTGTTGAGCAAGATGTATGAGCCAGGCGAAATACCCTCAGACTTCAAGAAGAATATAATAATTCCAATCCCAAAGAAGCAAGTGTTGACAGATGTGAAAATTATCGAACTGTCAGCTTAATAATAGCTGCAAAATACTAACGCGAATTATTTACAGACGAATGGAAAAACTGGTAGAAGCCGACCTCGAAGAAGATCAGTTTGGATTCCGTAGAAATGTTGGAACACGTGAGGCAATACTAACCTTACGACTTATCTTAGAAGAAAGATTAAGGAAAGGCAAACCTACATATCTAGCATTTGTAGACTTAGAGAAAGCCTTTGACAATGTTGACTGGAGTACTCTCTTTCAAATTCTAAAGGTGGCAGGGGTAAAATACAGGGAGCGAAAGACTATTTACAATTTGTACAGAAACCAGATCGCAGTTATAAGAGTCGAGGGACATGAAAGGGAAACAGTGGTTGGGAAGGGAGTGAGACAGGGTTGTAGCCCCTCCCCGATGTTATTCAATCTGTATATTGAGCAAGCAGTAAAGGAAACAAAGGAAAAATTCGGAGTAGGTATCAAAATCCACGGAGAAGAAATAAAAACACTGAGGTTCGCCGATGACATAGTAGTTCTGTCAGATACAGCAAAGGACTTGGAAGAGCAGTTGAACGGAATGGATAGTATCTCGAAAGGAGGATATAAGATGAACATCAACAAAAGCAAAACGAGGATAATGGAATGTAGTCAAATTAAGTCGGGTGATGCTGAGGGAATTAGATTAGGAAATG
Organism: Schistocerca nitens; assembly: GCF_023898315.1. Classification (NCBI taxonomy): domain Eukaryota; kingdom Metazoa; phylum Arthropoda; class Insecta; order Orthoptera; family Acrididae; genus Schistocerca; species Schistocerca nitens. The sequence goes on along the minus strand of NC_064616.1, from coordinate 661,484,661 downwards.
AGACGCTCAAAGTAGCAAACGAGTTTGGCTATTTGGGAAGCAAAATAACTGATAATGGTCGATGTAGAGGGGATATAAAATGCAGACTGGCAATGGCAAGGAAAGCGTTTCTGAAGAAGAGAAATTTGTGAACATCGAGTATAGATTTAAGTGTCAGGAAGTCGTTTCTGAAAGTATTTGTATGGAGTGTAGCCATGTATGGAAGTGAAACATGGACGATAAATAGTTTGGACAAGAAGAGAATAGAATCTTTCGAAATGTGGTGCTACAGAAGAATGCTGAAGATTAGATGGGTAGATCACATCACTAATGAGGAGGTATTTAATAGAACTGGGGAGAAGAGGAGTTTGTGGCACAACGTGACTAGAAAAGGGATCGGTTGGTAGGACATGTTCTGAGGCATCAAGGGATCACCAATTTAGTATTGGAGGGCAGCGTGGAGGGTAAAAATCGTAGAGGGAGACCAAGAGATGAATACACTAAGCAGATTCAGATGGATGTAGGCTGCAGTAGGTATTGGGAGATGAAGAAGCTTGCACAGGATAAAGTAGCATGGAAAGCTGCATCAAACCAGCCTCAGGACTGAAAACCACAACAACAACAAAACCTATGAAGAGTACATGCAGGTCTTCGGCATATACCATCTCTTCGCTGAGCTGTTCAAACAGCTCGTTAGGTTCATCACATTTGAGGAGCTCCCTGAAGTATAGTTTCCGTCTATCAGGAATGTTGATCTCATTGGTAAATACAATGGAATTATTGCCCTTGAATTTTTGGTGGCTCTGGTATCCCTTCTTAAAGAAGTTAACTTTACAGCACATCTTTTTCGCCTCTTTCCCTAATAAATCTTGTTGAGCCCCCTCTATCATTCCTTTTTTATACGTTCTCTTTGCTCTCCTCAGGGTTGCGCAAGTTGTTCTCCGTACTTCTTCGAACAGTACCTCTCCTTGAGCCAAATTTGCTCTTCGTAGCCAGTTCTCCTTGGTTTCTCTTCTCTCGGCTATTGCCTTAATGAATTCGTCCCCAGACCAAATGATCTTGGCCCGCATCTCGTGGTCGTGCGGTAGCGTTCTCGCTTCCCACGCCCGGGTTCCCGGGTTCGATTCCCGGCGGGGTCAGGGATTTTCTCTGCCTCGTGATGGCTGGGTGTTGTGTGCTGTCCTTAGGTTAGTTAGGTTTAAGTAGTTCTAAGTTCTAGGGGACTTATGACCACAGCAGTTGAGTCCAATAGTGCTCAGAGCCATTTGAACCATTAGCCAAATGATCTTGCCCCTGACCGTCTTCTTGATGACTGCATTTCCCGCCTCAGTTACTGCATCTTTGACTTCTTTCTAACCTACTTTTGGTTCCTTTATTACGAATACTCTTCCCGTAGAATTTCAAAGCGGTTGCTGAGCTGGAGCTGAAATTCATCTTTCTTTTCAGTATCTTTGAGCTCATCGACATGGCAGCATACTATTTTCCTAGGACTGTTTCTAGCTCTCGCTGTAGCCAGATTTTTACAAGTAGTGGTCGCTCCCGCACTCTGCACGCCGTGCAGTTCTTTGCCCTGATGTCAGTTGCAGTGTGATCTATTTGATTAAGTGTTTTATCATCTGGCGACACTGAAGTTCCCTTATGTATATCCTTCGTTTATAAATTTGTGCTGTTCAGGAACATCCCTTTCTGTACTGCACATGTTATGAAGCTGATGTCATTCTCATTGATGAAGACATGTGAATTATGTCTTACGGCTGTTGAATGGAATACGTCTTCTCTTCCCACTATAGCATTCATGTCGTCCTTTTTACACTAGATGTTGGGGATGGAATCCGTGACAACCTCCAGTTACGCATATAATTCACATTTCACTTGACATGTGCTTTTTTTCTGTGGGTGCATGGCAGTTCACAACCGACATTTTACATACCCTCATCTCTACTGTTAATACTGCCATTATAGGGATCACTGACGAAAACCCAGATACGTTAGCAGCTAAATCCTTACTCGCACAAAATCCAAATACCAGTTTGTGCCCTGTCTCTCAGCTTCCATAAAAGATTATATACTTTACGATAGCAAGCGGAGCAGTCTGCTCCCAACGGACTTCTTGTAAAGCAACTAAATCCAGTTTATATCTTTAGATCTCCTTGGCTAGGCTGATCGAGGCACCTGTTTCATATAAACCACGAATATTTCATGTTCAAAA